>NW_027466134.1:2715000-3222500 GCF_046127955.1 Nelusetta ayraudi
CCAAAAGATAGCACTCCTGAACACTTCAAGCACTTCAAACCTAAAAGTGGACTAACTTCTTTTCATTTTTGGTCATTGCCACAAGCATTTTTTCCGCTGTTTCTATTATAGTATATTCTGACAGCAGAGGTATAGCGCTTTATTAATGGAATGAATTATTGATGGAAATTCCACATCTTTCGAGTTTGTCACATAGTTTGGTTGAGCCCATGAGGATGAACCAGCTCTTACGGCTACCTTCGCCATTTATAATTATTAAATATAACTCGGCAAAATTTTACCAGCAATTTGCAGTAGTAGACTGAAGTAGACTAAAGATTAAAGCTATTACATAGAACAAAAAGAAAGCGTATTGTATACATTGTTGCATTAAACGCAAACAGGTAAGTGGGTCATTGGCTTGAGCATAAACCGACTCTGACTCAGAGTCAATGTGTTTCACCATTCACAAAAACAAGTCAAAAAGATTCACACCGGTACTTCCACCCTTATCGAAGATTAATAAAGCAAACTTATAAGTAAGAAACAGTAGGAAGGGAAGTCTTGAAATACCTCCTCCTCTGTGCAGCCATGGCCTGTCACCACTTTTCCGTCACACATTCGTTCGCGCGTACACACACACACACACACGATCTTGGTTGGGAGATGCCTCCCGTCAGTCAGTTGAAAGCAGCCAGCGCGAAAGAACGGTTCTTTCTCCAGCGACACGTCACTGATGCGTAAAACAGACGTTTCACACTCAAAAACGTCCTTGAATAACGACCTTAACAGGCTCGAGAATCACTTTTAAACTATTCATAGTTTCTACATACGTTTATCATTTTTTTAAAATATATAAATATAAGATAAATAGTAAAACAAATTTTAACTATTCACATAGTTTCTACATACATTTATCATTTTTTTAAATATAGAAATATATAGTAAAACAAAAAACTAAAAAAAACTAAAAAATAGTAAAACAAATGTTGTGTAAGCATCCATGTAATCCTATAAAACAGCCCAAGTTCAGTTCAGTGTCTTTACTAGGCCTCAAAAACTGCAAAAGCATATATGCAGCAGAACCATATTGCCAGAGTCGGTGCATGACTGGCCATAAATTCTGACCTGCTGACAGATAATGCCTGCACAGAGCACACTGCACATCGCTTCCCTGGGAGTGTCAAGCATGTGAATTAAGCATTAGCTCCACATTACATAACTCGCATGACAGGATACCGGAACCTTCTGCGCAGTGAGACTACGGCTGCTTTTCGTTGTTGGCTCAGCCACTATATGGCTGTAAACAGAGTCTGGGCCAGGAGCAGGTTCTTTCATTAAACAATAACTCAAAAACCTGTTGTGAACTCTTTGCAGATGTAAATGTTTTGCCATAAAGATGGAAGGTGTGCTTGAAATTTAGGGTTTTGTTTTTTTTAACGCTTAGACAGATGTATGCCAAGTGTACGATAATTATTGTACTTGTACAATAGCATTGCCGTCTGTACGATCAATAATGTAATGCCAAAGGTATGAAAATTTGACAATTTTTTGAATTTGCCAATCCATGGGCTGTTTTATAGGATCGCAGTAGTTTTTTTCTGAAGGCATCTCTTCCCATGTGACAGGTTCCCAGCCGATCACCCTCAGAGCAACAAGCCTGATTGGCTGAATGTTGAGCTGCGCCCGCTGACCAAGACGCTCACAGGTGTTGATGGGGTCTGTGGTAATCTCGCTCAAAATCCAAAGGCTGTGTACGAAATGGCCCCCTACTCACTAAACAGTGCATTATAAAGAGGCAACGTCCACGGCTATTTCAGAAATATCTTTTTATTTTGCGAAAAAAAAAACATGTCGTGGAAATGCAGCTAATGTCAAGAGGGGGGCCAAGAGTCAGAATGCCACTGCGGTATTTCAGTCTTGCGCAATGAAATATTGCCCTTGACTGGCTTTATTGGTTGCGACCACCTCTGGAGCTCTCCAACCAGTTAATCTCCAGAGTAACAACGTGTGAACAGTAAAAGTGGGTTTCACAGGGCAACGGTGTGACTGGAGAAATAATAAAAAAGAAAGAACAGTGCAGCGTTTGTACGGAGCAGGTCGCAAAAAAGGGGGTCGAGATGAGCACAGAAAGTGACCTCGGAATCTGGGTTGATGCTGTGACTGTCGCCTCGTATTAGAATTGCATTAAACGAGAAGGAAAACAGATCCTTTACCTCCACTTCGGCTTTGCGGGTGCAAACCTTTCACTCTTCTCTCCAACTACCTGATGTATTACAGTCTGGGGGGTGCATGCAGTATCCAGGGAGGGTGGGGATGGGGGTGCACTACGTCTTTCCGCAGACAGGTTACCTTGGTAACCAAAAACCCTCCATGCTGAGCAGCTATCCTGTGTGTGTGTGTGTGTGTGTGTGTGTGTGTGTGTGTGTGTGTGTGTGTGTGTGTGTGTGTGTGTGTGTGTGCACGCATGAAACGAGCGCGTGACCGAGGCGACACTGAGCTCTTTCATTGGCCTCTGAAACTTTCCGGGCCAAATCAACAGCCTGGGAAGAAAATAAAAAAAGGGCTCCGTTCCTAGAATTGTCATTGTTTCCTCGAATGCAAACAGGCTGGGGCGTCGTCCAGGTTGCAGAGGATAAATGGGACAGAAGAAGGGGGGGGGGGGGGGCTGCCCCAGTTACGTTTCTCCCAAGTAGTGCACGCGCGCAATTCCCACCTGCTTTTCAGTATTTATGGTGAAGGAACGCAGCCGTTCATTCTGCGCAAAAGACATTGTTTTCCCGCACACGGGCTTCCGGACCGGGAAGAACACTGTAGCTCCATTTCCATTGCAGTTCTTCCCGAAATAAAAAAAATTTCAACAAATTTGCAGGTGTTTCCATTAAACGGTGTGAAGTGCATAAGCAATAATTCTCATCAACCCTCGTTCCGCGAGACCCCACTTTGAGGAGTAAAACCAATTTGCTCAATAAAGCAGAGAGAACAAAAGAAATGAAAGAATGAGAGAACTACTTCACTCTCGCAAGAGTTGGATCCAGCTTACAATAATTCCACACAAGACTTGACATCACTAATGGCTTTTTAAAGGTTCGGGACCTCAAAACGAAAGTTTGTTTTTCATACCCTGCACATTTTGATCAGTGAGATTTGAGCAGTTTGAGGCTAAGATTTCTACCTGATATTAGAGAACAGCAATAACAACACAACATTTGTTGAGGCTTAAAAGAGGAACAGTTGCAGATGACAGTAACACAAATGGAGAGGAAGACAATGGTGGCATGATCAGCTCCACAATAGGTTAACAGGAACTTACAGTCTCTCATCGCATAGCAAACATGCACCTGGTAGTGTCCACACACACACACACACACACACACACACACACACACACACACACACACACACACACACACACACACACACACACACACACACACACACACACACACACACACACACACACACACACAGCCAGCCAGCCAGCCAGCCAGCCAGCCAGCCAGCCAGCCAGCCAGCCAGCCAGCCAAAAGGTTCCTGATTCATGGTTGATTTATTCTGCACAGCCGACATTGGTCACCAAGGGAAGCCTCGGCTCTGTAGAAACACAGATGCAGATCACTGAACGTGGGGCCGAACCAACAACCGCAGGACTTTGCTCTCCACAATGAGGGACATAACTTATCCGTGCGCCTCCGTGCGCCCCCGTGCTCGGGCTTAGCGTCGCCAAGCGCCAAGGTGTTGTGCATGGCCACAAGGAAGATAGCGTCAAGGCAGAGAAGCCGAGCAGGTTTAGCAGGCAAATGATGTGTTTTGTACACAACCGCCAAAGGGTATCAGCTGCTGGAGGACACTCGTAACAGTGTGAGGCAGACGGTGGTGGTTCCATTGCCTGTTTTATTTTATTTATTTATTTTTTATTGCGATATATCGGTTTTGCGCAATTGTAGAGGTAATGGAAATGCAGCTAGTGTTTTAAGAGTCATATCACTCAATAGGGAGCTAAATACCGTGGAACGGCGTGTGCTCAACTTGGCACTATTTAAGACTGAGGGGAAGCATGGTCAGCTTATACAGTACCGCTTGAGACAACAGCAATTTCGGCATGACGCAGTTCAACTTGGCCACCATCGGTATTACTTATATGGCCTGGCGAGGCAAGTGGAACGGGGATGTTCACACTCAAAAAGCATGGCCGACTCAAATGACTGATAATAACCGAGTGGGTTCGAGGCTACCACAATGAATGCCCATAGAACGCATTTTTGACAATAGGCTGCGTTCTACCCAAACCCCACAAAGAGGGATGCTCAAAAGGATGCTGAGGTCATCAGTTTATCACCCCTACGAAGCACAAATCCTGAGATCAAAAAACAACTACGTGAGGCTTTCAAAGTGGCAACTCTTTGAGTCAGTTTAAAGGAAAAGAACTGGGTGTGTACAAGAGAGCTACAGCTGACCACGTCGTAAAACCACTAGCAAAAAAATAAAAACAACGAGGCGTTTTCTTCTTTCTGGCCCACAAATCAGAACAGCCTAATGCCATAATAATAAAATGAAATGATTGATATACACAGTGCCAAAGTTTAAGTGGTGTGGCGAGAACAGCTCTCAGAGTCAGTAACTGGGAAAAGCTTTGAGAGCGCATTCTGCATGCAGGCCTCAGACTGACAGCGACCAGCAAGCCCAGTGGAGGCTTAGCATAATGACTGGGTCGGTGAAAATGTCGGGGGGGGGAGGGAGGAGGAGGAATCACCAGAAATATTCTTGACATTTTCCAGTTTTCCACGTCCTTCAAGTTGAATTTTCATTCCCCCTGACTGATAAAGTAACTGACTAATAAACAGCTGACAGACCGAGGATGGAGGCAGCTGCAGCTCGGGCCGAAAGCCCCCTTACCTACACAAGTCATGATTGGGAGACACATGGAACAGCTCCGGTCCGGTGATTCAGTTTTTACTTCTTGGAAAATACATATTTATTTATACATAGACACATCACCAGCACACACACGCTACAACAAATAGGACAGACAGCGGTAGCCAAACGTCTACTAGAGGCTTGATTAATTGGAAAACCTAACACAACAATTGGTGGTTTTCAAGTGATGTCACTCGATTGGAGATGGAGGCCAGGTTGTAGGTAGTCACAGTGCACAGAAGGAGCCACAGCCGAAACTGTAAGCTGATAACATCTTTACATCCCAACTTATTCATCTGAACAAAAGAAGCTAAACTAAAACGGAGTTTGTAGGTAGGTTGGTTCCTGAGGATCGGTTACATTGAAAAAAGCAGATGTTTTGACCAGTGTACGGTTGCTCCAATCGCTCCCACTGATCTCACCCCATTTCTACATCTTGCCCTACAACTGATTTCGTGCCACCTTTGCCTGTCATCGTAACCCGGTGGTTGAAACCCAGCAGCTTTAGGCATAAACTGGGTGCCATTAAAAAGCTGAAGGCAAGGAAGGGCCGGGTCTGGGTTCTGAACTTCAAAACATTCGTAGCACCGACCGAAATGCTCCGCTCCTGTCAAACAAATGAATTATCTTTCAAATTGGTTTTAAAACATCTGGTTTCAAAAAAGCTATCGTCTGGAACTGGTATCGAAACGACAGTGTCGAAATTGGCGTCGTATCAAAAAATTGTGAACGATACCCAACCCTAGGAACGGCAGCAGAATGAAGCAATGCGTCTCCAACATTAAGCCCAGACTTGGAGACGAGTCGAAAAGTCAGCTCGTGAGGGTCGAGGTTATCCAAGGTCAGTGCATCTGTCTGAAGGACGCACAGCTGGCTGGGCGGATTCAGCTGTGAGAAGATCCAGGCAGAGAGCCAATGGGACCATTGATGAGTGCAAGGAAGGAAGGGAGCAGGCGGGAGGGGGGGGGGGTATCAGGGTCGAGGCAAGAAAGCTGCGTCTGGCACGGTCGCAGTCGCATCCGTCACGCAAAATCAAATTAGGTTGAGAAAACTTTGGAGAAATCTTTCTGTATTTTTTATTTTTTTGGCCATGCAGAAGCCTTTGGTTTGGTACTCATCTGATGATTCATCCGATTCTAGCATGATTTGATCAGTTATCGCCACTCAGTAGCTGCGTTTCCATTGCCCCTAGAATTGCACAAAACCTAAATAACGCAATGAAAAACTGGTCATGGAAACACCTAAACTTGGAAAAACCTCTGAAATATGGCTAATAGGTTTTGACGCTCTTATGAGGTGCTTTTTCGGATGTATTGATATAGAGGTACATCGCAAAAGTGTCATGAATACACTTCACTGTTCACATTTACAAGTCACTGGGTCACGTGACCACCAGTTCACTTCAAGTGAAAATGGCGTTGCACTCATCTGATCCACTTTGTCAACAACACAGCTCACTGGTCTTCTTCACCTCCCACCCTGTGACAACATCTCCACCCTTCCTCCCTCTTCACGGGCTTTTGTCTCCTCTAAATTATCTCTCAGGCCAACCGCAGTCCCCGCATCTCCTCCCACCGTCTCTTGTTGATGTCTGTCGGGAGAATTGTATTAATTAAAATCCACCCTCGCGTTACCCAATCACATCGGTGTGTGCTTTACCTCTCAGGAACCTTCACGCTTTGTCTCCCACACCATCGAAAATGTGTCGCAGAATTCGGCGAGACTCGGCGTCGACATGACAGGCTGCCCTCACACTTGGGGCTTCCGAAATACAAAGCGCGAACTTGCGTGGCCTCTTCTGGGAGCTGTCAGTGCAGCAGATCCACGTGTCAACGATAAGAAGCAAATGAAATCCTACTTTGAGTAGAAACCAGTTCAGAAACAGGGAGGGTTTTGTAGTTTTCCCTTGTGGGTTAATTTATTAGTTTGTTTTTTGTCCTACTATCATTATTATTATTATTGACATTTCCTTTGTTTCTGTATTTTGTCACATATCACTCAGCACCTCAACACCACAAATAAAGCCAGATCCTGTAGGAACCTGTTTGGTTGCCGTCTAAACCCGAGGCAAGTCTACAACTCAATAGCATATTAACACTCAGCACTGGTCTCAATTTGCACATTGACTTGCAAACGTACCAATCGCAGCAACTTTCAAGTTTTATCATCTTTTTTTTATCATAAATGGGCAGACACTCCAATATCAATCAAAGTGGTATGGCTGCCCTTGACCAATAACAGTAACAATTTACAGCAAATATAATGCAGGTCGACTGGAAGAAGTTGAGCTGGATTCAACAATAATATGATGCTCTTCATTCCCTTCCAACACCTAAAAACATACACAAAAAAATGTAGAAAACAAAATCATGAGAAAGAACCCATTGACTCACACGTCGTGAATCCCCCCCCCAACCCCCCACCGACACCAGAAAAGTATTTTTGTTGTCTCTCATTTTTTAGTTTGCCTCCTTTTCAAAATGCAAAGGCGAGTACAAGAGATTCAGTCAAACGGGAGTCACTCCAGACGCGGAAACACAGCAGTCTATAAATAGCTAAAAGAAGAGAGGAGACACTGAACCACCTTGTCTGAATCCTGTGATACAATCGATCACTCTGCTCTGTGCATCAAGAGATTCACACCTGTGTCTTCCACTCAAACACCCTCTCTCTTTGGACACCTAGGGGAAACACTTGAACTCCATCCATTCATCCATCCATCCGTGGAACGCTTCAAATGCTTTTCTAGATCCACACACAATGCATGAGGGAGAGAAGAGCAAACACATGTGACCTCTTGGTCTGCCAAAAGCTTTAAGAAGACAAAAAACCCATTCGATGTTCTGAGTGTGAGTTTTTACAATGTGTCCTCTATCCATTCAACATCGTACAAACGTAAAAGGAAAAAAAAAAAGAATCAGGTGTTTGGCCAGCCACAGAGAGCCTGTCTCCTATCCTCCACCCTAGCGTTTTGATCCCTTTATCCTTGTCTTTGAGTTTGGCCGGCGAGCAGAGACGACAGCCTGCCGGCCTCCAGTCCTCCGGTCAAACTTGGCTGCTTCACTCCGATGGCCTCCACCTCACCTCAGCCAGACAGAACGGAGCACAGCAGGGCAGCATCCTGGCACAAAGCGCGCACACAAGGCTTTAATTCAGGCCAACACTTCCTACTTTATGCAAGTGTCTCGCAGGGCAGGAAGCCAGCACAGTAATAGGATGTTCCTTGCTCGCTTTATGATGTATCAAAGGCACAGGCTGGAGCCGGCATGCTGGGACGTGAACCAGAGCTCGGGGTGCTTTTTTTTTTTATTTACCTTACGGCAATGCTTCTTATTAACGATCAAACATCACGGAGCAATCTCTTTGAAAAAAAGAATGGATGGAAGATAACTTAATGTTTAAATTATTATTTTTTCATTCTGAAATTCCATTTTTTGTTCTCTTTTAAGCACATGTACAGTATAATAGATGCATTAGCAGGTAAGGGAATAAAAAAAAACATAAATCAACAGGGTTACTATCCATACATTAAAATAACTAGTTAGTCAACATCTTAATCTCTACAATAAGAACTGCCAGTCGTCACACTTTGTTTGCCAAAACACACAAACCAGCAGACTACTTAGTCGGCAAACTGAAACAAAGACTAACGTGTGTAAAAGCCCACACTGCATAGTCATAATCTGTGAAACGCCACAGCCAATCATCTCCTCTGCGTGCTATTTTGCCAACAGTAATCCCTAATCTGACATCAGACAGCCAATCATGTGTAATCTGACATCAGACGGCTAACATATTAATCTGATCTGGTGGGGGATTATGAGGGTCTGTCAGATGGCGCCTCTGCTTTGTCAAGTCACAGCGTGCCTTGCTTCGCTGCCGCGCTGATGTTGCGATGACGCGCAGTCGAGGGAAACAACAGGTTTCACGAGAAGGCGAGTGCGTCCAATTTGTCATGTCAGATTATTAATATATTCCTTCAAAATAATATTACAACGCGGGTGTTGCGGTTGAGTCGAACGCTGACATTTTGCATGAAGGTCATCTTCATCACCATCATGCCTTTTTTCCATCCTCATATATTTTTTATTTACAATGAATTGCGAATTTTGTTTACATTGTCCATTACTCACCAAGTAATAATCTGTAATTTGTCTCTTTTTCTTATCCAACATTGATTATTTGTACTGTGTCTCATTATTTCTCTCAGGTTTACTTTTAGCCTCATTCATTTAAGTTGACTGTAATTATTGAAAAGGGTGGAACTCCTGTACAAGCCCATTGGTCTTCGTTTCATCCCTGCACCATTTGATTTTTTTTTTTTTTTATCACTTGTATTTAAAAGCTTTAACGCGGGGGAGAAAAACAATATTTTCATCCACAAAAATGAGAAAAGATGGAAAAACCTTTTCAGAACTGACACTTTCAGAAGAATATCTCACCACATACTTACAAAGGATGTTTAAAATGATTATTCTTCGGGGGGGACAACTTCAGGCAATTAAAACTTAGACGTACATAAATTGTGACTTAATAAGATGCAAAACCAACCATTATGAAAAACACATAGACCAAGCTAAGCCAAGCACTGTTCTGATGCAGGAGTGAGCGGAAGCCTACAGAGGGATCCAATAGCAACACTGATTGGATTTTTTTTGACAAATCACTTCTGAATTCGTGCGTTGGCGATGTTTCACCACGGCCCAACCAACGCACGTTTCTGTCGTGTGGTCTCATCGTCCCGTCACGGTGTGCGGCTGAGCATGCAGAAAAACTAGCTTGAATTAACCTGCAGATAACAACCACTGAGGTCAGCGGGAGGAGGTGAACACACACACACACACACACACACACACACACACACACACACACACACACACACACACACACACACACACACACACACACACACACACAGGGGATGCTGCCTCTCCGGTTACAGCAGCTAGCCATGGCCAACACCCCAAAAACACAACCCAGCTCTGGCTTTATTCCCCCCCAAGAATCATCGGCAACAACAACAAAAAAACAAACAAACAAACAAAAAGCCGCTGCTCCTGATAACTCACTGAGACACGCCGAGGATGTAAAACAACATCAGCAGATGTCATTTAAACACGACCGCTCAGTCAAGCGGCAAACGGTTCAAATTTAAGAGACATAAGCAGGCAGTGAAGTAGCGTTGCGTTCACTGTCCCGTCGTCGGCTTGTTGCCAGGTATCGAGGGAGGACAAACGCAGTCAGGTGAAGGAGGAGGACACCGTCCCAGTTTTTGGGTTTCCACGCCAATCACATTGACGTTAAAACAAAAGAGCCGGAGACGTGACAACAAAGAGGCGTGTTGATGTTGATGATGCAACCAGTGTGAGAAACAACCCGACTACGAAGTTAATTTCCCGGGCCCCCCAAGCCCGTCGTTGTTCCCGTATACCCCCCCCCCCCCCCCCCCCCCTGCCAGCCGCTCTTCCAAACAGGGTGTGACACGCAAATGACTCGACTCCGCAACTTGGCGGAGAAATGAGCAACAAACACGACAAAGTCTGCGGTACGGACAATGGCTGAAAGGGTTGGCGAGTCTTGCTGCGGTGGAGGCAGGTTGACCCCGGGGCCGGCTCTCGAGCCCCGTGTGTGTGTGTGTGTGTGTGTGTCCCCCGCGCAGACCTGCCTATTGTTCCGCCCGCTGTCTGTCACAGCCGTTTAAGGTGCACCGCGGATTAGCTTTAGCCTTTAGCCGCGCCGGCTACAACGGCGTAGCAGCAGCTCGCCATGTCACACAAAAGCTAAAAAGGTAAAGCGGCACCTCGCTTCCAGCACATTTTTCCCTCCCCCAAAAAAGAGTCGACGTGCCGCCCACGGCTCAAGCAAGCCGAACACAGTCTAAGGAACACGGGTAGAAGAGGAGAGACATACCCAGAGCTCCGTTCCCCAACTCATTGCGGATTCCCCTGTCTGACTTGTCCCAGTGCTGGACGCAGTTTTCCGCCGCTAGAGAGACTCCTGACCTGCCGCCGGGAGGGACTCCGGTTTCAAACCGCCCGTCTGCAGACTGACGTACACTCCTCCTCCACCTACTCCTCCCTTTCCCTCTTCTCCTCCTCCTCCTCCTGCTCCTCCTGCTCTCTATCGGCTGGGAAAAGCAGGGTCACTGGAACGCAGCATAGAACCGTGCTCTGTTTCTTTACGTCCAGGAATTGAATGGGTTGAAATAGGAGCTTTGGCCAAATGATTAAAACGACCGTGAATGACCCTGATAGAAGTGTTTGACTGAAAACTCGAATCATTCAATATGTTTTTATTTTTTCAGATTGAAGTGTGTGGATTTTTCTCCCAGGTTTTTGTTTCGTTTTTTCTCTAAAAAATTCAACACCTCTAGTACCGGTATCGTTTGTCTTCTTTGAAATTTAAATAATGCTTGTATTTTATTAAATAGATTATTACATTAATTTCACGTGCTACTTGCAAACAGACAGCCATTTACACTGTATTTTCATATTTGTCTTTTGTCTTATGATTGCATTGCGTTAAATGATACAATCAAATCCTGCTTATTTTTGGCAGCTGATGTGCTACCATTTTTTTTTTTTTTTTTGAAAGAAAAAATAACACCTTATTCGCTTTGCTCAAAGTGTATCAAAATTGTATTGCATCCTGAAACTGTAAAGCAAAAAAGATTCTCTTATTAGATTCTATTGATCACACATAAATTCTCATTCATGAAAATATTTGTCTTCCTGTTCATTTTTTTAATTAGCTTGTAAAAGAGTTTTAAGTCCTTCAATTTTACCAGCCTGAGAAAATGTCAACGATTACGTAGTGAAACAGAGTCATCTAGCGGTTACATTGCGTCACTACAGCAGTGGGCAGACAGCATTGAGTCGCGCATTAACAGTCATTTATAATTTACTTCAATTAGTTTTTTGAACTTCAGTTTAGATTTTTTTTTTTTAATTATCCTTTGCATGTTCTCTCTTAGCCGAATGTGTTTTGTTTACTGTTGCATTATAATTTTTGTATAGATAGATAGATAGATAGATAGATACGGTTTGTGTCACAAAGGGGGGGGGGCAGGGGATGGTGTGTAGAGGTAGTATTTCTAGTGACAAATACCATTTTTGGGTCATTTTTAGACACCACTTGATGGTGTTTGAATGTAAATTATGTCTGTAAAATCAAAGTTATTTTATGTAAATGTGCAGACTATACCTTAGCACTAGTTTAATACACTTGAGTGTCTTCCTCAGCTACTTTAGTAGGTAGGAGCTGTGTGTGTGAGTAGCTTTTTCATTTGCATCGTCAACACCAATCACTCATCGAATAGCTTGCTGTTTGTTTATTGGCCAACTTGACAGGAAAAGTGTCTGGAACCTGACTGGATTTGTGCATTATGCGTCTTATTTATCAACTTGCACCATCTAGTGGCGGCGGTGTGGTTCAACTAGTCTTCATAACAGCAGCTCAGCTCAGACTTGCTTAGACCGGAAGTAACGAAGTCTGCTAACGGAAGTTCCGCCCCCTAGCTGCCGCCGCTCCGGTCTGAGCTTGCGCTCAATGTTTTTGTGACATATTCCTACGGTTTCGTTTTACTCGCGTGTAAAACTTCCACAGGTTGAAATGTACCGCTGCATGGTGAGGTAAGAGACAATGCAAATCCCCAATGTGATTGCGTTCGCACCTTTCTCGGGTACTTTTGCCCCTGCGCGACCTTTGACATACATTTCTTTTCGTTGCTGGATGCCTGATGAATTCAAAGTTGTCCGTTTGCCTGCTATGCTGACTTGTTTACTCGACCTTTTGTGGAAAAACAAATAGTTTGCAGTTGCAGTGCATGACTGCAATAGTTTCGTGTGAGCCTGTTGTTATTACGCCCTTGTCACGAATCACCTGCAATCATATGACGTGGATTGTTGATTGTACGTTTGTGATGCGTCTGCAGAATGTATGGTTGTGATGTGACTGAAGCAGCAAGTGATCTGACCTCTTTAAGCCTCGCTAATATGAGATTAATAACCTGGGACTACGATATGAATGGACTGTGGACAGTTTCTTAAAGACCTTTTATGCCCACCTGTCTTAGTAAGGGTTATTGTTCATGTCTTAATAATTATCTGCTTTATTAACGTTGTCTTGCTGCATTTTGTGTCTGACTGCACGGCTTCTAGTTATAAGAGATTTACCCGGCTGCTTGCTTGCTTGCTTGATTAATTTCCTCTAACACTAAACGAAACGCATGACCTCGTGCATTTAGTCACCGTTCATCCACAACTAACTAATCAATGGCTTTATTATCATCAACTCTGCTCACGTCCGGCGTGATTATTTCTCTGCAGGTTGGCAGAGCAGCGTTGGCACTGTTCAGTCTGTTGTTTCAGCACCGCAGCCAGAAAGAGGAGGGCTCTGCGCAGCGCCTTCCCACCGCTGGAGCAACCCCTCCTGCCGGTCCAACGGCACGTGTATGAAGCCAACCTCCGAAACAGCAATGCCTGCTGGAAGAGGTATGTTTCGTTCCGATCACATTGGGAGGATGAAAGCGTCGCCGCGTGCCAATGATTAGCCGTCTCCCCCTCCAAAGGTACGTGGAGCTGAGTGAAAAGGTGAAGAAAGGTGGAGGGGAAAACGCCATCATCAGGCACACAAAGAGAAACAAGAAGCTGCTGGTGAGGGATCGGCTGCGCCTGCTGCTGGATGACGAGGACTTCCTGGAGCTGTCGCCCTTTGCCGGCCTGGACCTGCCGTACGGGGACATCCCTTCAGCCGGCTGCCTCACTGGTCAGACACCGAGCTGCCAACCTGCGTATTTAACCTTAACCATGTTGCAGACCAGTGGTGGGCAAACTTTTTGACTCGGAAGCCACAATGGGTTCTAAAATTTGACAGAGGAGCAGACGGATGGAGTGTTTTGGTGACCCACCTCATAGGGGAAAAAGATATATCATATCAGCATAAAACATGTGCTTTAACGCCTATTGAAAATGAACAGAAGCTTTACAACAAAATAAGAGTCATAGAAGCCCCACGATATTGAGCTGTTCACTGAAATGACCTTTAAAACACTGAAATACAGCTATTTTATCACTGACTATTACGATAATCTCTTCAAATCAGCGGGCCGGAATAAATAGCTTAACGGCCAGCATATGGCCCCCGCGCCATAGTTTGCCCACGCCTGTTCTGTACGGTGTAATCTGGTGGTTCTCTGCAGCTGTGCTGACCTCAGTTTTCCCCCTAATTTTTTTTTGCCGTGATCAACAAATTTGTGTGAGAGAAGTGCTTCAAATTGACACCGTGTGTTGTGCGTGAATATAATCTTTCAGGTATTGGCAGAATAAACAGTCTTTGGTGCGTTTTCATCGCCAACGATGCCACGGTGAAGGGCGGCACGGCGTATCCAATCACAGTCAAGAAGCAGTTAAGAGCACAGGAAGTTGCCATTCAGAACCGCCTGCCCTGCGTCTACCTGGTCGACTCCGGGGGGGCCTTCCTGCCATTGCAGGTGAACACGTGCACGCACGCGCAGACACTCACAGAAGCCCTTCGTCACAGGCTCAGGATTTTTTCCATCTAACAACTTTCCTTCTCTTTTTGATTTTTTTTTTTTTTGTAGTCTGAAATCTTTCCAGACAAGAACCAGGGAGGAAGGACGTTCTACAATGAAGCCATCATGTCTGCCATGAAGATCCCACAGGTGAACAACCGTGACGGCGTATCCATGCCTCACCTTTACATTACAAATTGCAAGAACTCTGTTGCAAATACCGACATCCCCGTCCAACTTGTGGTCATTTTCCAAAAAGCCACTGGTCATAGCTCATAATAGTGTCAGGCTCAAAAGCAGTGAGCACTGCCAGCCTCAGAGCTGGAAGGTTGCGGGTTTGATCCCAGGGCCTGCGGTCTTTCTGTGTGGAGTTTGCATGTTCTCCTCGTGTCTGCACAGCGAGTTTCAGTAGTTGTTTGCCTCTGTGTCGGCCTGTCATAAACAGGTGACTTGTCCTGGCCGCAACCCCGCCTAGTGGGATTGGCTCCAGCAACCCTGTGACCCTCAGAGAAAATGGATAAATTGATGGATTTAGTCACCAAGATCACATCAAATTAAAATGACTCGCAACACTTTACATAATGTTGCACATTCCCCACCCCAACACTCACAATTGAATCAAACATGGAGGCTCTGAAGACCGCGTACTGTATTTAAAAATATTCACTTTGATCGGGCATGGGCAAACTACGGCCTGGGGGCCAAATGTGGCCCTTTAAGCTTTTTAATCCAGCCTGCCGAACTTGAAGAAATTATATTAGTAGTAAGTAATAAAAAATAGCTGAATATTTCATCAATTTTTTTCAGCGTTTTGAGAGTCATTTCAATAAAGACTTAATAAACACTGTGGGCCGTCAAATACACTGATTTTGTTGTGACGCTTTTGTTCACTTTCAATTGACATTAAAGCACACGTTTTCCACACATCCCATGATATGTTTTTTTCCTCCTATGAGGTGGCTCACCAAAACACTCCCCTCTGTCAAATTTTAGACCTCACTGTGGCCCCACCAGTCAAAAAGTTCGCCCACCCCGGACTCACATCCTGATTGGCTTTTGAAATGTTATACAAACGACCTGTGTTGACGAGCAACGAATCATTTAGGTGTCGGTTGTGTGCGGATCGTGCACAGCTGGAGGAGCGTACATCCCGACCATGGCCGAGGAGACGGTGATGGTGCACCAGATCGGGACCATCTTCCTCGGGGGGCCTCCACTGGTCAAGGCTGCCACAGGAGAGGAGGTGACGCCGGAGGACCTGGGAGGAGCGCGGCTTCACGCTGAGTAGGTGCACTTGCTTTTCGCCAAACATCTCCTATAAACGTCACGCGTTGGTGAACTTTGAAATCCTCCGGTTTTCAGGGTGAGCGGCTGCGTGGATCATTTCGCGCCGGAGGAGGAGGAGGCGTTTGAGCGCACCAGAAACATCGTGTCCACCCTCAACTTCGAGCTGCCCGAGGAGGACGAGCAGCGAGCGGAGGAGCCGCTGTACCCGTCGGACGAGCTGATGGGATTCGCTCCCAAAGAATACAGCCACAGCCTGGATGTCAAAATGGTAGACGCCTTCACATCGCGCAGTGAAATGAACTGAAAGAGCAGAGTACGAGTGCTTGCATTTTGCTACTCACCCATACCGAGTACTTCATAAGGCCATTCCACATTATAATATTGGGGCCCCAGGAAAGTCGAGGAGGACACAGAAAAAGTAGACTGGTTGGCTTTTTACTAGCACATGTGGATCACTGACAGTGAGAATCACATGACATCATTTCTAATATATAGACTTCCTGCCAGGACTTCCTGTCAGGTGACCCTCACCTGGTGCTTAGAGATCCCTCTAGAGTAACGGACGTCTACGTATTTGTTTTTTTTTTTTATCAGTTTTCCACAGATTCATAGGGTGCGTCCAAGCTTTTGACTGGTAGTGTACACATATACAACTGGTATTGGTGTCGTGCCATTGGTACGTATTTTACGAGTACGAGTAGAGTACTCAACCCCGTTACTGGTACAGATAAGGGCGTTGTTATTTATCTTTAGGTCTTATATTTTTAATATTGTTTTGCACAAAGGGAGTTGCCACGCAATTTCATTGTATCTCTGCTACAGTGACAATAAAGGCTATTCTGATTATTGATGCATCAATAAAACAAACATAAGCTGCGTCCTCACAGAAACAAAGAGGAAAAATCCCAGTTGGTCCACCGTCATAATAATAATAAAAATGATCATAATCATAGTGATTATAATAGTCCTGTGCTTTCCCCCCGCTCTGCCCAGCTAATCAGCCGACTGACAGACGGGAGCCGCTTCCAGGAGTTCAAAGGTCGCTACGGGACGACGCTGGTCACTGGCTTTGCAAAGATCCACGGGTAAAATGAAAACAAAATATTCAGCAAATTGCTTCTTTCAGCTATGAGACGCCAAGTAATTCATTCCAGCTGATGCGTAGACACCATATACCTTCTTCTGATGTTCACGTGTGCCCCCTGCCAGCCACCTGGTAGGAATAGTGGCCAGCAACGGAGAGCTGCTGTACCAGGCGGCACTGAAGGGCAGCCACTTTGTGCAGCTGTGTGACCAGAGGGACGTCCCCCTCCTCTTCCTGCAGAACACGGTGCCCGCAGCGGCTCCAACGCACTCCGTAGCACAGGTATACAGGAACATACACACACACACACACACACGAATGGAGGCTGCGTATGTACAAATAGGTATGCGTGTTTATGAATTATCTGAGATTAACAATTCTGTTTCTGACATTTAAATCATGGAAAAAGACTTGTAAGAAACAAGCAAAAAAAAAAAAAAGAAAGAATCTAAAAGTTTCCGAAAAAGAGTAGGAAGAGGTTTAGTTTTGCAGTCAGAATGGAATAGGTTTGGCCTGTATTGTTTATTTCTCTAACATACCAAGAGCAGCCATGGACAAAGTATTTTTTTTTTAATTAGACACTTGAATTTATTTTGTCATTTCTTTTTAATTTTAATGTTAAAGACATGGGTTGGACGGCAGAGAGCTGCGTTTTGCATTTGCTCTTTGGCCAAAACAGTTTCACCCAAAACTGTGGCACGCGGCATCTCCAAGGTGATACCGCTTGCAACCACATGGTGGAGATGATCCTCCGACTGTCTGTATCTCCCTCCCTCTGTCGTTCTTTCAGGCGGAGACAAACACCAACTGCATCAAGGCTCAGGGCTCCATGATGTCGGCGGTGGCCTGCGCCTCCGTCCCCAAAATCACGGTGGTGATCGGGGGTTGCCATGGCGTTGACAGTTATGCCATGGTGAGACCCTAAAGGTCCAGGTTACATATATATATATATGTACTGTTTGCCCTCATGGCATTTTAAACCTTGTTTCCCGGTCTGTTTCCAGTGTGGCCGAGCCTTCGACCCCAATTTCCTGTTCCTGTGGCCCAATGCCAGAGTGTCACTGGCCGCCCCGGGCAGCTCCGCCTCTCTGCTGCCCCCTGGTGGCGAGCATGAGGGCGACCTGGAGGAGATGCTGGAGGAGCAGAGCCCAGCCTTCTTCTCCTCAGCCCGCCTCTGGGATGATGGAGTCATTCTACCTCAGGACACCAGAAAGGTAGAAAATAAATCACCAACACCAGACTGCTGGGGCTGATCTATTTCTTTCTAATCTCGGTTTCTGTGCGCAGGTTCTTGGGCAGTGTCTGGACATCATCAAGCAGCAGCAGTATCAGCTCTCCACACAGAAGCTGTGTTCACCACTTTTACGTGTATAAGTGCCTTCAATGGCTTTTAGTGGCATATTAAGATTTACTGCTTTTTTTGGCCGACAGACAAAAAAAAAGGACTTGGTCGTTTGTTTTGCCTACTAATGAAGATGCCTTTCTCATTCAATACTGTGAGAATACCACAGTGGCCTCTGTCACAGAAATGTGATTTTAAAAGAGAACTAAGTGATGGCGTTGCTCACTGATGTGACACCATGAAGAACTGTGTATTGTGTGAGATTAAAGGGCCAAATGTCACTTCTTCAGAATCCAGTTTTCCAACAGGCATGTGGAGTGTTTTCATAGTGGGTTTTGATTACATGCAGCACGTGAACTCAACTCTCTTGCCAGTTCAAAATGATGCAAATGTTTATTTTTGCCAAAATCAACAGTACAAACAAACGTCTTGATCGCTTCAATGTAATTATTTGTATAAAAAAAAAGATGATGTAAATACCTACAACTAATATTTTGGAGAAAAAAGAGTTTTGTTATTTAAATGTAGCTCTTTGCCTTACATGCGTAATTTAACGGATGTCTTTGTGGGTGATGATTGTTCACGAAATCAAAACACATGAATGTTGTAATGAAAAGCAAAATAAACATCAACCCTTGATCTGTGATCTGTGCAATTCACAAAGGTTTTTGTACAGCTGGTGTTTTTCAGAAAAGTCAGCAGAATGTTTTGCTAACCTGGGTCAGGATGGGTAAATATTATCATGTAGAGAAACAATGCCATCAGTTTAATGATGCTGCCCGAGAATTAAAAAAAAAAGAATAATACAATAATTGTGTTACACGCCATATAAAAACCACAACACGAACATTTGCATTCTGCCTTGTAATCTATTGAGCCGTTGGATTCGAGGTTGCGAGCAGAAGAGTGACTGGTTGAGATATACTGTGCTTGTGCTTGTGCTTGTGTTTGTTTCTAACAGAAGTCAAGGTGATGCAGGGAGGGTAAATGCATTGTATCTCAGGGTGTGTCAGGTTTGGGGTCACAGTACATGCCGTGCAGCGTCACTGGGATGATGGCCTCCACCTCGGCCCTGGCCAGCTCTGTCAACGTGGCGGCGTCCAGCACCAACAGGAAACCCGGTCTCTCCGCTCCCGGCTTCACCACGATACTCAGCAGCACTCCTGCAACACAGATCAGCAGTGGAAACACACATCATACATTCATTCATCTTCATTCTATTTAGGGTCACGGGGGTCTGCTGGAGCCTATCCCAGTTGTCTTAGGGCAAAGGCAGGGTGACACCCTGGACAAGTCACCAGTTCATCGCAGGGCCACATAGACACAGACAACCATTCACACTCACATGCACACCTACAGACAATTTAGAATGTCAATTGACCTCACATGCATGTTTTTGGACTGTGGGAGGAAGCCGGAGAACCCGGACACTGGACAACTTTGCATTTCGCAAATTTCGCTGTCGAACCATGTGGAACAGTTGCAAAAGTGCTGATCTTGAATGCTCCTCCCTACTGACAGCGGCGCACAGGTGAAGCAAACGACTGATGGTTTGCTCTCTCGGTGTGAAGTCTCACTCAGTCAAACAAACTCAGTCGTGTCGTCTCTGTGAATATGTTGTGAACCCGGCATTCCAGCTCTTAATCATCAACGATCACAAAATCCTACCGTCGTCCTCCTCCGTAGCGTCAGGAGTGGGCACGAAGAGCGGCTCCGACGGGTAACAGTCTTCCTCCAGCCACTCGCGAGTCTCCTTCGTCTGAACGTTCAGCTTCACGATCTGCGTCAAAGTGTCAGCGAACGACGAACGTCAGCGACGACATCGCAGTGGGTTAAAAGCGAAGTCCCTTGTTGTCGTTACTGGATTTGGCGGAGGGAGTAGAAGACTCGGTTACCCTGTCAGGGATGAAGTGGTTGAGTCCCAGGCCGTACGTGAAGGAATACTTCTTTCCTCGACATCGGCTGTAGTGAATCTGAGGGAACTCAAAGGCTGAAACACACGCGGAGTAAACACGAGATCAACGCCATTAAAAGTGTTTTAGTCAGTGTGCAAGGATCCATTGATTGGTTGATTGCTTTTGCTGGTCTTTTTGTCCATGACAGATAAATTATTAGGATTAATTAAACCACCAAATATTAAGATAATAAATAGTAATTGTTTTATTTATGTTTGCACAGGAGCCTGCTTGTTGAGATTTTAAACTGCTGCTCGAGAGATTAGTGTATTTTACCTGAACTAGGTGGCATTCAAGATTAGCACTAAAGGCTACAGGCCTTTCTCTTAACCTTTGTATACCTGCATTAACTGCTGGCTAAATCAGCAGGAACGAATCTGTGTTCACCCTCAGTAACACAATGTTCCCTGTCCAAATTTAGCATCTCCAAACACATTCACAAGTTAAAGTTGAAGCGCCTTGCTTAAACGGATGAAATAGAGATATAACAGATTCAAAGGCTGTGCCGAGGTTCTTCCATCTGGTGACGAGGAGTCCATAGGTGGTGCCTAATTTAGCAGGTTGACAGGTTTGGCATAACTTAGTCGTCAACCATGTAATAGAATCAGTCAACACAATCAATCTGAGTGCTTTTGAATAGAAGGGATGAAAGTACTCACATATATCAGTATTATTATTATTATTATTATTATTACTACTACCTAATCTTGGCTTTGAAAACAGGATCTCAGGCTCCAACCAAACAGTGCCATCACTCCGAAGAACAGCAGTGGCTGTCGTGTAGGACAAAGAGATGAGATTTTTTCCTTGCTCCTCCTAAAAAATGAAAGAGACAAAAGCAAGATGACTGTGTCTCCAATGGTGGCAAACTATCACTGAGGTAGCGGTGCACTTTGTTACATCACAAGGGGCAGAGTTTCTGAACTCCCTGCTTTCAAACGTGTTCTCTTAAAATGCAGAGTGAGCAAATGAATCAACAGCACTCTCACCCGGTAAAGTCAATCAGGCACATTATGAGACCTTTATACAAAAAGTAGTAGCTTATGTTATGGATATTTGACATTAGGATTTGGAAAATGATGGAAAATGGAAAAGTGAACTCACTCTGTGTAGATCCAGTGGCAGCACGTATCTTCGGACCTCAGGCTGAGGAGCCCTCATCGCTGCTCTCTTCACTTCTTCCCACTCCTGCCTCAGGTTGGCCAGGTACAGGTAGTTATACAGAAAGTCATGACTGTGAGAGAGAGAGAGAGAGAGAGAGAGAGAGGAGATAGCAGAAACAGTAACACAAAAACACGCACACGCACGCACTCACACACCCTTTCCAGGTGCAGAGGTCGACCACGATGAAGCCCTCCTCCTCGTAGGTGTTGATATGATGGAAGATGTTGAACGCAGAGGTCCTGAACTTGTGGCTGCTCAGGTAGGCTGCAGGCTCCTTGGTGGCCAGGTGGAACCACGTCTGCAGTTCACACACACACACACACACACACACACACACACACACACACAGAGACGCACTGTGCTGTCATGTAGGAAGAGAATCCCACACACTAAAACTCACACGGCCCTTCCTGCTCGCTAAAGTCCAAAGACAATATGTTTGTTTGTCTCCTTATTGCTGTCAGAGATTAATCACATGTTTAAATCTTGCACCTTGTCACTTTAGGACATTTTCATCTCAGTTTTCTCAGTTGACTTTTGCATTAGATTTATTAGGGGTCAGAATTGGATACTGTATCTATCTAAAGGGTAGTTACACACATGGACAAAATTGTTGATACCCTTTCGTTAAGTAAAGAAAAGCCCACAATTGTCAATGAAATTCATTGAAACTGACAAAAGTCGTAAAAAACAACAAAACACTGACCACCCCACACGTCCCCCCCAAAACATACCCCCATACTGTCGTTGGCTTCGAAGCAGTCCATGTACGTTGCTCCCCTCACGCTCCAAGCGGACAGAAACCTGAGCAGGTTGATCTTCACCGGCGGCTCCACCAACACTAAGTAGTCGTCGGTGATGCCGAAGCTGCAGAGGCCGATGAAAAGACACGGCTGCGGTCACGGACCTCGCTGGTTCACAGCGACGCTGACACTCCACTCTCAAGTCACGTTCAGATATGGAAGAGCACACGGTTGGACCTGTGTATGTAGGAGGGTTTTAACCTCTCGCTGCTGGGCAGCTGAACCACGACCTCGGACTTCTCCAACGGGTCAGAGCCGTCTGGAGACGCAGATTGGATGCGGTGGAATGGAATTTAGTTGAAGCGTAAAAATTGAACTCTCAACATCAGGTGCAATTACTTGTCGGCCGTGCTGTATAAATGCCTATAAAAAACAAATCTCACCTTCTGCAGGAGGTGGGATCTTGACAATGTTATAAGCCAAACTCATGTTTTTGCCAAAGCAGTTTCCGATGTTGTAGATGGTGCCATCCTCCTCGATGTGAGGGTGCGCCGTCAGTCCGTTCACCGAGAGGTACTTGCACAGATCCACCTAGTTGGAGTACATGTCCACAGGACAGAGCAAACGGAACCAAATTCAGGAGGGCAGGGTCAGAGAAGAGCGACAGCTACTGTCTGTGGAAAAAAAGACGTCAACTTCTCAGCTGTCACCTTCTTCACAGTCTCCAGGGAGTCGGGGTCCACCTTCGTGATGTAGTTGGTCTCTGTCACGGCGTAGAAGTCTTCACCGATTGGATAGATGTTCACCATGCAGTTGTCTGTCACTTCTATGCCTCTGAAGTAGGTAAAGAACCTGCGGACAAACAGGCCGGTGCTCAGTCGATCTGAATCAAAAACAGGTTTTCTCTGACGCGGGGTCAGTCCAGCGGGCCGGGCGTTACCTGGAGAAGATGTTTTTGCAGGGGTCTGGGTACGCTGCGGTGCCAAACTCAGTGATCACCACCCTGTTTTCTGTCATGGCGCGCACATACGCATCCGTTCTGATGAACCTGCGGAGAAGATTGTCACCGTCTAACTTCCGCGCCATGTTTTTTTACTCACTGCAAACATCGTCAGAACCTCCTTTTCATCGTCCACTCCCGATTCTAATTGGATTCTAATGAGGTCGGTGTGTGACAAACACACTGAAGCAGCGCTGGAACCCCACTATGTTGAGTCTCGGCGAATGGTGTCTTACTTTCTGTGGTAGGTCACCTGACTGTTCTTCAGGTCAAACTTGTGTATGATGGCCTGTCCATCAAAAAGGTGATGCAAAAGCTCATCTCCCACCTCGAAAAGACCCGGGCCCATCCTGAGAAGGCTGCCGCCGAGCCATGGTGGTATAACACCTGGAGGGGCACACACACACACGCACACACGCACACATGCACAGAGTGTATGTACCCTCATTAGCAAAGTTTTCAAAGCGGTCTCCTCCATTGCGACAGAATGCTCCTCTTACCTGAGACCCTCGCAGGTATCGGTTCGCTCAGCTCTTCCACAGACTCAAAGATCTTCTTGTAGCCTGCGGCGGGATGTTCCACTCTTCAAAATAATATGAAAATAAAAATACTTGAAACAAAAGCGACAGGTATATTACAGGTATATAGAATTTTTATAGAAATTTAATTTTAGACAGGCTGACCCGAGAGACATTTTAGTGACCACTAGTGACAAAAATATCTTTTTTTTTTTTAGCTTTTTGAAAAAAATATGCTTAGAGCCTTTCAGGGGGTCTCACAGGTTAATCAGGGGTGTCCGACCCCTCTGGAGCCCCCCTGTATTTCGCATTCTGCCCGATTTGATAGGCAAACGGGGTCAGGGAGGTCAAAAAACATGTGAACCAGTCGACTGTGGCCAGTCTGGCGACCCCTAGTGGGACCAACAGGAAGGTTTTTCTCGACACTCTGCGGCCTGCTCACAACAACCGTCTGTTTCTGTCAGCGCAGCTGGATGGGCCTGGATCCTGTTCTCTCCGAACCCTTGCCTGCCCGCAGCTCCCTCCACTGGGAGCCTCTCCTGCGCCGCTCAACCTCCACTGGTTCACTTTTGGCTCTTAGGCTGAAAACACACATCTCTCCATATCTCTCTGTATGTTGTCGGTATATTATTTCACCCTCTCAAGTTCTCTTTGAAGGTTTCATTAAGCATTATGTAAACTCACATTGGTTAAATAGCAAGAAAAGAAATCAAACACTGAAAGAGTCTGCAGAAATACCAGAGCAGTGATTCAACAGATGCACAGGCGAGTGAAAAAGGAATTTAGCCTCAAAGTTTCTGGTGTGAATCATGTTCATTTCCCACAACAGGCAGTAAAAATGCCAATCTAGAGTGCATGTCGACATCAGCCAGACTCCTGATGACTTTGCACTGGGATTCATTTTCCTGAGTCGTGGGAAAACGAGTGCAATCTCTCAAAAAATCTAAAGTACGTCTCAAATAGATTTTCTTGTTCTAACACCATCATCTCTCACGCATGCAAATAAAGGGAGGAAAGATTTGCTCACCGGCTGACCATGCTGCTCTGTTTACTGCAACACTCACACACACACTGTGAGGAAGGGGCCTCCTGCTCGCATTTAAACCGCACACATTTCCTGTGCTCGCCTCCCCTCCTCCCTCGCCCATCTCTGCCTCCTCCCTCTTTTCCACCCTTTTCGCTTTCCAAAAAATCTTTCCGCCGCATCTCCTCCCCCCATCCCCTCTATTTTGCTCCCTGGTCTGAACAAGTCGCCTTTGTCTCCTCTCCTTTTCAGCGTCTTGGCCTTTTGCTTTTGCTCCAGATACAGAAGTTCACAGCGTCTCCCGTGTTCAGGTCTCTGAACACACACACCAGCACACTCGCGGTGACCAGCGGCGGCGGGTCAGTCGTATAAAGTTAAGCTGGTAAAACAGTTTGGAGGTTTTGGTTGCTTGTGTGTTGAGGAAAAAGTCCAGTCTAATTTGTTCCAGACGGCTTCCAACAGCTCCGCTCAAACTATTTTAATTGGCCTGCTCCTGGAGGAGGAGGAGCGAACATGAACATGGGGGATAAATTATTAACTCTGACTTTTGTTGTCTTTGTTTGGGGGGGAAATGAAAAAAATGAATAGCTGAGGTTGCTGGACTAGTTGTCATAGCACCGTGGATTTGGACATGATGGACTAATGCAAAAACAAATAAAGCAATAAAAATCTATCTTTTACGAATGCCTGCGAGTGAGCGATGATTCATTTACAAACTCAGATCTCACCTCAAATCAGTTTTCCAAAAGTGTTTTGTGGCATTCAAGTACGCCTTTTTCCACCACGATCCAGAAGCTGAATTTTGATGTGTGTATTTAATATAAACCACGTTAGACAACAAACAGTTAAACTATACAAAACAGAAAATACACAAGTCACCTAATCTTCATTAACACTTAATGCAAAGTCTCTGATTTTTACCCCAAATCCCAAAATTATTCTCTTATAATCCAACAAAAGTGGTTCCCACAATTTTACCAAGATAATCTACTTACCTGAGTGGTTAAGCATACAGGTTATGATGGAGAGTTGCAACTGATGCTATTTTCATAATTGTGATTTAGTCTTGGTTTAACTAGGCCTGAACACACACACACACACACACACACACACACACACACACACACACACACACACACACACACACACACACACACACACACACACACACACACACACACACACACACACACACACACACACACACACACACACACACACACACACACACACGAGCTAAAACAGGTTTATTTCCCAGGACTTTCCAAAGTAAAAACCAGAGTACAACTGTTCGTCCACAACACAAAACTGGTTAGAACTGGTTGTCGCACTGTCAAGTAGCAGAAACACGGTACCGCACGAGCACATGCTTTTATCCGGAGGTATACGCATATCCAGAACACACCGGGTGAGAACTAATACTTCATTTAAATAAGGGAGAGGAAAGCTTCATTTCCTCCTTTAACAAAAAAGGTTTCTTCAGTTTGTGTCGCATCGCGTTCCGACATTGTGACATCCTATGGCTCTGTATTGCACCAGAGTGGACTGATCCTCGCTGGCGCCTTCACTGCAATGCACCACTCGCATCACTGCGACGAGCGCCAGACACAGACAGCCACTGGAGTCTCTTTTCTCTGAGATTGTACTCTAGCACAGTGTTTACACAAAATGACACAAAAGACTTTCTTTCTGTCTCTCTTACGGCCGAATAAGAGATAAATACACACAAATGAACGATTCCGATGATTGACAAGCTGACTGAACACTCACAAATGCTGAATCCAGTGCGATCCAATTGGCAGGGGCCGTTCTAGCACGGACAGTATTCAATGAGGGTGGGGAGTGCAAAGAAAACAGAAAGAGCTCAGTTCGGGAGATAAGAAAACAAGAAAGAACATCTGGCAAATTACAGCAAACAAAAACAACTCAACTTCATGCAGATAAAAACGCTCTTGAAAAGCAGTCATGTTAAAGGACAAAAGCATCCAAACAAAGTTTTAGTGAACTACTTCCAATGACATCACTTAAATAAGTTAACAACTCGCTAACTAAATGTACTGTGCGCACACATTTGCATAGTCCTTCTCCCAAAACGTACTCTTAATATAACATAATAAACATAATAACACAAAAGAACAGATGAAGACGGTGGAATTAGAGAAGTTTTGCCTTAGAGCAACAGTCTTTGTTTCGGTGCAGCAAAAAAAAAAAAAAAAAAAAAAAAAAAAGGCCTGAGGAGGGCGGCGACGCGTCTTTGGTTGGGTCTAGTTCCTGATGCCGAACGCTTTGGCTTTCTTGATGCTTAGGAGCGGCGGTTTGATCTTTGGCTTGCTGCTCTCCCGCTCTGAAGGGGGGAATCGCCGACGGTAGATTTCAGGGTACAACTTCTGAAACTGAAGCGGTGAGATGCTCGATTAGAGGTCTACTGCGTAATGTCTGGATTTGAAGAAGAAACGGCGACATCAAGTGGCCACATTTTAGATTTCAGCATATTTCAGTTCCCCTCCCCCTCCCGACCATGCCAGTGAGCTACGTGAGCGAGTTAATAATTAATTAATTAATTATTTAATTAATTATTATTATTATTCCCCCCCACCCCAAGTGAATCTTTTCCCACCCACCTGCTTCAGTTTCTTGTGTCGTTCCTTCTGGCTGATGCTTTGGTCCGTCACCAGCATCTCCAGCAGCTCCTCCATGGCCTTCTGGGAAGCGGCCAGCTTCTGCTGCTCAAACTCGGTGCTGCTGATCTGACTGCAGAACGTGTGGATGGGCAGCGGGGTGCAGGCCGGATCGACGTCGCGAGTGCCGAGGTCACCGTTGACAGGCACCTGAGATGAAAAACATCGGGAGTGAGGTTGACGCAAAACAGTCGCGCTTTTTTTTTTGGTTGCAAATTTTTTTGTGTGCTGATTTTCAACACGTTTTATCGAAGCAACAAGCAACAAGTCTACATGAAGCCGGAATGCCAGGTGCACATACAGTTGCTGTGTGTACCTGCACTGATCGGAGGTACCGCACGTGGCTGTTGATGGCGTTGAGCAGGTACTCTGGCACCGAGAGGATGCTTTGCTGGTGGTCCATCAAAAACGACACTAGCCGGGTGGCCAGCAGCTCGTCCAGGTCGCACTCGACGGCGCTGCCCAGAACGCAGCCGGAGAACGTGTGGATCATCTGTGGCGAGGAATAAAGTGGAAAAACAGATGAATAGAGGCGTCTTCTCTTCCATGATGCCAGACAAGCGGCAGCGGCGAGATCGCGCTCAGTGTTCAATCGGGTTTGGGTTCTCACCAGCGTCCGTGTGCCGATGGCCGTGTGCAGGCGGGGCATGTCCACGTTCTGGCTGATGCGGGACATCATCCTCATGAGGAGCTGCAGCTTCCTGCGAGAGGTGGGGGGCAGCAGGAGGGTGCAGAGCTGCAGGGCCTCCACGGCGACCGCCTCGGACTGAGGCTTGAGGAGGCCTGCACACGTGCGCGAACATCGTTACCACAGTGTGGCGACAGAGAGACGGTGGAGGCGGAGGCATCACGCTCGCTTTACACATACATCCATCGCATTGGCTGAATGATTGAATGGACGATGAGATGTATGGATGGATGGATGGAGGAAGCAACTACAGCTACGACAGAGAGTTGATTGGGCAAAGTTGGATTTCACGCAGATTAAGCGCTCATAAACGTTAACAGCCTGGTTTGTGTGTTTGTGTGTTTGCGGCGGTGCGCGAGGGAGTCGATGCTCAGCACAGGGACATTTGTCTAAAGTGCACCTGGCTCTTTCCCCTCACACACAAAGGGCGAGTTTCCAAGTCCTCAGGTGAGCATTGGAATTCCATCACTTGCGATCTCAAAACTGACACACGCTAGGTCAAAACAGTCACTAATATCAGACTTCAGAACGCACCTAATCGCACTATAACTCTAACATAATCTCAATTTGACCCAATTCAGACTAAACTAAGTTTAATTCCCTGTCTAACATGTTGTTCTCTGACTGACCAGACGGCCAGCTGCGGAAATCTTTTGTCTTTGAACCACAACAATGTTGTAGTTTTACTGATCAACGTTTTGCTTATAGAAGCTTTCTGAGATGCATCTTTCACCAGGGCACGGTAGAGGCCTCCTTCAAAGATATAAAATCACTGTCGCATGAACTTCTCAGCCGGGGTGAGAGCCCACTGTCCCAAACTGTCCCGAACTTTTTACACGCTGGCTTTGAGTGAACTGTATAACTCCCGCCCACATATTCGGCACACAAAGCACCGCTGTCATTTGCAATTAGCATGTGGTCAGCTATTGGAAGTCAGCAATGTATTTATGCAGTCAGTTCTTTTATGGCAAAACAGCAGTAACGACACTTTTGCAGAAGCGATTCAGAAATGAGATCACTGATCTGAACGAGCAACGCATGCAATTCATCCTAAATCACCGGATCGTTTTCCATCTCAGTGTCATGCAAAGATTTGACAAGAAAAATATGACAGGGTGGTCCGATACTCACCTAACATACCAGATGGTGGTTAAATGTTAGACAGGGTTAGTTTGATTAGGGAGCCAGTGGACAGACAGACAGACAGACGGACAGACGGACAGACAGGCAGGCAGGTAAAGGGGAGAGACTCTTACTGTTCTCAGGTTTGGGTTGTGGGGGCGTGGAGCTGCTGGCGGGTGCGAGGGAAGCTGTTCTGAAGAGTGAAGCGGGTCGTGCGGGCTTGGACAGCTCCAGAGAGCTGAGGCAGCGCCGGGCCACGGTGGGCGCGGCGCTGAGCGTCCAGAGATTGCAGGTGCTGGAAGCGGCTCTCGGCCCGCAGGGTCCCGTCCTCGGGTCGGACCCTCGCGCTTTGGCCGGTGAAGAGGAGGAAGCGCAGGTGGAGGTGGAAATGGAAGAGGAGGAAGAGGAGGGGGGCAGGGGAGGAGTTTGGGAGGAGGAAGAGGGCGAGCTCACGCTCAGGCAGCTGCTGGAGCGGCGCCGCGGCCCGCAGTCTGTGCCCGTCTCCTCCGCCACCATGTCCAGGCAGCTGCCGACGCTGCGCGGCCGCTGTGGTTGCGTCTTCGGCGGCACCCGGCCCAAGAGGAGGGAAGCCGGCCTCTTCCTGGTGGCGGCCCGCGGGCCGTACTGGCAGCCCGCGCCGGGGAAAAAGTTTGTGGCCTGCCGCCGGAAGGCCGAGCGGACTGGGCCGTCGTCCCGGGACGCCAGGCTGTCGGCGGAGGCGAAGAGCTGCTGCCGCGTCAGAGGAGCCGAGTCGTCCAGAATGTTCTCCAGCGAGCAGCTTCTGCTGTGAGGCCTCGAGAAGCCCAGGGCGCTCAGAGTGGCGCGGCTCCCGCCCAGGTGACCCTCGCCCCCGCCGCCCGCTCGCGGCGTCGACATCAGCGACTGGAGCTTCCCGCCCAGCACCTCCCTCATGGGCGACTCGGTTTCGTCGCACGTGCTTTGCTTCAGCAGCGACAGCAGGAGGCACTCGGTGGAGCGGAAGGACGCTTTGGCCGGCGGCGCGTCGCCCCTCTTGCGTTTGCCCTGCTGCTGAGCTTTGGGCGCTGTGACGTAGCCACAGAACACTGAGAGAGAGAGAGAGAGAGAGAGAGAGAGAGAGAGAGAGAGAGAGAGAGAGAGAGAGAGAGAGGAAGTGGAAGCGGAGGGCAGGCAGGCAGGCAGGCAGGCAGGCAGGCGGTGCAAGGCGGTGGGTCAGCGGAGGAGAGGAGAGGGTTTAGTTCACTTCAAACCGGTATGGCACGACCACTCGGGTCACAACAAACAGGCAAAACACGCAGAGACACCACTGCACATGTTGCGGTTAGGAACTTCACAAACACAAAGGGACAACATCCAGTTCCTGAGTTAGCGGTCAAATGGGCAACGGCTTCGGTCGATGAGCGCCACCGCCACCAACAGGACAGAACAGCAAATACGTGTGAGTGGTTTAATAGCGGTCTTGTTTTTTTTTCTCCCTCAACACAAACAGGAAGTGACCTCGGTGCGACCACCTACCCAGCACATTGATGAACAGTTCGTACAGCTCGTAGGTCAGCAGCGGCTGCGGGAGGCTGTAGAAGTAATCCGAGACCGTCTTGAAGACGTCCCTCTCGAAGCCGGGATAGGAAGGGTGCTCGCTGTCATATTTTGGCCCTGAGGAAGGATGAGGTTGTTACGGCACTGTCGCTGCAGCTGAGCTTCATGTTGAAGACCGTAGGCCGTGGTAAATCGTAAAGTCTTCACGGCACGGCGGAGCCGCGCTCGTGCTGACGGTGCGATCAGTCTACTCCGCGTAAACAAATATGAAAACTCACATTGGAAACATTTATTTTTTTTTATATTGAAAAGAAAATGCAAATTTGAACCACACTTTTTATTTTACACTTTTACTGGCTTCTGCTAGCATTAGCATTTACACTACTAGCATTTAAAAATAGCGTAACTTTCATTGGAATCGGTCAAGGTGATTATATGATATCTCTCTGTCCATGTTGTGGTGATCATGGTGTCATTTGCTGCTGCATTTCTATTGGTTGGTTAGTAGTCGTGGGTTGTTACACATTGTGAGATGATCAAACCAAACCATCGTATGATTTGTTTTTATCGTAGGCCCTCTTTGGTCGCTAGACGGTGACGACGGCCGTCCTTAAAAACTCTCTCACGGTGCAAAGCAAGACCAGCATTGGTTGTCGGGCAGATATCGAACAGTGTCTCAGGGCCTTTTAAGACATCCTGCGGCGGTACAACGATGACGGTCTATTTTTATGCTGACCAAAATGTGCCAAACGGGGCAACGGGTGGTGGTCAAACTCTCGGTACTCACAGTTTGCCAGGCTCTTCATTGCATTCAGCACCCAGTGTGGCAGGTCATCTGGAGACATAATCAACAGGTCAACCTGAGCAACAGCTACAGTATGTTGAGCTGTGACCTGGAGGTCACTGGAGGGAGTTGACCCCAGTTGTTTCCCATGCGCCAACCTACCGGTTTTGTCCTCAAGCGTGACCACTCCGTGTTTGTTGACTTTGGTCATGTTATGGATGATGTTCTGGGGGCTCACGTGACATTGGTCTAAAACGTCATCGAGGGATGAAACCCCCAGAATCTTCTTCAAGCTGAAACAACACACAGCGAATGGCAGGGTTAAAATTCTTTCCTTCCGCGCCGACCCTCCCATTTCCCTGCAGCGTGCGTGCGTGTGTTCATTTATGTACTGCGTCAACGTGATATCTTTCCAGATCTGCTGCTCATCCTCCAGCGTCAGCTCTCGCCGCTGCAGCTCCGCCTCTTCCAGCGGCTTATTCTCTCTTTCCGACTCAAGTGATGGGTCCACATTTTCCTGGATGACAAAATAACGAAAAATAAAAACCAACCAGAACCAAATAAACCCAGAAATACAGGTCAATGACTTTCTAATTGTTAAATATTGTTTGTATATTTGTACTCGTACACACACACACACACACACACACACCTGTGTTTCCTTGTCCTGTTTCTTGAAGGTCTTAAACTTAAAGAATCCTTCTTTGTCAGAGAAGGACGACCTTTTCCTTGCGGAGCCAAGGGCTTTGGCTGGAGAAGGAATGCGCTTCAGGGGAGAGGTAGACGGGAACCTTTGGAGAAAAAGAGGACATCCGTCATATTTAGATACGATCTATGTCATAGTGCATGGTCCAGGCACCGCCCACTCACTCCACCAAACCTGTAAAGTGTATTGTTGTCCTCCAGATCCTCGCTGCCCCAGCGCCCCTTCACGTCTTCAATCACATGGTTCTTCAGAAACTTTTTGAGGAGTTGCACAGTCTGCTGCCTGGTCACCTCCGGCCCAAAGTTGCTGTTGCTGCAGAGCAGCTCGTGGAGCCAGTCCACAGCAGCCGAGGCAGTGAAGCAGGAGGCATAGTGACGAAAGTTCTGCCGGTGTTTCCTGAGGGGCATACCCGCCCGGAACAGACGCGTCACCTCGTTCCACTGAAAAATAGCAAGACAATTTTGAATAAACTTTTTTTTGGAGACATGGCAATGGCAGGAAAGTATAGGTACAATTTTGTAGGTGGTTTACAAAAAAAAGAAAAGAAAGAAAGAACGAAAAGTTTTGGGATTTCAAGTACTGGTCTACGCCATCAATCTCTCTACTGTATAAAAAGATCGATATGATAGAGTTCTCTTACATTTACTGTTTAACTGAAACATGTTTGACTCTCGCCTAGTTGCTAATATTCTAGAATGTTGTGTTTCACACCTCCATGCATTTCAGGGTGATACAGTAAAGACCAAACAAACAAACAAACCAAAAAATGAATAAATAAATCACAGTTTTCTATGTGACAGAGTTGAGATGAGCTTTAAATAAGCCCGAATTAGTATTTTCATTCAGTCAAATTCTTCTTTTACATTACACAGCTTTTCACCAGTTCGTTCGCTTGAGGATAAACGGCAACAAAACGTTGCAGGGCAAACAACTAGCTGCGATTAGCTTGGTCAGGGCGGATTAACGAGACTTAACGACGGACGGAGTCCCAAATCAAGTGCCGAAAACCCGAGTTATGGTCTAAAACGCGTTAGTTTTACGAACTGATAACAGCGTACGCTGTGTGCATGAATGAAACTACAGTTCCCAGCATAACGCTGCTCTGGCAAACTTCGACCAAACCGTGAAACGACGACTTACCAGTTTTGTGGCTCGGTAAGGCCCGGGAGTAATAACATGAGAACTCATGTTTGTAATAACCAAGAAAGACACACACAGCTTAAAATGTCATTCAGCGTATAAAAAAATTCATATCCACAGCTCCGCCAAAAAGAAAAACACGAAGGGGGAAAAATACAGGGCGGTTCGATACGGCTGCAAGTTTAGGGGGAGGACTGAGCTGAACTCGCGCAGCTCGTTTGGTCGCTACCCGTCTATTCAAAATTACGAGCCGAGCACTTCTGACCGTGTGATTGGACGGGATGCGTACCACGTGACTAGCATCGAACTGAGGAGGCGGGTGGGGAGTACAGCCATAACAGACACGCCGTCGCCGAAAGGGTTGACTTGACGACAATATTGAAATAAACGATTATTGTCGGGCTATTTTACTGTTTGGCTGCATCTCTCGGAATGATCACACATACAAAATGATGTTTAAACGTTGTTTGTAGTCCTACAGTACGAATGGTATGGGTTTAATACGCTGGCATCCGCTCATTTATATGCAAATTGTTATTACATTAGCATTTCTTTGCGCGTCTAATTCCGTTTCAAAGCAAAGAAAGAGCGTGTGAGGATCACACACAAAGACGGAAAGTTTAGGCAAAGGGGAGTAAGAGACATGAAAGGAGATGATACTAGGAGGATGGGTCACCGCTGCCATAGAAGTGTTAATAGCTGGGAAGCATGGAGGCCAAAGGGACAGGGACAGGTGTAACAGAGAAATGTAAAAATAAATAAATGTATAAAAGAGATTGAATTGTGGATCTACACTACCATTCAAAAGTTTGGACACACCCTATCAATTGAATGTCTTTTCTTTCATTTTCATGACTACTGACATTGCAGTTTCTCATCCAAGGCATCACAACTACATATGAACACACATGGAATTGTGAAGCAAACAATAAAAGTGTAAAATAACAATAACTCAAACACGTTTTAAATTTCAATTCTTCAAAATAGCCACCTTTCATGGAAATTTAGTTATTTAACATATTTTTTTATTTGCTGCTGAATTCCATATAACTTTTTTGCTCATATATTTGATGTCTTCAGTATCAATCAGTGTAGAAAGTTGTAGCCAATCGTTCTACTTGCAAGCTTGAGTATATATTTTTGAAGGAGTTTGCATTTCAAAAAGGCGTGGCGTGCAAAACCAATAAGCCTGCAGGTCGGAGTTTTTTTTTTTTTTGCAATGTCAATATGACCGTTTTGTGGCATTTAAAACGGTCACAAACGCGGTTTAGTTCTCTAAGACACATGAATAATGAACCTCGATGTTGCTGTTTAATTCCAAAACAAAGTATAAATAAACAGCGCTTCGTGTGTTTATTTGCGTTGAATGGCAATGCCACAACTTTGAGCTTCTCTGAGTTTGATTTTACTGACTGTGGAGCAACTGTCATGCCTGTGGGCGTTGCTACAACCCGTTAAAAAGCCAGGTCGCTCACTGATTGGTGGACAGCCGTGTGGGAGTCACTCCGTCTGCCCATTGGGCAAGTACTGGCCGTGCCTCGCACTTGATTGGTTGATAAAACAACACAGTCGAATTTTAAATCATGCAGACGTTTCCTGTGTTTGGGGCAGCACGTTTTAACGTAAGTTAGTAATAGAGTCTACGAACAGTAGTTGAGGAAGCCTAGCCATCTCTACGGCTGGGAAATTTCTTAACATGTAATTCCAGTTTCTACTTTTTATAATCGATATTTTTTTTAAAAATACCTGATCTAGAAAATGTCGGAAACGACAACGTCGACACGGAGAGGATTTCTGGATTTTAGTCCCATACGAGGAGACGAAGACAACAAAGAGAACGACGTCCCGGTTTTGAGCTTGGTCCAGTTTTCAAAAGCTCCGTTTTTGACGTTTGGAACGCTAAAGTTGGGAACATCCAAATCGGCTCTCCTGCAAATCGACAATCCGTCGGAAGATGTGGAGGCAGAGGTCACCGTCGAGAAGATCTCCTCGAGGAAAGGCTTCTGTGTGGATCGCAGTAGATTCACGATTCAGGTATGGGCTACGTATGCATGATAATGTACGCCAAAGAGATAAACTGCCGATCGACACACTCGCTTCTGTGGAGTTCATGGTGAGCTTGTGCTAAATTCCGCCTTGTGTCTTGTACTTGCAGCCTGAGTGCTCATTCAACCTGACGGTAACATGGACTCCTACGGAAGAAGGAGGAATCAGAGAGCTGCTCGTCTTCTGTGCGAATGGGATCCTCAAGCACCAGGCGGTTCTGCTCGGAAGAGCAGAAGCGCCCAAAAAGAAAAAGGTAAACATGTTGTATCCACCACAACTGTTCAAAGGTGTTGTATCCATAACACTTAAAAAGTTTAACTTTTGCCATAAAGTTTTAATGTATAAAATAATTTGTCATACAGTGCCACTGATTTCTATATAAATACAACTGTGTGTATTTCTAAAACAATTTTCAGAAAAGTTTATGGGACTCCATCAAAAACAAACAGGCTGGAGAGAAAATTGGTGTGTCCAGGAGAAAAGTGTCAGATCACTCGCGAAAGACGGCAGCCAACAAAACCTTCCAAGTGTCCCGGAAGTCGCAGTATAAATTGGAGAGGCCTTGCAGCCCGCTCGCCTCCCTCAACGAGGGCAGATCCGTCAGACAGAGGTCCGTCTCCAAGCGCAGTCCAGTCCAGGATCACCCCCAGAAATCCGAGGAGCAGAAGGCCATTATCTCCTCTCAAAGCCTGCAGACGCTGGCCTTGTCTGACCAGGAGAACATCTTTAATGTTCAGAGGAACTCCTCTTCGTATTTTCCCCATCTCACTGAAAAGCTGATTAACTGCAGCAGCTTGACTGCCAGCCCAGATGCCTGTGTGGGCAAACCTGACAACAAAGACCTGGCCAGGATGCTCAACAAGACACTGTCACCGATTGGAACGCCTGAGAGGTTTAAGAAGATCATGCCGCACATTTATTCGGACAGTCCGCTCTCTGCTGCGGTGGAATCCGAGCGTGGCACCAGTGACGCTGACAGCGGGTTAACTGGAACTCCGGTCCCGTCTCTAAAGGACGCCCTGGCTCTCATTGATTCCGATCTAAGCCAAATTATCTCCAGCCCTCAAGACACAAGTTCGAGCTGTAGCTTTTCCGACTCGCTGAACTCCAGGAGTGGAGGCCGAGCCTGCGAACCCCAGAGGGAGTCCTTTAAAACCTCCCCTGATGGTCCCTCGGTGCAGTCCGGCGATCAGCCGCCGACTTTCTTCGTTGGCGAAACTGTCACGAGCGAGGCTGCCGTCCCGCAGCCCGACAAGGCAGCGCTGAAGGCCAAGAAATCCTCCTTCATCTCTGTCACAGTGACCAAGAGCAAAGCGCCTGTGGAAGTGAGCGGTTTGAGCGGTAGGAAAATGAAAAAATCACGGAGGAGGCTTTTGGAGAAGACGTTGGAGCTGTGTGACAGCAGCAGTTGCGAGTCTGGAGCAGGCAGTCCGAGCCTTCCCGTCATCGACCTGCACGCAGGACAGAAAGGAAGGCAAAACTCCAGGGCGGAAGGCTTCAGCTTCGCCTCACAGCATCAAGATTCTCCCACCATCATCACCACCACCAGCCCAGTGATGCCTCCTACACCAGCTGCTTCATCCCCGGCGCCTGCAGCCGCCGAGGCCACCGCGACCTCCCCGTCACCTCCGGGCTCGTCCTCTCCTCTTTGTTCCCTCCTTGCGTCCGAGCCGTCCACACCTCCACCCTCTCGGGACGACCTGTTCCCCGTTCACATGGCAGTGCAGGGGAAGAAGAGGAAGAGCGAGGAGTTCACGAGAAACGACGGGAAGGTCCCGGACGCTGGGAGGACGGAGCGTGTCAAGAGGAGCAGGGTCGTGTCTGCCAAGGTCGAGCCCGTGAGGTCGGTCCAGGAGAGGAGGAGTGCGTCGCAGAGGCAACAGAGAACAGCGGGTAAGTTCACATGATGCACCATCAACTTAGAGAGTGTCCTCCTGTGTCGGGCCTGCACAGTGAAAGTGAAATCTCACACTTGTCCTGAAGGATTATTATAATAAGCATTTAATTACAAACAGAATTTTTTAAAACACACTGTTGATAAATTTTGAGTGACGGAAGGAAAACTACAAGAATGCATTTGTGTAGAAAACATGCTAAAGTTGTTCATATTCATATTCTCTGCCACATAAAATGCTGAACAGTGCGTTTTGCCCCTGCAGGCTCTGTCCGTTCCACAGCAACGTCCACGCTGAAGGCCGCTCCCTCCAACCAGGGGAAGCAACCGAGCTCCAAACTTGGCTCACGAGGTGGGCTCCTAATGTTCTTAGACTAATTATTTTAATCTATTTGCACTCGAATAAAGTGACGGGTTAACATATAGAGAAGATGAGCTGTTTTCCAGCATGGCTGAAACTCGGTGGCTCTCCCCCTTTTTCCCCCCCTCAGGCCCTCATTCTCTGAAATCCTCTCGAACTTCTTCCGCGAGGACGGCAAGAGTTGTGGCCGTGGCGCAGTCCAAGCTCACCTTTGTCAAGCCGGTGCAAACGGGTACGCGGCGGCTCCGTCTGAAAACCAGCTTTCGCCTGTACTCACCTCGCGATGAATTTTTATTTACTCTTGTCCCGTCTTTTCCTCTCCCCACCTGTCAGCCATTCCAAGACACCCAATGCCATTCGCTGCCAAGAACATGTTCTATGACGAGAGGTGGATTGAGAAGCAGGAGCGAGGCTTCACGTGGTGGATCAACTACGTCCTCACTCCGGATGACTTTAAAGTCAACACTGAAGTTGCCAAAGGTGCGTTTTCTGCTCCCAACATCAGGACCGGACAGAGTTCTCTGCCAGTGATACCAGCTGCGGTTTCATTACAGCTTTGTACAGCTTGTATGTTGTAATGGTATTCGTTCTGCACGGACCATGGAGTGTGCGGAACATATCATGAGCCTGGGTCTATGGCCTGAAACTATGTGTGATTGATCGCTATGGCAACTATGCTGAGCGGTAGCTGCATTATTTACTTGCATATTTATTTTTGAATGGAGGACGTCACAAATACGGCAGCTGCAACGAAAGGGTCGACCGGGGCTCAATGAATCGCAAAAAACACCCAGTTGGCAGTGTAGTCAATAACCTCAGTGGGTCTCAGTAAATTCTACATAACATGGATTTTTTTTTCCTCATTTCTGTGCAGTGAGCGCTGTGTCCATTGCCATGGGCAGTGACGACAACTTCAGCGTGCCCAAAGCCCCCACCAAAGAGGAGATGTCCCTGAGCACCTACACGGCCCGGCGGAAGCTGAACCGCCTCCGTCGTTCCGCCTGCCAGCTCTTCACATCCGAGGCGGTGGTCAAGGCCATCCGGAGGCTCGAACTGGAGGTGGAGGCCAAGAGGTTGCTGGTCCGGAAGGACCGCCATCTCTGGAAAGACATAGGTAAATGAAGGAGGTGCCGTGAAGCCCGTCTGGTGGCTCCTTCTCTTCAACCATAAAATCAGTCTGAAAGTGGAGCCATTCACCCTGCTTTTCACCTTCTAGGAGAGCGCCGAAAGGTTCTCAACTGGCTCCTCTCATACAATCCACTGTGGCTGCGGATCGGTCTCGAGGTATCCTGATGCTTTTTCTTTCTTTCTTTCTTTCTTTCTTTCTTTTTTTTCAATGCACTGTTGGCTTTCCTGCTATAAATATAGAACATATAAACACCACTGGCTCCAATTCAATTTCAAATGTATCCACTTCAGTTATCCATCCTGCTTAAAACAATATTTGATGCCATATACATCTTCATACCCTGTCAGAAACATTCAACAACCCCCCCCCCCACCCCTTCCGATGACGTTTAAAGAAATTGTCAGTCGTGCCTTTAAGTACACAATCTACCCATAACCTTATATATGGCTTTTCTAGCACCTTCACGACACCCCCAAAACGCTTTACAAAGGCCTCTCATTCACCCATTCAGTCTCACATTCACACACCAGATTCTGTCGTAGCACTGACACACCGTGTCCCGTCCTCAGACAATCTACGGGGAGCTGATCTCGCTCGAGAGCAACAACGACGCACTGGGCCTGGCCGTGTTCGTCCTTCAGCGGCTGCTGTGGAACCCCGACATTGCTGCCGAGTTCAGACACGCCAAAGTGCCTCACCTGTACAAGGATGGTAAGCAATACGATCAAATATTTAATAATGATGTGCTAAGAGCTGAAAAAGACTGTGATGGAAATGTCAGGAAAAACAGCAACTTAAAAATACATTTTATTGTCTTCAAAATGTAATTTTGTTTTCAGGTAGAAAGACAACAGTAAAAGCAGTGTATGTGTCCTTAGTTCTTTAAATGTAACTGTCATACCATTGGGACTTCCCAATATCTTCTCTGCTCAATCTTTTCCTTCTTAGGCCACGAGGAGGCGCTGTCTCGCTTCACTCTGAAGAAGCTGCTGCTGCTGGTGTGCTTCCTGGACAAGGCCAAAGAGTCGCGGCTCATCGAGCACGACCCCTGTTTGTTCTGCTTGGATGCAGAGTTCAAGGTAGGCTCGTGATCTGTATAATAACACTGAGACAACTAAACAGTCCTTCAAATTCACCTTTTGTACATCTTCTTTTTTTTTTTCTTGGAAAATTGTGAATTTGAAATTTACTGGATAAGAATGTTTCTCTGATTTTACCTTATTAATCCTAATTTCAGTGAAAGAGCTTTCAGTGGTGTATTAACGAATGATTTTGAGATTCATCAACCCTGCATTATATTGACGCCCGTCCAGTCTTTGAGGCGACTGCTTTCAATCTCTCATACTTGTGCCTGTGTTGTGGTTTTTATTTTTCATAGACGACCAAAGACCTGCTCCTGGCCTTCTCCCGAGACTTCCTGAGCGGGGAGGGGATCCTGCCTCGACACCTCGGCTACCTCGGCTTGCCCGTCTCCCACGTCCAGAGGCCCCTGGATGAGTTTAACTTTGCCGTCAAGAGTTTGGCGGTCGACTTGAAATGCGGGATTCGTCTGGTGTAAGTGAGACGCGATGAATTTTAATGTGATACTCTGAGCTCCCCTGCCCACAGAGAGAGTTCAGCCTCTGCAAGCTGGGGGAGGGATTGAGGGTTCGGACTGCAGAGGCTCTTCCCAACAGCTCGCCTGATGCAACGCTGTTGTCTGTGGATCAAAGATTGATTTAATTTCAGTCATAAGCTGCGTTTCCATAGAACCCCTAGAATTTCCCAAAACCTAAATGTTGCTTTTAATGTGGGTCTTTCTTGCAGGCGGGTGATGGAGCTCTTCACCCAGGACTGGAGTTTGTCGTCCAAGCTGCGCCTGCCGGCCATCAGTCGCCTGCAAAAAGTCCACAACGTAGACGTGGCCCTGCAAGTGCTCCAAAGCAAAGGAGTGGACCTCAAGGACGAGCACGGTAATTATGAATGTGAATGAATGAAAATCTTTAGCTTGTACTCAAAAATAAAATAAAACACATATGCTCTACATAAACAGTTTTACTTATAAATGTATCTCATCCTGTGACGACTTGACGAATATCACAGTTGACGTCTGATTACTGCTTTTGTGTTTTCAGGCTCCAACATTGAGTCTAAAGACATTGTGGACGGACACCGGGAGAAGACGCTGGGCCTCCTGTGGAAAATCATGTTTGCATTTCATGTGCGTTGCCATACCCTCACCCACCCCACCCACCCACCCATGGGTGAATTTGAAAAATTCTGTATTTATTATTTCTTTGATTTGGGTTGTAGACGGTCAACCGATATGCTGTTTTTGCAACATCCTGCCCAGGTTGAGGTGATTTTGGACGAGAAGCAGCTGACGGAAGAAATTGGCTTCCTGAAAAGGACCCTCAAGACCAAGCGCAGTCTGGCGTCCCTGAGGGCCGGCCAGGGTCTTGACTGCAGTCCTGCAGAGGCCAGGAGGCCGTATGAACACAGCAGCACAAAGATCAGTCTGCTGATGGACTGGGTCCGCACTGTCTGTGACTTTTACAGCCTCAAGGTGAGTTTCGAGTTCACAGACTGGGTGACAAAACGGTGGAAAGTTTGTCTCGTTTTACGTTGATTCGTCTTCATGGTTGTTGTTCTTGTCGGGAAATTAATTATTTTAAGGTTAAGTTTGTAATATTTGGAGAATTCGAGAGGAAACGGCAACATCAAGTCGTTACATCTGGCTCCAACAAACAAGCTCAATTAGAGCCCTGGATTAGTTCAGGAGAGGGCAGCGTCTGAAGGATGTTCTGCGTGTCTGTTCAGGTGGAGAACTTCACCGTGGCTTTCTCGGATGGACGCGTCCTCTGCTACCTTATCCACCACTATCACCCCGCTCTGCTGCCAGACAAGGCTGTCAGTCACAGCACCACTCAGACGGTGGAGTGCTCGCCGAGGGGCCGTCTCGAGCTCAACTGCTCAGCCAGCGACTCCGACACCTCCTTTGACTCCTTCCCGGCGGACCTGAAGGGTACTTCTTTTTAGACGCCCGATTTTGAAGCGAAAGAAAGAAACTTGCAATGGATGGACTCCACTTGCCAGAAAAACTCACCTTTTTTGCCTTTAAGTGTAGTGAAATAAAATAAAATTTTAAGATGTACGGAAGCCTTTTACAGCAGAATCTACAAATGTGGGGTACAAGTGTTAATCACAATATGATTGAATATATTTTTTGTCAATGCTTGTGTATCAATTAAAGGCCCAGATTCCCCCTTGCTGCAATTTAAAGAACTGCTGGAGAATGAGAAAAGCAACTTCAGGCTGGTCAACACTGCGGTGTCCTACCTCGGTGGGGTTCCAGCCATGATCAACCCAGCTGACATGTCCAACACCATCCCGAGTGAAAAGGTATGGCACAAAAGATTTTTGACTAATCTTTCTCCTCCGTCGTGCCGTGCCACAGGAAAGTGAAGTCGGCCTCGTTGTATGTTTTTTTTTTTTTTTTCACGTCTTCTTTTTTAAAAAAAAAAAATTTGTCCAAACGTCTTTCCTTCCGTCTGTTTTCCAGGTTGTGATGTCTTACCTCTCCTTCCTGTGCGCTCGTCTTCTGGACCTGCGGAACGAAACCAGAGCTGCTCGGGTCATACAGGGCGCCTGGAGAAAATACAGATTGAAGAAGGATGTCGAGCTCTACAAGGTTTGTTCTCCACCGTGGCCTACTTCAAACAAACATATTTTTATCACTTTTTTTTTCCAGAAGTATGTGAGATTTTTTAAATTTATATTGCAACTGTGTGACGCTAACTTTGTGTCTGACCTTGCCGTTGCCCTTGTAAGTGGGGTAAAAAAAAATCTTAATTTGCCAAATCTGACATACAAAGTCAAGAATTGTTTTGTTTTTTTTTAAATTTTGAAGGTGACATAAAAAAAACTACACTTTTGTTGTTATTGTGTGCATGCAGGAAAGAAACGCCGCTGCTGCCAAAATCCAGTTGCTTGTGAGAAGCTTCCTCCAGAAATGCAGGGCTAAGAGACAGAATCGGGCTGCTGTTGTCATCCAGTCGGCCTGGAGGGGTTACGCAGCTCGCAACAGGCTGAGGCTCAAACGTGAAGCCCAGGTCCGAGCTCGGCAGCATGCGGCGGCCAAGGTCATTCAGGTAGGAGCTTTTTGAATGTCTGAGGAATACGGTCGGGGATGAATAGCAAGCCAGCAATCTCATTAGTTTGACTGATAGAGAGGGATGAAGGAGTGCTTCTATCTTTTATGCTTGCATAGAGGGGCCGGCTACCTCCTTCCTGAGTTCAGTATGATGTATTCGCACTGTAGCACGTGCAATGTGTCAGATAGGATGTTGTTTGCCAGTCTAAAGATTGATTGCTCAATGGCTGTCTATTTTTTTTTTAATTTCTTTATAGTCACGCCTGCTTGTGCAATTATCCACTGAAAAGCAGCTCTTATCTCGTCTCTACAGGCGCAGTGGAGAATGTACTCTGCTTCGCGATCCTACCAGCGCCTCACACACCTCACGATTGTTGTCCAAGCTCAGTGGAGAATGAGGAGGGCAGCCTCTGCTTATGGAAGAACCCGCTGGGCAGTAGCCACCGTCCAGAAGCACTGGCGAGCGAGAGCTCTAGGCAAGAGACACTGTGAGCATTATCTCTCTTTGAGAGCCGCAGCCTTGACGATCCAAAGCGGGTACAGAAGATGGAAATCCCGGAAAATCGAGAAGGAAAACCGCGCCGCCAGAGTCATTCAAGCCGCCTTCAGAAAACGGCACGAGGCAAAGGTGGCCGAGAGGGTCGCAGCCGCTGTGAGGATTCAATCCTGGTTCAGGAAGCACAGTTGTCGCCTGCAGTATGAGCGGATTCGCTCCAGCGCCGTCCTCATCCAAGCTTGTTTCAGAGGCCGCACGGACAGACGCCGCTTCCTCGCGCTGAGGCAGCGACACCGCTCGGCCCTCGCCATCCAGCGGGCCTTCAGGGGCCACGCCGTCAGGAAGCAGCTGGAGGAGATGAAGCGTGCCGCCGTCGTCATCCAGCGCCGGTTCAGGGCCTCGCTGGCAAGAGACGTCCAGCGGCAGGACTTTGTGAGGATGAGATGCGCCGCCGTCGCCCTGCAGGCAGCCTACCGAGGCAAAGTGACCCGGGACGCCCTGAAAGTCCGCTGCCAGGCCGCGACCGCCATCCAGGCGGCCTTCAGGAAACATGCCGCCCAGCGGAGCTACCTCCGCCTGAGGGGAGCCGCTACTCTGGTGCAGCGGAGGTACAGAGCTGCAGCTCTGACCCGTAGGACGAGGGCCGAGTATGTTGCCCTGAGGAACGCCGCTGTGGCCGTGCAGGCTGCTTGGAGGGGCCGGGCCGACAGGAAGCGAATGGAGAGGCTGCACCGGTGTGCGACTCTGATACAGGCCTGCCACCGGGGCTACCGAGCGCGGGCCGAGTACGCAACCAAGAGGGCCGCCACTGTCACCATACAGCGGCGCTACAGGGCTCACCTGGCTGGAAGGGAGACTAGGGACAGATTCCTGCGAGCCAGATCGGCCTGTCTGGTCATCCAGGCTGCATTCAGGGGGGATGCTGTTAGGAGGGAGCTGAAGAGGAAGCACCAAGCAGCCACTGTCATCCAGTCGATGGTCAGGATGCATTTACGCAGGAAAAAGTTTGTGCTCCTTCAAAGCGCTGCCATCATTGTCCAGAGCCGCTACAGAGCTCTGGCCGCCGGTAGGGTGCAGCGGGTCGAGTTCAGCCGGCTGAAGCTGGCGGCCACCAAGATACAAGCCGCCTACCGGGGCTTCAGGGTGAGACGGGACCTTGAGACGAAGCACGAGGCGGCCACGGCGATTCAAGCTCTGTTCAGGATGCACAGAGCACGCACGATATACCTCGCCATGAAGTGCGCCGCCATCATCATTCAGGAGCGCCACAGAGCCAGGCTGCTCGGGGATCAGCAGCGGCTGCAGTACGTGGCACTGAAGTCTGCAGTCTTGACCATCCAGGCTGCCTATCGCGGCCTCGTGGCCAGGAGAGGGATCTTGGCGATGCACCGGGCTGCTGTGGTCATCCAGCGAAAGTTCCTGGCCGTCAGGGAAAGAAGGAAGTTCCTGGCTGTCAGGACGGCGGCGGTGGCGTGCCAGCGGAGGTACAGGGCGTCCGCCCTAGCCAGGAAGGAGCGCTCAGACTACGAAGCCAAGCGCAGGGCAGTCGTCCGTCTGCAGGCAGCCTACCGAGGGCACCGGGCCAGGAAGCAGCTGCGTGTCCAGTGTCACGCCGCCGTGACAATTCAGTCTCACTTTCGGAAGCACCTGCAGAGGGTGCGCTACTTGAAGCTGTGCTGGGCTGCACGCGTCATGCAAGCGCGCTTCCGGGCATGCAGGGAAACCAGGCGGGAGATGCAGCTTCTGAGAGTCCGCAGGGACGCAGCCATCATTCTGCAGGCGGCGTTCAGAGGCCAGCGGGTCCGGAAAGAGATCGCCCTGTGGCACGGGGCCGCTACGGCCATTCAAGCCACGTTTAGGAGGCACAGGGAGCAAGTCAAGTTCCAGGCAGTTCGCTTGTCTGCCATCATCATCCAGAGGTTCTACCGCTCTTGTGTGCTCCGAAGACGGGACAGAGAACAGTTTTTAGAAGTGAGGCATTCTGCCATCATCCTGCAGGCGGCGTACAGAGGAAGGCAGGCCAGAAAAGAACTAGGTCATAAGCACCAAGCCGCCACAGTCATCCAATCTGCATTCAGGAGGCACAGGGAGCAAGTCAAGTTCCAGGCCGTCCGCTTGTCTGTTGTCGTCATCCAGAGGTTCTACCGCTCCCACGTGCTCCAAAGAAGAGAGAAGGAGAGATTTTTAAAAGCGAGGCGCTCTGCCATCGTCCTGCAGGCGGCATTCAGAGGCCGGCAGGCCAGGAAGGAGCTAGTTCGTAAGCACCAGGCCGCAACTGTGATCCAGTCAGCGTTTAGAAAGCACAGAGAGGCTGTCAAATTCAAGGCCTTGCGCCTCTCCGCCATCCTCATCCAGAGGTTCTACCGCTCCTGGGTTCTTCAGAGGAAAGAACGGGAGGAGTTCTTGAAGATGAGACACTCGGCCGTCGTTCTCCAAGCCGCCTTCAGAGGGTGCCGAGTAAGGAGAGACATTGCAAAGATGCACAGGGCTTCCACCGTCATTAAGGCAACCTTCAAGAAGTATAAGCAGCAGTCGGCCTTCCAGAGGCAACGCTGGGCAGCACGCATCCTGCAGCAGAGGTTCAGAGCCCTGAAACTCGGGAATGCTGAAATGCAGCGTTACCAACGGTGCAGGAAAGCTGCGCTCACCCTGCAGGCGGGGTATCGCGGAATGATGTCGAGACGCAGGATCAAACAAAGGCACATGGCGGCTACCATTCTACAGAGGGCTTTCAGAAGTCGCTGCGAGCGCCAGCAGTATCTTGCCCTGAGAGCCTCCGCAGTCGCCGTCCAGCGGCGGTACCGGGCTACAACCACAGCCCGGGACCAGATGGCGAAATATCAAAAGATGCGCAAAGCAGCGGTGCTCCTGCAGGCGGCGTACAGAGGAAGACAGGCCAGGAAAGGGCTATCTCGCCAGCACCAAGCCGCCACAGTCATCCAGTCGGCGTTCAGGGGGCACAGGGAGCAAGTCAAGTTCCAGGCCGTCCGCTTGTCTGCTGTCGTCATCCAGAGGTTCTACCGCTCCCACGTGCTCCAAAGAAGAGAGAAGGAGAGATTTTTAGAAGTGAGGCGTTCTGCCATCATCCTGCAGGCGGCATTCAGAGGCCGGCAGGCCAGGAAGGAGCTAGTTCATAAGCACCAGGCCGCCACTGTGATCCAGTCAGCGTTTAGAAAGCACAGAGAGGCGGTCAAATTCAAGGCCATGCGCCTCTCCGCCATCCTCATCCAGAGGTTCTACCGCTCCTGGGTTCTTCAGAGGAAAGAAAGGGAGGAGTTCTTGAAGATGAGAAACTCGGCCGTCGTTCTCCAAGCCGCCTTCAGAGGGCGCCGAGTAAGGAGAGACGTTGCAAAGATGCACAGGGCTTCCACCGTCATTAAGGCAACCTTCAAGAAGTACAAGCAGCAGTCGGCCTTCCAGAGGCAACGCTGGGCAGCACGCATCCTGCAGCAGAGGTTCAGAGCCCTGAAACTCGGGAATGCTGAAATGCAGCGTTACCAACGGTGCAGGAAAGCTGCGCTCACCCTGCAGGCGGGGTATCGCGGAATGATGTCGAGACGCAGGATCAAACAAAGGCACATGGCGGCTACCATTCTACAGAGGGCTTTCAGAAGTCGCTGCGAGCGCCAGCAGTATCTTGCCCTGAGAGCCTCCGCAGTCGCCGTCCAGCGGTGGTACCGGGCTACAACCACAGCCCGGGACCAGATGGCGAAATATCAAAAGATGCGCAAAGCAGCGGTGCTCCTGCAGGCGGCGTACAGAGGAAGACAGGCCAGGAAAGGGCTATCTCGCCAGCACCAAGCCGCCACAGTCATCCAGTCGGCGTTCAGAGGGCACAGGGAGCAAATCAAGTTCCAGGCCGTCCGCTTGTCTGCTGTCGTCATCCAGAGGTTCTACCGCTCTTGTGTGCTCCAAAGAAGAGAGAAGGAGAGATTTTTAGAAGTGAGGCGTTCTGCCATCATCCTGCAGGCGGCATTCAGAGGCCGGCAGGCCAGGAAGGAGCTAGTTCATAAGCACCAGGCCGCAACTGTGATCCAGTCAGCATTTAGAAAGCACAGAGAGACGGTCAAATTCAAGGCCATGCGCCTCTCCGCCATCCTCATCCAGAGGTTCTACCGCTCCTGGGTTCTTCAGAGGAGAGACCGGGAGGCGTTCCTTGAGTTGCGGCGTACCACGGTGGTGCTGCAGGCCGCGTTCAGGGGCTGGCGTGTCAGGAGGGAGGTTGACAGGCGGAGTCGGGCGGCCACGGTGCTGCAGGCACACTGGAGGGGGCAGGTGCGCAGGTGCTTCTACCTGAGGGAGCGGGAGGCAGCCCTGGTGCTCCAGCGGAGATTCAGGGCGGCGCAGCAGGCCAGAGCTGACAGGGGGCACTACGTCCGGACGAGAGAGGCCGCCATCACGCTGCAGACGCACTGCCGAGCCTGGCTCGCAAGACGTCGGGTAATGCACTGCTCTTTTTTTCGCTTTCCTTCAGTCAAATAAAATATTAGGGAAAAATTAAGGTTACAGCCGTAAATGGGATGATAAAAAAAAAACAAGAAGCAACAAATGTCAAAACAGCTGAGAAAAACTTAGTAGTACTGATTCTTTCTGTGAGACATAAAAAGAAACATTTGATTATTTTTTTTTACCCTTTTCGTTGTTTAAAAAAAAAAAAAAAAGCAGGATGTGAAAAAATATTCCACACTAACGCTCGGCTCCACACTTTCACATCGTTGGCTGGGAGCTAGCAATAATTACATAATAGTGTGTTTTCGAGGGAGATTGAAAAGAAAATCTCCATTCCCCCAGGTTAGCTGCACTCAGAGCCTCGAGGTAGATGCAGGTACAAGAGACGTTCACTCATTAATGTGGCCAGTTAGGAACTGGATTCCTGCATTTCTAGGCTTGAAGCGCTGAGACACAGGGACAGTACACACAGTCATCCACACTGTGGCGCACCAACCCTTTAGTTCCTGCAAGTCGTCTTCACACATTGCCGAAGCACAACAAACAACTTCATGATTCATTGAGTACAAAGTATAAACACAACGAACCACGAGGAAGAAAGAAAACAGTGTGTCTGTCTTAAGCTGGCAGGCACCTGTTGAGGACCCCTGGTGGTTGCGTGAACCATTCACTCTGCGAATTGCACAAAATAAATACAGGAGTTGGCAGGAGACACAAGGATTACGATTAAAATGCGATCGTGTGTCCTGCCTCGTATTTAATCTTATCGTGATTAACGTATTAATGCTGCCGCCCTTATCTTTGTCTTTCCCTTCTTTGTTAAAGGCATTAGAGAATGCCAAGGCCGAGAAAAGGCTGCGCTTTACGTCTGCAGTCTTCCACCACCTGAGCGCCATCAAGATCCAGAGAGCTCTACGAGCCCACCGGGCTTTAGAGAACGCCAAAAGACAAATCCACTGCGTCGTCACCATACAGGTACAGTTGGTGACCTCACAATCTCCTTTTCGAAAAAGCATCTTGATGCATTTAAATTAAAAAAAAAAAAAAGAAGAAGAAGAAGAAAAAAATGCACATTGGAAAAACTGAGTGACCCCCCGCCCTCCCCCCCTTTTTTTTGTCATTTCTTGTCTTTTTGGTAGCGGTGGGTGAGAGCGAAGCGTCAGAGGAAATGCTATCTGGACGACAGGCACAAGGTGATGACGGCCCAGCGAGCGGTCAGGCGCTGGCTGGCGCGCCGCCACCGAGCCGCGAGTGTAATTCAGCAGGCCGTCCGGAAGTTCCTCCTCCTCAGGCGCGAGAGGACGTTCGAACGAGGCGTCGTCAAAGCTCAGGTGCTCCTTGCCACAAACGTGTCCAGTTTTGCTCTACAGAGACCAAAGCACCCTGATGAATAATTATTAATTATGGCCTTTGTACTTAGTACTTCGATTTTTCAGGTATCTGTACTTTACTTGAGTAATTCTTTTATTCGACTTTTCTCTTTTACGCTCTACATTTGTACACAAATATCTGTATTTTCTACTTTTTACATTGAAAAAAACAGGCCTTATGCTTTTGTGTTTTTAAGCATTTAAAATAATTATGTTCAAAGAAATTCATTAGTATAGTTGCTTTAAGTGGAACTAATTGAACTATGCTGGGGTGTAGTATAGGGTGTTCAATATAAAACTGGATCCTATTTTAGAGGGAGATTATTTGAGAGTGCCTCGGCTTTGGGGGCGCCCAGCGCCCCCTCTGGCTTCCCCCACTTTGAAAACCACTGGACAGGCTGTTTAATTTCCTCAGCTGTTTGAGAATTCATCAGCGTTCGTTCCTCAACGACAGTTTTGTTTCCATTTGGTTCCCTGACCTCAGGCCCTGTGGCGAGGTCACCGCTCCCGCCGGCTGCACGACAATCCCAAGGTGGTGAAGCTGAGGCAGCGCTTCCGCAAAGTCTCCGCCGACGTCAGGGAAGAGGACAAGCTGCGGCACAAGACCTCGGTGGCCCTGGATTACCTCCTTCGCTACAAGCACTTCTCCTACATTCTTGAGGCCTTGAAAAACCTGGGTGAGGTCCAGTAAGCTCTGAATTTTACGCGGTTAGCCTTGATTAATAGCGTTTTGATTTTTGCATAATCGAAAATCTCTTTATTCCTACGTCCATATTTATGTGAAGCATCATCTGTGGAGTGAAGGATGTTTATCAGCTACTCGTTTACTGGACCTGCTGACGACTGAGACTATAGGCTTTAGACTTTAGGGAAGCGTGGGACGCGGTGTTCCTCCTTTTTCGTTGCCTCTTTTTGCTTGCGTGGCTTAAAAAAAAAAAAAAAAAACGGGTCGGAGAGGAAGTTGGTCTTTGCGGTTTTGATTCCATCCCAAGAAAATGTGAAAGTGTACATGTGTTGCATGCACAATATGACTGTGACCGAGAGCAGTGCGGTTGTTTACGCGCGTTTCCTTGAGAGCCTGCCTCCTACTCTCACAACTCTAATCCACAAAACCTTTCAATTCTCCCGAAAAATGAAACTTTACGTTCAAAACAATGTTCTGTCATCTCACAATGGCCTTTTGTTCCCCAACGACACACACAGACCATCATATGGGTCGACATTGAGAAGAACCAGTTGAACACCGATGCGCTCGGTGTGAAGTGCGATTGCTTTGAATATTCGGAACACACAAATACATTGTCACCAATATGTTTTATTTTTCCCACAAAACACGCTGCACCTCCTCCACATGACGAGCTGTGTTTCCCCCGGGCCAAGCAGCGTGGGGGAAACAGGGCCGAGCTTGGTGAATCCAGCCATGGGAAGCATCAGTGTTGCCACCTACTGGTCCAAAGCAGAAGCGCTTCCCTGTTGGCCCGTTAATGCTAAAGCTCCGATTGCAGGGGTCACATGTTGCCGTCTTTGTGTCTCAAGTCGCAGGATTTGTGTGGAAGCGACTCCGAGAAACTAAAGCATGTTGCGTGTCTGTGTGCGTTGTCGTGTGCAGAGGCTGCCACCAGGCTGTCCCCCGAGTGCTGCGAGCGGCTGGTGGAGAGCGGCGCCACCGACGTCATCTTCACGCTCATCCGCTGCTGCAACAGGAGCGTGCCCTGCATGGACGTCATCACCTTCTCCATCCAGATCCTCCTCAACCTCTCCAAGGTAGAGCAGCGCGTCCGTGGTCCGACATGTCGGCGCCTCGGGTGTAAAGGCGGCGACGTGTCCGGGGATAATACAGGCCTCCCAGCGAGGACTCTCTCTCTCTTTGTTTGTGTTGAACAGAAGTCATTTAAATCCAGGGCTGGGCAAACTTTTTGACCGGTGGTTTGGGAATCGCGCTAAAGTCCCGGCAAAGTTTCGTCGCTCGAAATAAAACAACAAAAACAAAATAAAACAACAAAAAGTTCCTCTAGGATTTTCTTTTTTTTTAAACACGGAACGCTGTTTCCCAGTTTGTAGTTAAGGTAAACATGGAGTCGGGTAAAACAACTTAAACTTAGGGATCCGGTTGGTTGCAGGTTGAGGTGAGGGGATCGCGTACCGACAAGACTTTGAGGGAAGACTGCTTGATGTCGTAGCTCTCAATGCTGTGAGTTTTCTTCGGAATCCCAGAAGAGGAAGGAAATGTTTCCTTTTTGCTCCCAAAGACAACATAACCAAAAACAAAGAGAGAGAGAGAGAGGAGGGGTGTGGGGGGGGGTCTTGCATCTTATCTACCTCCTCTTTTTGATTCAGAATTTTCACACAAACCTTTTTGGACAGTGCAGTGCAGTGACATTCCTGTCAGCAAGAGTCGAGTCTCTGTTGTGACAAACTCAAAACAGCTGGAACTCCCATAGCTTCCAGAATTGTATCTTTGTGTTTGTTCCGCAGTGCATCTGGCGAACTCAACCTTCCCGTTGTTGGTGCATTTCCATGTTCAGAGGTCATTCCACGTTTCCTTTACTTGCTGAACACATTTCAGTTTGCAAAGTCCCCTCTGAGGAACTCAGATTAGGCAAGTGGACAGGATGCAGCCGGCGGCTTTCGCTGAGGGTGCGTTTTGAAACAGACTCTGTTCCTCTGGATTCAGCCAGCTGATTAGAGGGTTCAATTCCTCTTCTGCCAAAATAAACCCCAAACCCTTCAACAAACACAAAAAGACATGAATTGTTTTGTTTTTTTTGTCTCGCCTCCTTTATTCACATTTGTTATTGCGACACTGCAATTTATTTTATTTTTTTTTCATTTTTAAATTTGATGAGAATTGACCCTCATGCCCTCATCTCCCCTGGATTTGCTGTCGCAGTACCATAAGACCGTTGAGGCGGTCTACGCCGTCGAGAACTCTGTGGAAACACTGCTGGACCTGCTGCAGAGATACCGGGAGAAGGCCGGAGATAAAGTGGCAGAGAAGGGCGGCAGCATCTTCACCAAGGCCTGCTTCCTTCTCGCTCTCCTGCTGCAGGACAGAGGCCGCGCTGCGGTGCGTAAACTGCAACACGCTGCCTGGGAGCGGACATCACTGCGTTTCATCAAATCAAAATGTTGAAGTGTGTGTGTGTGTGTGTGTGTGTGTGTGTGTGTGTGTGTGTGTGTGTGTGTGTGTGTGTGTGTGTGTGTGTGTGTGTGTGTGTGTGTGTGTGTGTGTGTGTGTGTACATACATAAAGTCCAAGTATGTGTGTGTACATACATAAAGTCCAAGTATGTGTGTGTACATACATAAAGTCCAAGTATGTGTGTGCACATACATAAAGTCCAAGTATGTGTGTGCACATACATAAAGTCCAAGTATGTGTGTGCACATATATAAAGTCCAAGTATGTGTGCACATATATAAAGTCCAAGTATGTGTGCACATACATACGTGCATTTTTGTGTGTATATTCATTTTTTTTTCTCTGTTAAAATCCAGGATGTCATGAGGCTTCCCAAAGCCCTGGACAGAGTACGCAGCATCTATCGCCTCACCGCGCGCAAACACAAGATGGACGCGGAGAGAAGCGTCATCAAACACAAGATGAACGCGTCCGTCAACGGAAGCTTTTACGTCCCGGCCACGCCCCGCAAGTCCAACCCACCACCCAAGTATGTATAAGCCAGCGCAGACCGTCGTGGATGACTTTGTCTGACATTTGCAGCTGTGACACCAGACATCTCTTCTTCTTCTTCTTCTTCTTTTTTTTTCTTCTTCTTCTTCCTCCCCCATGTTCCAGGTTCGCTCCAGACTGGGTTCTCAGGAAGGACAAGCTCAAAGATATCGTGGATCCTCTCAGGGCCATTGAAATGGTGGCAAAGACACTTTGCATTGTGTTGTAAATAGACCAGCTTTGAAATCTTTTCTTGAGTCTGTCCTTGTTCTTTTGACACATTCCCACATTTTCCTCCTCCTTGTAAAATTATCAATGTTCTACCTGATGCAGTGTTGTACGTATCTGTCTAATGTAAATGAAAGATTTTAGATTTTAGTCAGATTGTTTGTTCATGTGTATTTGCGGACTTTGGGTTGCAGCTCTGTGGCAAGAACAGTAGAAGAAATGTCAAGATGCTAATAAGCTTTTAAAGATGATGCTGAAATTTGTTCTTTGCCGCCGCGCCCCCCCGCCCCCCCTTCGTGTTTTTACTGCTAGCATCACATTTTCCCATTAGTTGTAAATAAAAACAAATGAAATAAAAGCCTTGCGTTGATGTCATGCCATTTGTTGTGTTGGCGTTCAGTTATTAAAATGATACACAGCCTGTTGGAAGTTGATAAAGTCCTCTTGTAAGTGCTTCTTAAACTGTGAGCGGAGTGTCAAAAACAAACTAAAATTCAAATGCAAATAGTGTTTATAATTCACAGCACCACAAACGATATTGACAGTTATTTTTTTTTTGATTTATTTTGAACATGAAAATGACATGCGCGTATTCACACACACACACACACACACACACACACACACACACACACACACACACACACAAAAAAAAACAGAACGATGACAAAGTGGACAGCCAAGACAATCTTGGAGAAGAAAGCAGCGCGACAATTTCACCTGCATGTCTGAAAAGAGGTTGGAAGAAGTACAGCTTACATAGTCCCGCCCCCTCTTCATAAACTTAATTGTTAATAATGGTCCCCTCTTCCTTTTAAGTTCATAGAAGCCTCCTTCAACCCTTCACAAGGCAGTCAGGAATCTTCAAAGCGCTTCAGTAGAGCCTTTGATATTAATTGTGCTACTGTGAAAGGTCTTTTTCAGGATACCAAGTCCAAGTCGCTTGTACCGCCCGAAAATTTGTAAAAAATAAATAAATAATAGAAAATCATGAAACAAGATGTACTTATTTCCTTTTAAACATTCAGACATTTGTCGTAAGGAACGTGCATGACAAAATATCACGGACTGATGATGTGCACATACGTTTAGAAAGTGGCGCTCAGACCTGGGTGTTCAATGATGACAACGTCCCTCGCAACACACCAAGAGTACAAGAACAACAAAAAATTTAGTTCTATGTTGTCTTATAATTACATTTTTTTCATGGGTTTTAACGGCAATACTTACACACGTCCAACCAGAAAGCATAATTACCACGTTGGTGTGCCTTGGCTTTTGAGACACGCACAGGAATATTCTCAGGTAAAAACTTAATGACATGACAATTGTGTCAAATTCTAACAACTTACCGTTCCACTATTGTTTCGGTAAAGACATTTGAAAAGTCAACATCCGAGAACATGGCTTCAGCTGACAGAAACAGAATTTGTTTTTCAGACATTAAGGTGAAGGATGCCTGGTTGAGAAACCCATTTCTGTGGAAAGTCACGTATTGAATTCACATATTGATTCACATATGAAGTTGACATATTGAGATGAACAAGTTACCCAGAATTCTTACCATTTTGTGACAATACTTTGAGCACCTTCAGCAAAAGGAAACAAGTTGAGAGGGCTTCCATAGTTCCAGCCTCGGGCATTTCGCTCCTCAGCAGCAAGTCAGTGTCCCAGGACGACTTTTTAAAAAAAATTTTTTTTTTTTACCTTATCACTTCTTTCATCATATTTATCACATCTAATTTTGCAATACTCGAAATGTAGAAACTTCTTATTTGCCAAAGACGATATCCTGGAAATGTTTTCAAAATGATCTTCCTGCGTGTATTCCCGAAGATTACATGCTCTTGTACAAATAGAAACTTTGTTCTCCCGAGTCAAATAAACTCACAAAAAGGTCACAGTTTCACAACTGTTTACTTTTGTCAATGGACTTTTTTTTTGTTTTGTTTTTACCTTTTTTTTTTTTTTTTTAAATTCATAACGGACAATATTTTCTGCGGAAAGCTTCGGTGACATGCTTAATAACACACATTTATTTGGCTGAAGCTAGTCATACAGGTAATACTATCCTGATGATACCGATTGTTCGGAGTTCCAAGTCAAAGCTGAACAATTGCAAAGCCACAGACTGGAAACTCAATACAAATCTAACAAATACAAATATGGCTGACACATGTAAAATGCAACAAGTTTAATTACCTTAGAAAATAAATGAATAAACATAAACTCAACTTGAGGTGTCCTCAAGGGGAACAAAAGCAAAAACGTAATCAGCGACTACAGGTCCTTACAATGGACAAAAGGCAAAGCGATGCGCGTAAGGACCTTAATACTAACAAGAGGAAACACCGCGGAAACACCAGGACAAAAGTAAATGATCGAAAGCAGACAGAGGGAGACAAGGACTATTTATACAAGAGGACACTGGAACACAGGTGAGTACAATCAAGGGCAGGACTAACAACAGGTGTTGAAATCAAGGGGTGACAAAAAAACGTCGGAACACTAAAATTCATTCCACAATAAAAGATGAAATGCATGTTAATCGAGGAAGACAATCAACTATAGAACAGTTTGGTAATTTCTGATGGTAGCAATTATTTCGATTCTATTCTCCCTTCACCAATTTTATATATTAAAAAAACCCCGACCTTTGCTTCTACTTAGTTGCAGGGACAAAAACAGGTTGGAAAGACTTTTTAGAACTGGAGACATAACTTGGTGAAACGAAGGGCAAACGTGTGAATGGACGTGGGAGAGAGTAGCAGGCGAGCTCCGGTTGAATACAGCTCGGTGGCACAATGAATGTAAAGTCGACGGTCCACAAGGAAAACACACATGGTAAAAGGAGACATTTTATTCACAACCAGATACAAGCCCACCACTGGGTCGCTGTAAACGGCTGTCCTCGTACGCCTCACAACCGCATGCCCGTTGAGTGAAATGATTCACTTACAAGAAGGCAGTGGCATCTCACCATCCACACATTTACGACGCATGCCTGAAGAATCAACGGGGTTTCCTCTGGTACAGCTGAACGTAATGTGGTCATTATGGGGCGCGTACAGCGTATCTTTCAACGAATGGCTGAAGGCAATGTTGTGTGTTGTCATGATGGCACTATTCACAGTGCAGGGCTCTGCAGGACACAGAGGAAAAACCATATGACTCGTTATCAGTAAGACAAGACGGGCGACCTGCTCTCACATTGTGACCAAGAGATAAAGTTTTTTTCATTTATTTATTCATTTATTTTAAATAGAAATATAAGGATAAAAGCAGTGATGGGAATTTTCAGATTTTCAGCTCTTCGGTTCACTGAAAACCGCCGGCTCTTTTGGCTCCTTAGATTACGAGCAAGTAATGTGCTAAAATGAATGACTAATGTTCGTGATATCAACAGTATTAAATGTGTATTATTTATACAATCAACATGGAACTCAGTAGTGCTGTAAATATAAATATAAAACTCAACTCTACACAGAAAGCTTCTTCGACCCAAGACTTCTGAAGGCTAAGCGTGCTAACAGAAGCATAAGAGGAAGAGCTTTGAATGCCAAGGAGACGTTTTCTTTGGAGGGATTTTGAAATATATATATCATTTATTTTCTAGACAGAGAAAGTGTTTTTTGTTTTTTTTTTAATTGTGGAATAAATTTGAGTGCTGTGTAAATTTGGGTCGCAACTTCATTACAAGGAAAAGAAACGGGGGTCCGGAGACTCCACCGGTTGAGAACCACTGGTTTAATCTGTGCAAGACTGATCAAATTGAAGCCTCTTGTTTGTATTCTCCCCTGCTTCTAATACCCTTTGTGTCATAAAACAGTTAGAATGTATCATCGATGGCAACTTACTATAACATTTTATTTCCTCTCCAACCCACTCGCCATTCTTGCAGGTTTTGTATGGCTGAACCTCCATTCTGTAGTATTGCTGGCAGAGGTACTGTACCCGCTCATTATGGTTGTAGAGGAATTTACGAGTCTCCCGGATGTCGCCGTGTTCCAAAGGTGGTGGCGACCCACACGCATGAGGCGCTAAAGAGGATGTGATGAGGAACAGACAGACCAGGGTAGGCCCAGTTATTGTGACAGGATGGATTGACATTCACCTTGCCAATGTTTTCCACGATCAGTACTTACAATGGTGGAAAAAAGGTTTTTGAACATGACATGCCATTGCAATTTCTTTGAGTCCAATAAGCCGCAGCCCGCATGCTCACTTCAGCACGTGCACTGTTCACCCAGGTCAAAACTTAATATACACAAGTTTTCTTTTTCTCATTGAGAAAAAAAGAAACGTTGGTGTCTGTCTAATGCAGTCACTTCAACAGTTCAATGCAGCTCACAACAACAATTTCACTGCAAAAAAAAATTCATGATTATTATTATTTCGGAATGCATAACATTTTGCCGATGAACATCAATCTGTCTGAATTATCGAAATCACGACAGCAATGAAGTCTTGTGTAGTCAAATCATTTGCAGAAAATTACACATCTTTTCACATTGTAACATCACCATGGGACTGCTCTGTAATAATACTCAAATTTAGTTCAATAGTTTATTTCTGGTGGTTCTGTATTTAATTTAGTCACTATTTTAAAATTGAAAGAGCGCTGTAAGTTAAAAGGAAAGAATAGACATGGAAATACCTCACAGGGGTTTGTAATATCTGAGTGACAACCAGCCAGATTCAAAGTATCCTCTGATTATGCGTTTCAGCCATCTGGTCGTTTTGCACGCACACACACACACACACACATGCACACACACACACACACACACACCCACACACGCCTTTTTACAAAGATAGAGCTGACCGGACTGGTTTACCTCCGCATGTTGGGAAGGGGTGGCTCCACTCTCCGTTTGCCAAACATTCAACACTGTTCGCCCCGTGCAAGACCTGTCCATGCCTCGAGCAACGAAACGTTAACCTTTTTCCTTGTCTTGCGGCGTGCGGAAATCGCGCAATTTCATTGACAATTACATTGTCCGGAAGATGTGTGACGTGGCAATATTCTGTTTGGCAGAAGAAACTATTTTTAGTCGGGACATTTACACAGCACGAAAAGTCGCCTCGCCTTTATTGAACGTTTTGTACTAAATACACAAAAAGAGAAGAAGGTGATGTCTGACTGTGATTTAAGTGAGCACACCTGCACACTTGGGAAAGGGGGAGCTCCACTGGCCGCTTTCCAGACATTGGACTTCTTCAGGGCCCTCCAACGGGTTGCCATTGTTGCAATAAAAATGCAATGTATGCCCAGTCTTTACCGTTTCATTTCCTGGTGGAAGTCCAATCACCCTGAGGTGACGGTGCACTAGTGGCACCTGACAGGTAATCTCTGGAGCACGTGAAGCAGAGTTTAATCACTTGAAATACTGTTTTGTCTCTCAAGTCTCACATCTAAACTATGCTGCGATGTTCTCATGTGAAGCTTTACCCTCGCAGGTGGGAAACGGACTAGCCCACTGTCCGTCTTTGCCACAGATCACCATTGGGCTGCCTTTCAGAGCTGTTCCAGGTCCCTTGCAGCTGAATCTGAGAAAGCGGTCAGGGAGTACGGCATCGCCACCATCCGGCAAACCGCTGACAACCAATTTATCGTCGCCTACAGGCGGAAGATCGCAGCTCAACGCTGAGGAGAGGCAATGGAAGTAAATAGGTGCAAAAGCTGACGTTTCCATGTATACATTTACACTTGACACATACAGGATGTATGAATATTTTCAAGGTCTTTATTTACACCACAAGGGTTTCACCCGAGACACTGCAAAACTGGCACAATCTTGGAGAGCAAAATGATTTCGTTTCATTTCATTCCTTGTGATTTTATGAACCATATGGCGGTAATGAATGCCACCACTGCCTAGATGAAAAAATAAGTGAGGAGCATGAATCATTTTTGTTTGTGGCGATTACACAACATTAAATTGCAAACCTCTGTCATTCCCGCTGCTGGGTTAGGGTTAGGGTTAGGGTGCTGACAGGCTTTACTGAAACGTTCTCTAGTTTAGTCAAGAGAGCAACATTTTCAAACTTACATTCACATACTGGCACACGATTGGTCCACGTGTCCAGCAAACATTTCCTGATGTCATTCCTACTCACCATCTGGTACCTGAAACATTTCCAGGGCAATCATCAAAAATGTGCCTGCCTGTCGTGCAGCCTCCCGACCTTTAAACTCTTTCTGTGCTACTTATTGATTGTTTGGAAAGCTGAATACACTTACACATCGAAGACCATCCTGATACATGACTGAGAAAGAAATGCCTGAACCATGTCAGTTGCACGTACCCTTCATTACAAAAGTATTTTATTGTTGCTCCAAAAACAAAGTCTTCTCCTGAGGTTAATTGATAATATCCATTGGGAGTGTCCTCAGGTAGTGGACATGGTTTTACTGCAAATAAAAACAACAAAAAAAAAACATTATTAGTGGATCTTTTTAACATATGAAAATTGAATTGATTGATTGCATATGTTCACTTCTTTCTTATTTTTGTTAAAACCCCTCTCTTGAAACCTGTGGTATGATGAGATCATGTCCCCATTTCATAGCTTTGTACTAGCAGCTTTGCCTCGATGCAAACATAGCTCTCAGCTTAGTAAAACACCGTCGCTGAGTTCTCACCGACAAAGGCTGATTGATCTGCGATAAAACTAGAATTGTGCTCAATCATTTAATCTATTGATTAAACAACGAACCAAACAAGCCATCAATAAATCAATCGACAACGTGAAACATGTTAGAATTTGGAGTACCCAGCCTTCTGCCCAGGTTAGGCAGGTTCCAGTGCTTAGCAATACTGTATGCAAGCAATGCACCAACTGAATTTTTTTCTTTTTATTTAAAACCTTCCGTGAAAATGTCTCTCAAGGTTTAAAAAATATGAATAGTGTCAGTTTTTTTTTTTCAATTAAGAAAGCAATCACTGTTAAAAATGAAGAAAAACATGTTCAACTCACAGTAGCACCGTCCTTTGTTGATGACCCTCCACTGTCCTCTTCTGCATACATATTTGATGGGGAGTCCAGATATGTAACCAGTCTCACAAGTGAAACGTAGGACGTCGCCCTGTTGGTATTCTGCTATTTTGCTCCCCTCTGACACAAAGCCGTGAGGAACATCCGGGGGTTCTGAGCAGGTGACTAACAGAAACAACAACCTCTTCTTTCATTAACATTTCACGCACTGCAAAAACCCAAACATGAGTGCCTTTACCTCGTCCCTTCAGGCTTCCTCGCTCCTTCACAACCAAGTCCAAATTCTTAAAGAAAGCATACCAGGAAATTGCACTTACCATTTTGCGTGGAAGATGCGAGCGCATTTGCCAAGACTTGAAAAAGCAAAAGAATCAGAGGCGAGTGCATGGCTCTTTTCAAGCAGCTGTACAGAAACTGTTGCTTTGAGTGTCTTTGATGAAGTGTTTTTGTTCTCTGTGAGTCTGGAATATGTTCCCAGTCGCTGTCCTCAGGGAGAACTGAGGGTTGCAACAGGGACGACCCACTGACATTGTGCAAGGCTGTCGGTACGCAGCATGACACGTGGGATTCTCGGGATTCACTATGCAAATAAACAGAAGAGAAATTACACTATGCAGCTCAGTACAGCCTCAGTGAGCCTTTTTGCAGTGCCGCAGTTGCTCGGTGTGCTTTGTTTGGGAAGTTGCTGGAACAGTTTGAAGTACATCCATTGGGTCCCTTTGAAAACAGACATGAGTTTCTCAGTTGGTGGACATTGAAGTGTCACTGAACAGCCAACAGCTTTGAACTGATGAGTCCAAAAAAAAAGGTCTTCTTATGATTTTGTTTGCCCATTCTCTCAGCGGATCTGTTCATGTTGCTTGACACTGCTGCAAACATTATATAATGTAAGATGATACATGTTATGTATGCAAGAGAATTAGTTATTAGAAACTTAACATTGTGAATTCATCTTTGTTTTTAACCATTTTGATTCCCTACACTTGACTTTATTCACCGAAGCGACCTCATTTGTAGAACCCAAGTTGTAAATACAAAGATGTTTATGTAAAAATAGAGTAGAGGGCGCATTTACACGAAGACAGGTTTCTCTGAAAATGGTTGACAATAAATTGTCATCCATGGCCTCGCGTTTACATGAATCCGGCATTTCGCTGAACCCGCAGAGACTGAAACGGCACATTTTCAAAAACAAAACACTCTCCAGAATGGGAAGGTTTGAAAATGCCACCTTTGTGTAAATGCCGACAGCCATCTTTTATGGAAACGCTGCTCTCACCCCCCCCCCCCCCCCCCCCCCCCCCTTGCAACCTACGACCACTCACAGCAACTACGTCGGGCAACAGACTTGTGTTACTGCTACAAAAGATGACCCGCCTGAAGCCTTGCCTTTAGCCTCCACTACAACAAACAGTGGGCAATAGCACACAAAGCCCTTGAATCGACCGTGGATTGTGTGCAAAGTGAAAATAAACACAACAAAATTGATTGGCAAACCTGCTGTTCTACTTTTCATTATTTTTTTTTTCTTCTGGGTAGACGGACTGGAATATAGAGCCAGAAAACCTAAATGACCAAAATAATCCTCCTTGTGCCAACATGTATTACAAAAACGCACCCAATCACATTTTCAGTGTCATTAGATGACAAATGTCATGTCATTAATAACAATTAATTTTTATTTTGTGTCATTACAGTTTTTCCATTAACTCACAAATTTACAAAGTTCAGCGTTTTGCATTGATATTTACTTGATAAACTTCCAGTAATTCAAGTAGCAATCATCTTCTTGACATGAGCAAAATGTAGTAGAAAAAAATGAAAGCCATATTTTCTCAACATTATATTTGATTGTGTATTAATTCATGTGTGGCTCAAAGACAGTTGTGAAGAATAGCAGATGGCCGTGGTTCTTTGTGTTCTGCCCAAAACACACAAGAAAACTTTGAGGAGCTCTTGGTTGGGATGGACTCTGACAGCTCCAGTTGTTATTGATACGCAACTGTGGGAGGAAATTTCCATATTCAGTAACTTACATGATGAGGAGACAGTGACATATGTACTATTTCATAGGCTGGTAATTTCATGTCTATTGATCGCCAACCACCAGGATAAATGTGTTCTTTTTCCATGATTTTTTATTCTATGATATAATTTTTTGAAAACCTACATATAGAAAAAAAACTAGCATGCTTAGCTAAATTATTCAAATATCACAAAGGTATAAAACAATGGCGTAGTGTAGATGGTGTAAGTAAACAGAATAATGAAGTTGATACTTAGGGTATGCAATTCAAAATAGATTGTTATTTCTATTTTAGTTGTGGCCTTTTTTTCCCTGATGGTCTCATGTGGTGTTTTTCTAACAGTGGCATCATGGCTGAACACAAAGATAACATGGTTATTGCTGAGGTGTTTTATAAGGACCCCCTCCAGTGTCACAAAAGACCATGAATGTTTCACCGTGTTAGAACACAACATGGTATGAAGGGTCATTTAGTAACTATAAACTATTGAACTAAGCACCACCAGTGACTGAATAGCCATTAAAATATTTTCTTTGTTTGTATTTGCATGATTTTTTCAGCTTGCTTCATTAATCTCTATGCTTGGTATTGTTCATGTGCATTTCTGTTGTCCCTGGTGTATCAACAAAAGACAATTCTAATTAAACAGAAAAACACTAGAGACTACTGAATTTACATGATGTACTATGATACATGTTATATATACTACGGGTTAGTTGTTGTTATGGGAGCGATACACAGATTTACTTCACAGTACCTCGACATAATGGATCTGGACTCCACCCATCTCTGGTGCATTCTGCCATTCCGGATTCAGCTGTGTTCACATAGCCTGACCTGCACCCATACTGTGTTCTATGTCTCAGTCTAATTTGATGTTCTTGTTGGACATACCACCAGCTGACTGATCTGGGTCGTTGATTGGTGCAGAAATCGTCTAGATGAAGATACAAATATTTAAATCATCACTCAGTGTAACTGGCTCACACACAAAGTAAAGAAGAGAAGGTCAATGTGCTTCTTCCATGGTCTCGTGCACTTATCGTACTCCTGCATGTAGGGTTAACAGTCCACGTTCCATCGTCTTGGCACCTGGTTTCCACTGAGGTGTTCTGTTTGGATCCTATCCAGTAATTCTGTCCACAGTGGATGGACAACATCTCGCCAGATAAAAACACATTTTTGTTGGAAGGGACATAGGTAGTTCCTTCATCTGCTCTCACTTGTAGTTGACATCTGGCTAGAAATGGAAGAGTGAAAACAGTTTTATAAAGTAAATGATCTTTGACATAAACACTGTGGAATTCAGTTCCACAAAGGGTTACAGCATTGGGGCCAAAATGTTGTTTTCACTTCAAGAGTGTAAATGTATAAAGTTCACATTTAGACCTTCATACATCTGCGTGTTGGTGATTTTGACAAACGTTTGTTAAGCTTGAAATTGCATCACAGTGACAAAAGAGGATGAACTGATCTGCCAGCTGACAATACGTTAGCATCTTTTATGTCCCTTTAACCTCATCTGTACTCAACTAATCAACTATTTGTGGCAAGGTGGAGACTCTGGGGCGGGCTTCCAACCCCAGACTCCTGCTTAGTCATGTGCGCTAACCAGTCGGCCAAAGGGATATCCCCTTGGCCAAGTAGCCAGGGCACATGATCAATTGGAGGCGTAGCAACAGGACCCTCAACTGTCACATATTCAACTTCAATCAATCAATCATAATCATCCATTAAGGCATAGAAGACCATTTCACCGATCAAACTTTCTTTTATTGTTGCTCTTTAATACTGCATTCTCAGGTTCAATTAGGAAACTTTTTTTTCTGACACAACAGTGAAACCACATTTGTTTGCTAAAACTGTTTTTCTGTTTGTGTTTGCATGATTATTTCAGCCTGCTTCATTAATCTTTATGCTTGGTCATGTTAGTGCATTTCTGTTGTCCCTGGTGTATCAACAAAAGATAATTCTAATTAAACAAAAAAACACTAGAGACTACTGAATTTACATGATGTACTATGATACATGTTATATATACTACTGGTTAGTTGTTGGTATGGGAGCGATACACAGATTTACTTCACAGTACCTCGACATAATGGATCTGGACTCCACCCATCTCTGGTGCATTCTGCCATTCCGGATTCAGCTGTGTTCACATAGCCTGACCTGCACCCATACTGTGTTCTATGTCTCAGTCTAATTTGATGTTCTTGTTGGACATACCACCAGCTGACTGATCTGGGTCGTTGATTGGTGCAGAAATCGTCTAGATGAAGATACAAATATTTAAATCATCACTCAGTGTAACTGGCTCACACACAAAGTAAAGAAGAGAAGGTCAATGTGCTTCTTCCATGGTCTCGTGCACTTATCGTACCCCTGCATATTGGGTCAACAGTCCACGTTCCATCGTCTTGGCACCTGGTTTCCACTGAGGTGTTCTGTTTGGATCCTATCCAGTAATTCTGTCCACAGTGGATGGACAACATCTCGCCAGATAAAAACACATTTTTGTTGGGAGGGACATAGGTAGCTTCATCATATGCTCTCACTTGTAGTTGACATCTGGCTAGAAATGGAAGAGTGAAAACAGTTTTATAAAGTAAATGATCTTTGACATAAACACTGTGGAATTCAGTTCCACAAAGGGTTACAGCATTGGGGCCAAAATGTTGTTTTCACTTCAAGAGTGTAAATGTATAAAGTTCACATTTAGACCTTCATACATCTGCGTGTTGGTGATTTTGACAAACGTTTGTTAAGCTTGAAATTGCATCACAGTGACAAAAGAGGATGAACTGATCTGCCAGCTGACAATACGTTAGCATCTTTTATGTCCCTTTAACCTCATCTGTACTCAACTAATCAACTATTTGTGGCAAGGTGGAGACTCTGGGGCGGGCTTCCAACCCCAGACTCCTGCTTAGTCATGTGCGCTAACCAGTCGGCCAAAGGGATATCCCCTTGGCCAAGTAGCCAGGGCACATGATCAATTGGAGGCGTAGCAACAGGACCCTCAACTGTCACATATTCAACTTCAATCAATCAATCATAATCATCCATTAAGGCATAGAAGACCATTTCACCGATCAAACTTTCTTTTATTGTTGCTCTTAAATACTGTATTCTCAGGTTCAATTAGGAAAGTTTTTTTTCTGACACAACAGTGAAACCACATTTGTTTGCTAAAACTGTTTTTCTGTTTGTGTTTGCATGATTATTTCAGCCTGCTTCATTAATCTTTATGCTTGGTCATGTTAGTGCATTTCTGTTGTCCCTGGTGTATCAACAAAAGATAATTCTAATTAAACAAAAAAACACTAGAGACTACTGAATTTACATGATGTACTATGATACATGTTATATATACTACTGGTTAGTTGTTGGTATGGGAGCGATACACAGATTTACTTCACAGTACCTCGACATAATGGATCTGGACTCCACCCATCTCTGGTGCATTCTGCCATTCCGGATTCAGCTGTGTTCACATAGCCTGACCTGCACCCATACTGTGTTCTATGTCTCAGTCTAATTTGATGTTCTTGTTGGACATACCACCAGCTGACTGATCTGGGTCGTTGATTGGTGCAGAAATCGTCTAGATGAAGATACAAATATTTAAATCATCACTCAGTGTAACTGGCTCACACACAAAGTAAAGAAGAGAAGGTCAATGTGCTTCTTCCATGGTCTCGTGCACTTATCGTACTCCTGCATGTAGGGTTAACAGTCCACGTTCCATCGTCTTGGCACCTGGTTTCCACTGAGGTGTTCTGTTTGGATCCTATCCAGTAATTCTGTCCACAGTGGATGGACAACATCTCGCCAGATAAAAACACATTTTTGTTCGGAGGGACATAGGTAGCTTCATCATCTGCTCTCACTTGTAGTTGACATCTGGCTAGAAATGGAAGAGTGAAAACAGTTTTATAAAGTAAATGATCTTTGACATAAACACTGTGGAATTCAGTTCCACAAAGGGTTACAGCATTGGGGCCAAAATGTTGTTTTCACTTCAAGAGTGTAAATGTATAAAGTTCACATTTAGACCTTCATACATCTGCGTGTTGGTGATTTTGGCAAACGTTTGTTAAGCTTGAAATTGCATCACAGTGACAAAAGAGGATGAACTGATCTGCCAGCTGACAATACGTTAGCATCTTTTATGTCCCTTTAACCTCATCTGTACTCAACTAATCAACTATTTGTGGCAAGGTGGAGACTCTGGGGCGGGCTTCCAACCCCAGACTCCTGCTTAGTCATGTGCGCTAACCAGTCGGCCAAAGGGATATCCCCTTGGCCAAGTAGCCAGGGCACATGATCAATTGGAGGCGTAGCAACAGGACCCTCAACTGTCACATATTCAACTTCAATCAATCAATCATAATCATCCATTAAGGCATAGAAGACCATTTCACCGATCAAACTTTCTTTTATTGTTGCTCTTAAATACTGTATTCTCAGGTTCAATTAGGAAAGTTTTTTTTCTGACACAACAGTGAAACCACATTTGTTTGCTAAAACTGTTTTTCTGTTTGTGTTTGCATGATTATTTCAGCCTGCTTCATTAATCTTTATGCTTGGTCATGTTAGTGCATTTCTGTTGTCCCTGGTGTATCAACAAAAGATAATTCTAATTAAACAAAAAAACACTAGAGACTACTGAATTTACATGATGTACTATGATACATGTTATATATACTACTGGTTAGTTGTTGGTATGGGAGCGATACACAGATTTACTTCACAGTACCTCGACATAATGGATCTGGACTCCACCCATCTCTGGTGCATTCTGCCATTCCGGATTCAGCTGTGTTCACATAGCCTGACCTGCACCTATACTGTGTTCTATGTCTCAGTCTAATTTGATGTTCTTGTTGGACATACCACCAGCTGACTGATCTGGGTCGTTGATTGGTGCAGAAATCGTCTAGATGAAGATACAAATATTTAAATCATCACTCAGTGTAACTGGCTCACACACAAAGTAAAGAAGAGAAGGTCAATGTGCTTCTTCCATGGTCTCGTGCACTTATCGTACCCCTGCATATTGGGTCAACAGTCCACGTTCCATCGTCTTGGCACCTGGTTTCCACTGAGGTGTTCTGTTTGGATCCTATCCAGTAATTCTGTCCACAGTGGATGGACAACATCTCGCCAGATAAAAACACATTTTTGTTGGAAGGGACATAGGTAGTTCCTTCATCTGCTCTCACTTGTAGTTGACATCTGGCTAGAAATGGAAGAGTGAAAACAGTTTTATAAAGTAAATGATCTTTGACATAAACACTGTGGAATTCAGTTCCACAAAGGGTTACAGCATTGGGGCCAAAATGTTGTTTTCACTTCAAGAGTGTAAATGTATAAAGTTCACATTTAGACCTTCATACATCTGCGTGTTGGTGATTTTGACAAACGTTTGTTAAGCTTGAAATTGCATCACAGTGACAAAAGAGGATGAACTGATCTGCCAGCTGACAATACGTTAGCATCTTTTATGTCCCTTTAACCTCATCTGTACTCAACTAATCAACTATTTGTGGCAAGGTGGAGACTCTGGGGCGGGCTTCCAACCCCAGACTCCTGCTTAGTCATGTGCGCTAACCAGTCGGCCAAAGGGATATCCCCTTGGCCAAGTAGCCAGGGCACATGATCAATTGGAGGCGTAGCAACAGGACCCTCAACTGTCACATATTCAACTTCAATCAATCAACCATAATCATCCATTAAGGCATAGAAGACCATTTCACCGATCAAACTTTCTTTTATTGTTGCTCTTAAATACTGTATTCTCAGGTTCAATTAGGAAACCTTTTTTTCTGACACAACAGTGAAACCACATTTGTTTGCTAAAACTGTTTTTCTGTTTGTGTTTGCATGATTATTTCAGCCTGCTTCATTAATCTTTATGCTTGGTCATGTTAGTGCATTTCTGTTGTCCCTGGTGTATCAACAAAAGATAATTCTAATTAAATAGAAAAACACTAGAGACTACTGAATTTACATGATGTACTATGATACATGTTATATATACTACTGGTTAGTTGTTGGTATGGGAGCGAAACACAGATTTACTTCACAGTACCTCGACATAATGGATCTGGACTCCACCCATCTCTGGTGCATTCTGCCACTCCGGTTTCAGTTGCACTATCATTGCCTGGCCTGCACCTATACTGTGTTGTATCTCCCAACGTGACTTCTCTTCCTTGCTGGACATCCCACTCTCCGACTGATTTGGGTTGTTGACTGGTGCAGAAATCCTCTAGAATAAGATAAAAACACTTAAATCATCACTGAGTGTAACTGGCTCACACACAAAGTAAAGAAGAGAAGGTCAATGTGCTTCTTCCATGGTCTTGTGCACTTATCGTACTCCTGCATATTGGGTCAACAGTCCACGTTCCATCGTCTTGGCACCTGGTTTCCACTGAGGTGTTCTGTTTGGATCCTATCCAGTAATTCTGTCCACACTGGATGGACAACATCTCACCAGATAAAAACACATTTTTGTTGGGATGGACATAGGTAGTTCCTTCATCTGCTCTCACTTGTAGTTGACATGTTATGGCTACAAATGGAAGAAGATTAAAAACGATCTTAATTTTTAAAGAAAAAAATAATTTAGATCTATTAATCATGATAACCAGTCTCACAAGTGAAACGTAGGACGTCGCCCTGTTGGTATTCTGCTATTTTGCTCCCCTCTGACACAAAGCCGTGAGGAACATCCGGGGGTTCTGAGCAGGTGACTAACAGAAACAACAACCTCTTCTTTCATTAACATTTCACGCACTGCAAAAACCCAAACATGAGTGCCTTTACCTCGTCCCTTCAGGCTTCCTCGCTCCTTCACAACCAAGTCCAAATTCTTAAAGAAAGCATACCAGGAAATTGCACTTACCATTTTGCGTGGAAGATGCGAGCGCATTTGCCAAGACTTGAAAAAGCAAAAGAATCAGAGGCGAGTGCATGGCTCTTTTCAAGCAGCTGTGCAGAAACTGTTGCTTTGAGTGTCTTTGATGAAGTGTTTTTGTTCTCTGTGAGTCTGGAATATGTTCCCAGTCGCTGTCCTCAGGGAGAACTGAGGGTTGCAACAGGGACGACCCACTGACATTGTGCAAGGCTGTCGGTACGCAGCATGACACGTGGGATTCTCGGGATTCACTATGCAAATAAACAGAAGAGAAATTACACTATGCAGCTCAGTACAGCCTCAGTGAGCCTTTTTGCAGTGCCGCAGTTGCTCGGTGTGCTTTGTTTGGGAAGTTGCTGGAACAGTTTGAAGTACATCCATTGGGTCCCTTTGAAAACAGACATGAGTTTCTCAGTTGGTGGACATTGAAGTGTCACTGAACAGCCAACAGCTTTGAACTGATGAGTCCAAAAAAAAAGGTCTTCTTATGATTTTGTTTGCCCATTCTCTCAGCGGATCTGTTCATGTTGCTTGACACTGCTGCAAACATTATATAATGTAAGATGATACATGTTATGTATGCAAGAGAATTAGTTATTAGAAACTTAACATTGTGAATTCATCTTTGTTTTTAACCATTTTGATTCCCTACACTTGACTTTATTCACCGAAGCGACCTCATTTGTAGAACCCAAGTTGTAAATACAAAGATGTTTATGTAAAAATAGAGTAGAGGGCGCATTTACACGAAGACAGGTTTCTCTGAAAATGGTTGACAATAAATTGTCATCCATGGCCTCGCGTTTACATGAATCCGGCATTTCGCTGAACCCGCAGAGACTGAAACGGCACATTTTCAAAAACAAAACACTCTCCAGAATGGGAAGGTTTGAAAATGCCACCTTTGTGTAAATGCCGACAGCCATCTTTTATGGAAACGCTGCTCTCACCCCCCCCACCCCCCCCTTGCAACCTACGACCACTCACAGCAACTACGTCGGGCAACAGACTTGTGTTACTGCTACAAAAGATGACCCGCCTGAAGCCTTGCCTTTAGCCTCCACTACAACAAACAGTGGGCAATAGCACACAAAGCCCTTGAATCGACCGTGGATTGTGTGCAAAGTGAAAATAAACACAACAAAATTGATTGGCAAACCTGCTGTTCTACTTTTCATTATGTTTTTTTTCTTCTGGGTAGACGGACTGGAATATAGAGCCAGAAAACCTAAATGACCAAAATAATCCTCCTTGTGCCAACATGTATTACAAAAACGCACCCAATGACATTTTCAGTGTCATTAGATGACAAATGTCATGTCATTAATAACAATTAATTTTTATTTTGTGTCATTACAGTTTTTCCATTAACTCACAAATTTACAAAGTTCAGCGTTTTGCATTGATATTTACTTGATAAACTTCCAGTAATTCAAGTAGCAATCATCTTCTTGACATGAGCAAAATGTAGTAGAAAAAAATGAAAGCCATATTTTCTCAACATTATATTTGATTGTGTATTAATTCATGTGTGGCTCAAAGACAGTTGTGAAGAATAGCAGATGGCCGTGGTTCTTTGTGTTCTGCCCAAAACACACAAGAAAACTTTGAGGAGCTCTTGGTTGGGATGGACTCTGACAGCTCCAGTTGTTATTGATACGCAACTGTGGGAGGAAATTTCCATATTCAGTAACTTACATGATGAGGAGACAGTGACATATGTACTATTTCATAGGCTGGTAATTTCATGTCTATTGATCGCCAACCACCAGGATAAATGTGTTCTTTTTCCATGATTTTTTATTCTATGATATAATTTTTTGAAAACCTACATATAGAAAAAAAACTAGCATGCTTAGCTAAATTATTCAAATATCACAAAGGTATAAAACAATGGCGTAGTGTAGATGGTGTAAGTAAACAGAATAATGAAGTTGATACTTAGGGTATGCAATTCAAAATAGATTGTTATTTCTATTTTAGTTGTGGCCTTTTTTTCCCTGATGGTCTCATGTGGTGTTTTTCTAACAGTGGCATCATGGCTGAACACAAAGATAACATGGTTATTGCTGAGGTGTTTTATAAGGACCCCCTCCAGTGTCACAAAAGACCATGAATGTTTCACCGTGTTAGAACACAACATGGTATGAAGGGTCATTTAGTAACTATAAACTATTGAACTAAGCACCACCAGTGACTGAATAGCCATTAAAATATTTTCTTTGTTTGTATTTGCATGATTTTTTCAGCTTGCTTCATTAATCTCTATGCTTGGTATTGTTCATGTGCATTTCTGTTGTCCCTGGTGTATCAACAAAAGATAATTCTAATTAAACAGAAAAACACTAGAGACTACTGAATTTACATGATGTACTAAGATACATGTTATATATACTACGGGTTAGTTGTTGTTATGGGAGCGATACACAGATTTACTTCACAGTACCTCGACATAATGGATCTGGACTCCACCCATCTCTGGTGCATTCTGCCACTCTGTTTTCAAATTCTCTCTCATAGCCTGACCTGCACCAATACTGTGTTGTATCTCCCAACGCGACTTCTCTTCCTTGCTGGACATCCCACCCTCCGACTGATTTGGGTCGTCGTTTAGGGCAGAAATCCTCTAGAATAAGATAAAAACACTTAAATCATCACTGAGTGTAACTGGCTCACACACAAAGTAAAGAAGAGAAGGTCAATGTGCTTCTTCCATGGTCTCGTGCACTTATCGTACTCCTGCATGTAGGGTTAACAGTCCACGTTCCATCGTCTTGGCACCTGGTTTCCACTGAGGTGTTCTGTTTGGATCCTATCCAGTAATTCTGTCCACACTGGATGGACAACATCTCGCCAGATAAAAACACATTTTTGTTGGGAGGGACATAGGTAGCTTCATCATATGCTCTCACTTGTAGTTGACATCTGGCTAGAAATGGAAGAGTGAAAACAGTTTTATAAAGTAAATGATCTTTGACATAAACACTGTGGAATTCAGTTCCACAAAGGGTTACAGCATTGGGGCCAAAATGTTGTTTTCACTTCAAGAGTGTAAATGTATAAAGTTCACATTTAGACCTTCATACATCTGCGTGTTGGTGATTTTGACAAACGTTTGTTAAGCTTGAAATTGCATCACAGTGACAAAAGAGGATGAACTGATCTGCCAGCTGACAATACGTTAGCATCTTTTATGTCCCTTTAACCTCATCTGTACTCAACTAATCAACTATTTGTGGCAAGGTGGAGACTCTGGGGCGGGCTTCCAACCCCAGACTCCTGCTTAGTCATGTGCGCTAACCAGTCGGCCAAAGGGATATCCCCTTGGCCAAGTAGCCAGGGCACATGATCAATTGGAGGCGTAGCAACAGGACCCTCAACTGTCACATATTCAACTTCAATCAATCAATCATAATCATCCATTAAGGCATAGAAGACCATTTCACCGATCAAACTTTCTTTTATTGTTGCTCTTAAATACTGCATTCTCAGGTTCAATTAGGAAACTTTTTTTTCTGACACAACAGTGAAACCACATTTGTTTGCTAAAACTGTTTTTCTGTTTGTGTTTGCATGATTATTTCAGCCTGCTTCATTAATCTTTATGCTTGGTCATGTTAGTGCATTTCTGTTGTCCCTGGTGTATCAACAAAAGATAATTCTAATTAAACAAAAAAACACTAGAGACTACTGAATTTACATGATGTACTATGATACATGTTATATATACTACTGGTTAGTTGTTGGTATGGGAGCGATACACAGATTTACTTCACAGTACCTCGACATAATGGATCTGGACTCCACCCATCTCTGGTGCATTCTGCCATTCCGGATTCAGCTGTGTTCACATAGCCTGACCTGCACCCATACTGTGTTCTATGTCTCAGTCTAATTTGATGTTCTTGTTGGACATACCACCAGCTGACTGATCTGGGTCGTTGATTGGTGCAGAAATCGTCTAGATGAAGATACAAATATTTAAATCATCACTCAGTGTAACTGGCTCACACACAAAGTAAAGAAGAGAAGGTCAATGTGCTTCTTCCATGGTCTCGTGCACTTATCGTACTCCTGCATGTAGGGTTAACAGTCCACGTTCCATCGTCTTGGCACCTGGTTTCCACTGAGGTGTTCTGTTTGGATCCTATCCAGTAATTCTGTCCACACTGGATGGACAACATCTCGCCAGATAAAAACACATTTTTGTTGGGAGGGACATAGGTAGCTTCATCATATGCTCTCACTTGTAGTTGACATCTGGCTAGAAATGGAAGAGTGAAAACAGTTTTATAAAGTAAATGATCTTTGACATAAACACTGTGGAATTCAGTTCCACAAAGGGTTACAGCATTGGGGCCAAAATGTTGTTTTCACTTCAAGAGTGTAAATGTATAAAGTTCACATTTAGACCTTCATACATCTGCGTGTTGGTGATTTTGGCAAACGTTTGTTAAGCTTGAAATTGCATCACAGTGACAAAAGAGGATGAACTGATCTGCCAGCTGACAATACGTTAGCATCTTTTATGTCCCTTTAACCTCATCTGTACTCAACTAATCAACTATTTGTGGCAAGGTGGAGACTCTGGGGCGGGCTTCCAACCCCAGACTCCTGCTTAGTCATGTGCGCTAACCAGTCGGCCAAAGGGATATCCCCTTGGCCAAGTAGCCAGGGCACATGATCAATTGGAGGCGTAGCAACAGGACCCTCAACTGTCACATATTCAACTTCAATCAATCAACCATTATCATCCATTAAGGCATAGAAGACCATTTCACCGATCAAACTTTCTTTTATTGTTGCTCTTAAATACTGCATTCTCAGGTTCAATTAGGAAACTTTTTTTTCTGACACAACAGTGAAACCACATTTGTTTGCTAAAACTGTTTTTCTGTTTGCGTTTGCATGATTATTTCAGCCTGCTTCATTAATCTTTATGCTTGGTCATGTTAGTGCATTTCTGTTGTCCCTGGTGTATCAACAAAAGATAATTCTAATTAAACAGAAAAACACTAGAGACTACTGAATTTACATGATGTACTAAGATACATGTTATATATACTACGGGTTAGTTGTTGTTATGGGATCGATTCACAGATTTACTTCACAGTACCTCGACATAATGGATCTGGACTCCACCCATCTCTGGTGCATTCTGCCATTCCGGATTCAGCTGTGTTCACATAGCCTCGATTGCACCTATACTGTGTTCTATGTCTCAGTCTAATTTGATGTTCTTGTTGGACATACCACCAGCTGACTGATCTGGGTCGTTGATTGGTGCAGAAATCGTCTAGATGAAGATACAAATATTTAAATCATCACTCAGTGTAACTGGCTCACACACAAAGTAAAGAAGAGAAGGTCAATGTGCTTCTTCCATGGTCTCGTGCACTTATCGTACCCCTGCATATTGGGTCAACAGTCCACGTTCCATCGTCTTGGCACCTGGTTTCCACTGAGGTGTTCTGTTTGGATCCTATCCAGTAATTCTGTCCACACTGGATGGACAACATCTCGCCAGATAAAAACACATTTTTGTTGGAAGGGACATAGGTAGCTTCATCATATGCTCTCACTTGTAGTTGACATCTGGCTAGAAATGGAAGAGTGAAAACAGTTTTATAAAGTAAATGATCTTTGACATAAACACTGTGGAATTCAGTTCCACAAAGGGTTACAGCATTGGGGCCAAAATGTTGTTTTCACTTCAAGAGTGTAAATGTATAAAGTTCACATTTAGACCTTCATACATCTGCGTGTTGGTGATTTTGGCAAACGTTTGTTAAGCTTGAAATTGCATCACAGTGACAAAAGAGGATGAACTGATCTGCCAGCTGACAATACGTTAGCATCTTTTATGTCCCTTTAACCTCATCTGTACTCAACTAATCAACTATTTGTGGCAAGGTGGAGACTCTGGGGCGGGCTTCCAACCCCAGACTCCTGCTTAGTCATGTGCGCTAACCAGTCGGCCAAAGGGATATCCCCTTGGCCAAGTAGCCAGGGCACATGATCAATTGGAGGCGTAGCAACAGGACCCTCAACTGTCACATATTCAACTTCAATCAATCAACCATAATCATCCATTAAGGCATAGAAGACCATTTCACCGATCAAACTTTCTTTTATTGTTGCTCTTAAATACTGCATTCTCAGGTTCAATTAGGAAACTTTTTTTTCTGACACAACAGTGAAACCACATTTGTTTGCTAAAACTGTTTTTCTGTTTGTGTTTGCATGATTATTTCAGCCTGCTTCATTAATCTTTATGCTTGGTCATGTTAGTGCATTTCTGTTGTCCCTGGTGTATCAACAAAAGATCATTCTAATTAAACAGAAAAACACTAGAGACTACTGAATTTACATGATGTACTAAGATACATGTTATATATACTACGGGTTAGTTGTTGTTATGGGATCGATTCACAGATTTACTTCACAGTACCTCGACATAATGGATCTGGACTCCACCCATCTCTGGTGCATTCTGCCATTCCGGATTCAGCTGTGTTCACATAGCCTCGATTGCACCTATACTGTGTTCTATGTCTCAGTCTAATTTGATGTTCTTGTTGGACATACCACCAGCTGACTGATCTGGGTCGTTGATTGGTGCAGAAATCGTCTAGATGAAGATACAAATATTTAAATCATCACTCAGTGTAACTGGCTCACACACAAAGTAAAGAAGAGAAGGTCAATGTGCTTCTTCCATGGTCTCGTGCACTTATCGTACTCCTGCATGTAGGGTTAACAGTCCACGTTCCATCGTCTTGGCACCTGGTTTCCACTGAGGTGTTCTGTTTGGATCCTATCCAGTAATTCTGTCCACACTGGATGGACAACATCTCGCCAGATAAAAACACATTTTTGTTGGAAGGGACATAGGTAGCTTCATCATATGCTCTCACTTGTAGTTGACATCTGGCTAGAAATGGAAGAGTGAAAACAGTTTTATAAAGTAAATGATCTTTGACATAAACACTGTGGAATTCAGTTCCACAAAGGGTTACAGCATTGGGGCCAAAATGTTGTTTTCACTTCAAGAGTGTAAATGTATAAAGTTCACATTTAGACCTTCATACATCTGCGTGTTGGTGATTTTGGCAAACGTTTGTTAAGCTTGAAATTGCATCACAGTGACAAAAGAGGATGAACTGATCTGCCAGCTGACAATACGTTAGCATCTTTTATGTCCCTTTAACCTCATCTGTACTCAACTAATCAACTATTTGTGGCAAGGTGGAGACTCTGGGGCGGGCTTCCAACCCCAGACTCCTGCTTAGTCATGTGCGCTAACCAGTCGGCCAAAGGGATATCCCCTTGGCCAAGTAGCCAGGGCACATGATCAATTGGAGGCGTAGCAACAGGACCCTCAACTGTCGCATATTCAACTTCAATCAATCAACCATTATCATCCATTAAGGCATAGAAGACCATTTCACCGATCAAACTTTCTTTTATTGTTGCTCTTAAATACTGCATTCTCAGGTTCAATTAGGAAACTTTTTTTTCTGACACAACAGTGAAACCACATTTGTTTGCTAAAACTGTTTTTCTGTTTGCGTTTGCATGATTATTTCAGCCTGCTTCATTAATCTTTATGCTTGGTCATGTTAGTGCATTTCTGTTGTCCCTGGTGTATCAACAAAAGATAATTCTAATTAAACAGAAAAACACTAGAGACTACTGAATTTACATGATGTACTAAGATACATGTTATATATACTACGGGTTAGTTGTTGTTATGGGATCGATTCACAGATTTACTTCACAGTACCTTGACATAATGGATCTGGACTCCACCCATCTCTGGTGCATTCTGCCACTCTGTTTTCAAATTCTCTCTCATAGCCTCGATTGCACCAATACCGTGTTGTATCTCCCAACGTGACTTCTCTTCCTTGCTGGACATCCCACCCTCCGACTGATTTGGGTCGTCGTTTAGGGCAGAAATCCTCTAGAATAAGATAAAAACACTTAAATCATCACTGAGTGTAACTGGCTCACACACAAAGTAAAGAAGAGAAGGTCAATGTGCTTCTTCCATGGTCTCGTGCACTTATCGTACTCCTGCATATTGGGTCAACAGTCCACGTTCCATCGTCTTGGCACCTGGTTTCCACTGAGGTGTTCTGTTTGGATCCTATCCAGTAATTCTGTCCACAGTGGATGGACAACATCTCGCCAGATAAAAACACATTTTTGTTGGGAGGGACATAGGTAGTTCCTTCATCTGCTCTCACTTGTAGTTGACATGTTATGGCTACAAATGGAAGAAGATTAAAAACGATCTTAATTTTTAAAGAAAAAAATAATTTAGATCTATTAATCATGATAACCAGTGTCACAAGTGAAACGTAGGACGTCGCCCTGTTGGTATTCTGCTATTTTGCTCCCCTCTGACACAAAGCCGTGAGGAACATCCGGGGGTTCTGAGCAGGTGACTAACAGAAACAACAACCTCTTCTTTCATTAACATTTCACGCACTGCAAAAACCCAAACATGAGTGCCTTTACCTCGTCCCTTCAGGCTTCCTCGCTCCTTCACAACCAAGTCCAAATTCTTAAAGAAAGCATACCAGGAAATTGCACTTACCATTTTGCGTGGAAGATGCGAGCGCATTTGCCAAGACTTGAAAAAGCAAAAGAATCAGAGGCGAGTGCATGGCTCTTTTCAAGCAGCTGTGCAGAAACTGTTGCTTTGAGTGTCTTTGATGAAGTGTTTTTGTTCTCTGTGAGTCTGGAATATGTTCCCAGTCGCTGTCCTCAGGGAGAACTGAGGGTTGCAACAGGGACGACCCACTGACATTGTGCAAGGCTGTCGGTACGCAGCATGACACGTGGGATTCTCGGGATTCACTATGCAAATAAACAGAAGAGAAATTACACTATGCAGCTCAGTACAGCCTCAGTGAGCCTTTTTGCAGTGCCGCAGTTGCTCGGTGTGCTTTGTTTGGGAAGTTGCTGGAACAGTTTGAAGTACATCCATTGGGTCCCTTTGAAAACAGACATGAGTTTCTCAGTTGGTGGACATTGAAGTGTCACTGAACAGCCAACAGCTTTGAACTGATGAGTCCAAAAAAAAAGGTCTTCTTATGATTTTGTTTGCCCATTCTCTCAGCGGATCTGTTCATGTTGCTTGACACTGCTGCAAACATTATATAATGTAAGATGATACATGTTATGTATGCAAGAGAATTAGTTATTAGAAACTTAACATTGTGAATTCATCTTTGTTTTTAACCATTTTGATTCCCTACACTTGACTTTATTTACCGAAGCGACCTCATTTGTAGAACCCAAGTTGTAAATACAAAGATGTTTATGTAAAAATAGAGTAGAGGGCGCATTTACACGAAGACAGGTTTCTCTGAAAATGGTTGACAATAAATTGTCATCCATGGCCTCGCGTTTACATGAATCCGGCATTTCGCTGAACCCGCAGAGACTGAAACGGCACATTTTCAAAAACAAAACACTCTCCAGAATGGGAAGGTTTGAAAATGCCACCTTTGTGTAAATGCCGACAGCCATCTTTTATGGAAACGCTGCTCTCACCCCCCCCCCCCCCCCCCCTTGCAACCTACGACCACTCACAGCAACTACGTCGGGCAACAGACTTGTGTTACTGCTACAAAAGATGACCCGCCTGAAGCCTTGCCTTTAGCCTCCACTACAACAAACAGTGGGCAATAGCACACAAAGCCCTTGAATCGACCGTGGATTGTGTGCAAAGTGAAAATAAACACAACAAAATTGATTGGCAAACCTGCTGTTCTACTTTTCATTATTTTTTTTTTCTTCTGGGTAGACGGACTGGAATATAGAGCCAGAAAACCTAAATGACCAAAATAATCCTCCTTGTGCCAACATGTATTACAAAAACGCACCCAATGACATTTTCAGTGTCATTAGATGACAAATGTCATGTCATTAATAACAATTAATTTTTATTTTGTGTCATTACAGTTTTTCCATTAACTCACAAATTTACAAAGTTCAGCGTTTTGCATTGATATTTACTTGATAAACTTCCAGTAATTCAAGTAGCAATCATCTTCTTGACATGAGCAAAATGTAGTAGAAAAAAATGAAAGCCATATTTTCTCAACATTATATTTGATTGTGTATTAATTCATGTGTGGCTCAAAGACAGTTGTGAAGAATAGCAGATGGCCGTGGTTCTTTGTGTTCTGCCCAAAACACACAAGAAAACTTTGAGGAGCTCTTGGTTGGGATGGACTCTGACAGCTCCAGTTGTTATTGATACGCAACTGTGGGAGGAAATTTCCATATTCAGTAACTTACATGATGAGGAGACAGTGACATATGTACTATTTCATAGGCTGGTAATTTCATGTCTATTGATCGCCAACCACCAGGATAAATGTGTTCTTTTTCCATGATTTTTTATTCTATGATATAATTTTTTGAAAACCTACATATAGAAAAAAAACTAGCATGCTTAGCTAAATTATTCAAATATCACAAAGGTATAAAACAATGGCGTAGTGTAGATGGTGTAAGTAAACAGAATAATGAAGTTGATACTTAGGGTATGCAATTCAAAATAGATTGTTATTTCTATTTTAGTTGTGGCCTTTTTTTCCCTGATGGTCTCATGTGGTGTTTTTCTAACAGTGGCATCATGGCTGAACACAAAGATAACATGGTTATTGCTGAGGTGTTTTATAAGGACCCCCTCCAGTGTCACAAAAGACCATGAATGTTTCACCGTGTTAGAACACAACATGGTATGAAGGGTCATTTAGTAACTATAAACTATTGAACTAAGCACCACCAGTGACTGAATAGCCATTAAAATATTTTCTTTGTTTGTATTTGCATGATTTTTTCAGCTTGCTTCATTAATCTCTATGCTTGGTATTGTTCATGTGCATTTCTGTTGTCCCTGGTGTATCAACAAAAGATAATTCTAATTAAACAGAAAAACACTAGAGACTACTGAATTTACATGATGTACTAAGATACATGTTATATATACTACGGGTTAGTTGTTGTTATGGGAGCGATACACAGATTTACTTCACAGTACCTCGACATAATGGATCTGGACTCCACCCATCTCTGGTGCATTCTGCCACTCTGTTTTCAAATTCTCTCTCATAGCCTGACCTGCACCAATACTGTGTTGTATCTCCCAACGCGACTTCTCTTCCTTGCTGGACATCCCACCCTCCGACTGATTTGGGTCGTCGTTTAGGGCAGAAATCCTCTAGAATAAGATAAAAACACTTAAATCATCACTGAGTGTAACTGGCTCACACACAAAGTAAAGAAGAGAAGGTCAATGTGCTTCTTCCATGGTCTCGTGCACTTATCGTACTCCTGCATGTAGGGTTAACAGTCCACGTTCCATCGTCTTGGCACCTGGTTTCCACTGAGGTGTTCTGTTTGGATCCTATCCAGTAATTCTGTCCACACTGGATGGACAACATCTCGCCAGATAAAAACACATTTTTGTTGGAAGGGACATAGGTAGCTTCATCATATGCTCTCACTTGTAGTTGACATCTGGCTAGAAATGGAAGAGTGAAAACAGTTTTATAAAGTAAATGATCTTTGACATAAACACTGTGGAATTCAGTTCCACAAAGGGTTACAGCATTGGGGCCAAAATGTTGTTTTCACTTCAAGAGTGTAAATGTATAAAGTTCACATTTAGACCTTCATACATCTGCGTGTTGGTGATTTTGGCAAACGTTTGTTAAGCTTGAAATTGCATCACAGTGACAAAAGAGGATGAACTGATCTGCCAGCTGACAATACGTTAGCATCTTTTATGTCCCTTTAACCTCATCTGTACTCAACTAATCAACTATTTGTGGCAAGGTGGAGACTCTGGGGCGGGCTTCCAACCCCAGACTCCTGCTTAGTCATGTGCGCTAACCAGTCGGCCAAAGGGATATCCCCTTGGCCAAGTAGCCAGGGCACATGATCAATTGGAGGCGTAGCAACAGGACCCTCAACTGTCACATATTCAACTTCAATCAATCAACCATAATCATCCATTAAGGCATAGAAGACCATTTCACCGATCAAACTTTCTTTTATTGTTGCTCTTAAATACTGCATTCTCAGGTTCAATTAGGAAACTTTTTTTTCTGACACAACAGTGAAACCACATTTGTTTGCTAAAACTGTTTTTCTGTTTGTGTTTGCATGATTATTTCAGCCTGCTTCATTAATCTTTATGCTTGGTCATGTTAGTGCATTTCTGTTGTCCCTGGTGTATCAACAAAAGATCATTCTAATTAAACAGAAAAACACTAGAGACTACTGAATTTACATGATGTACTAAGATACATGTTATATATACTACGGGTTAGTTGTTGTTATGGGATCGATTCACAGATTTACTTCACAGTACCTCGACATAATGGATCTGGACTCCACCCATCTCTGGTGCATTCTGCCATTCCGGATTCAGCTGTGTTCACATAGCCTGACCTGCACCCATACTGTGTTCTATGTCTCAGTCTAATTTGATGTTCTTGTTGGACATCCCACCAGCTGACTGATCTGGGTCGTTGATTGGTGCAGAAATCGTCTAGATGAAGATACAAATATTTAAATCATCACTCAGTGTAACTGGCTCACACACAAAGTAAAGAAGAGAAGGTCAATGTGCTTCTTCCATGGTCTCGTGCACTTATCGTACCCCTGCATATTGGGTCAACAGTCCACGTTCCATCGTCTTGGCACCTGGTTTCCACTGAGGTGTTCTGTTTGGATCCTATCCAGTAATTCTGTCCACAGTGGATGGACAACATCTCACCAGATAAAAACACATTTTTGTTGGAAGGGACATAGGTAGTTCCTTCATCTGCTCTCACTTGTAGTTGACATCTGGCTAGAAATGGAAGAGTGAAAACAGTTTTATAAAGTAAATGATCTTTGACATAAACACTGTGGAATTCAGTTCCACAAAGGGTTACAGCATTGGGGCCAAAATGTTGTTTTCACTTCAAGAGTGTAAATGTATAAAGTTCACATTTAGACCTTCATACATCTGCGTGTTGGTGATTTTGGCAAACGTTTGTTAAGCTTGAAATTGCATCACAGTGACAAAAGAGGATGAACTGATCTGCCAGCTGACAATACGTTAGCATCTTTTATGTCCCTTTAACCTCATCTGTACTCAACTAATCAACTATTTGTGGCAAGGTGGAGACTCTGGGGCGGGCTTCCAACCCCAGACTCCTGCTTAGTCATGTGCGCTAACCAGTCGGCCAAAGGGATATCCCCTTGGCCAAGTAGCCAGGGCACATGATCAATTGGAGGCGTAGCAACAGGACCCTCAACTGTCACATATTCAACTTCAATCAATCAACCATAATCATCCATTAAGGCATAGAAGACCATTTCACCGATCAAACTTTCTTTTATTGTTGCTCTTAAATACTGCATTCTCAGGTTCAATTAGGAAACCTTTTTTTCTGACACAACAGTGAAACCACATTTGTTTGCTAAAACTGTTTTTCTGTTTGTGTTTGCATGATTATTTCAGCCTGCTTCATTAATCTTTATGCTTGGTCATGTTAGTGCATTTCTGTTGTCCCTGGTGTATCAACAAAAGATCATTCTAATTAAACAAAAAAACACTAGAGACTACTGAATTTACATGATGTACTATGATACATGTTATATATACTACTGGTTAGTCGTTGGTATGGGAGCGAAACACAGATTTACTTCACAGTACCTCGACATAATGGATCTGGACTCCACCCATCTCTGGTGCATTCTGCCACTCCGGTTTCAGTTGCACTATCATTGCCTGGCCTGCACCTATACTGTGTTGTATCTCCCAACGTGACTTCTCTTCCTTGCTGGACATCCCACTCTCCGACTGATTTGGGTTGTTGACTGGTGCAGAAATCCTCTAGAATAAGATAAAAACACTTAAATCATCACTGAGTGTAACTGGCTCACACACAAAGTAAAGAAGAGAAGGTCAATGTGCTTCTTCCATGGTCTTGTGCACTTATCGTACTCCTGCATGTAGGGTCAACAGTCCACGTTCCATCGTCTTGGCACCTGGTTTCCACTGAGGTGTTCTGTTTGGATCCTATCCAGTAATTCTGTCCACACTGGATGGACAACATCTCGCCAGATAAAAACACATTTTTGTTGGGATGGACATAGGTAGTTCCTTCATCTGCTCTCACTTGTAGTTGACATGTTATGGCTACAAATGGAAGAAGATTAAAAACGATCTTAATTTTTAAAGAAAAAAATAATTTAGATCTATTAATCATGATAATATATACAATTATAAGATGACGTAAGGTAACATACACCTTATTGTGTTAAATTAACATAATAAAACATAATAAGGCTGTACATAAGTCACTGAGGGTTGTAAGTAATAGAACATGAATACGCGGAAAAGATTCTCAGTTGATACATATGTTCATCTCCAACAACATTTGGAATATTAGGCCCTCCACCTTTTATTTCTGTTGAGGCAAGAAAAATCAAATAACTTGTTAAAAGAATTCCAGTCTAATCTCCCAGTCCCGTCTACACACAGATTGAACCCAGTAGGTGTTAGATGTGTGTATCTTTGACATAAAAGTCAGTACTACACAGGATTACATCATCAGGGCAGAAATAATATGAAGATTTTATATTTGTATACAATTTTAGACTTTCATACATCTGTTCAAATTTGATTTTGCGAAACGTTCATGAAGCTTGAAATTGCATCAGAGTGACAAAAGAGGATGCACTGCCATCTGAGCTGACAATACATTCACATCTTTGTTTGTTTCTTTTACTTCATTTGTATACAACTAATCAACTAATAACAATTAAAATCACAAATTAACTAATCGCCAATCCATCATAACATCTATGCAGACACAAGAATATCTGAGGTTCAACTGGGTTCATCTGAAACAACAGCAAACCAAAATCCCTGTACAGGAGTTTGTGCCAACTTTTATAACCATTTTTCCTGTAGCGCAATTGTGAGGTCAGGCATGTCTTTATGGACGTGGATGAGCACGAGCGAGTCAGTCACAAGCAAACTTTTCAGCTACGCAGGTTGGATATGACCCTTGAATACAGCTGCGATTAGCTGTGGTTAGTTCACAATCTAAGGTGTCATTTCAAAAGCAAACCCACATTTCATGCATTCCATTTTGACGCTGTTTCATTTTCACCATCATGAGTATAACCATGAGAAAAATATGGCATCTTTATTGTTATTATCATTATCATTATCATTATTATTATTATTATTATTATTATTTACATTGTTAATCCTTAATGCTTTTTTTTCCTTCTGGGGAGATTTCCCCTGGGGACTGATTAGTACCTGGCTGTCTCGGTTGGTCAGCCTGTCTGTCCATCTATCTAGATAAACACTACAAATAGAGAACCTTTAATAGTCATCCTAAAGATTGGATTTTTTTTTTTTTTATAAACATCCAGAGTGGAGACCAAAGTCATTTAAAGATTGCATCAAAAAACAAAAACACGAAACAAAAAAACCAACCTTAAACTCGGATCTTGACAGAACTGAGCAGCTGAGGGAAATGGATATACATACCTGTGCATGCAAAGTTTTTCACATCCCACTGTCCATTGACGCACACACTCCTGCCATCTCCCTCTAGGGTGAATTTATGACGGCACTGATAAGTTACTTCAGAGTTTGGCGGGAACAGTTTCTCGGAGGAAATCACAACTGTGTTTTCAATCTTAGGTGGAATTCCGCAGTATGTGGCATCAGCTGCAAGGACACAAAAAAACACATGTAGGGACAATTGCCTTGTTAACCATTTCCATGTGTCACTGACCACTGAGAAATACAAGACTCACACTTGCAGATGTCTGTGAGGGGTTTTCCGAATGAACTCCATTCCCCTTTTGTACAAGTGAAATTTTGGACCTGTGCCATGAAACCTTCCTCACAAATCACTGCAACAGTTGAATCCTCTTTATTGACATGTTGTCCATCTGTAAGTCTCCCATTAGGAATCACAGGAGGTTTTCCACATGTTGTGTTATCTATGGCAGGTACAACCAGAAATAAAGAGTTAGAGTGTCGAGAGTAGAGAGTTATTTTATATACAAGCTGTAATTTTCCACTTAATTTTGAAAAACTGGAGTTAAGATTAGTACATATGAATGATACAATTTAGCAAAGCAATCCAAGCAATCAGAAAACTAAATACCTATGCATTGTCCAGAAAATCCAATCCAGTGACCATCCCTACATGTAGCGACAACCCAACTGATGTGGGTGGAGAGCCTGTAACCTTCGTTGCATCGGAAGTGAATTGTGTTTGCGTTTCTTTTCACAACAAATCCATTTTCAAGATGAGCTTTTCCGCAGCCTGTTGGTGACAAGTTCTGTCAATCAAAGGGCATTGGAACACAATAATGGACAGGACAGGCAAAACATCAGACAACCATCACTGGCAACTTTATCAGGTGAATTCTTACATTGTTGGACAACACAAAGAGCTAACCAGCTAATCACACGGCAATCTACTAATTTGCATTCAGGCATGTAGACGTGGCGAAGACGACTTGCTGGACTTCAAACTGAGCATCAGAAAGGGGAAGAGGGGATTGAAGTGACCTTCACCGTGGTGAACATGTGTTGAGTATTGCACTATTTTGCCTTTTTGTCTTACTGATATGCCAACTAACACACCAAGTGCCTGATTGATTAAAGGTTTGTTTGGCAATGCAAGAAATGACGGAAATAATCCACAAAGGCAGACAATGAGGGATGCAATCGAGCACAGAACCTTTTTAGCACATCTTGCTCAATGGCAATGCAGATGTGTTGAGGAAGTGTCTCGTAGTTGTCAGGGGTCAGAGGTCAGAATGAGCAGACTTGGGTTGGAGACCATAGAAAGGCGACAGTAACTCAAATACCCACTGGTTTGAGAAAGGAGTCTCTAAAATCATCTCTGAAGAAACACCACATCCGTCCTTTAAGCGTTGTGTATATTCATATGCACACTTACCAGTAGGGATGTATACCATGTACTGGTATTTTTTGTACCCCTTCCTAATTAAACTGTGCTGGGGTACTGTTAACATTCTGAGCAAAAGATACCATTATTGTTAATTTTGTTTTTTTTTGCGTTACCATCGTGTAATTAAGACACTGCTGCCATTGACAGGTGATGACTCCTCTCTTGCTAATGAACAAGTCGGCTGTCTGACCAAAGCTCTCAGGGGTGTGGCCTCATTTCACAAAAATGAATGGCTCTTTCAGCTCAAGCCGATATTTGTAGGACAGCAGTTGCATCCGAATGGGGAAACACCAGCAACCAAATGAAACACTTGCTGCGTAGTCTTAGTTTGAAGGTAAGGGAGTGCTGAGTGTTTGACTGCCTCGACAAAACAGCTCAAATAAATAACAACGTTGACTCCATGCCCGTCTCAGCGCCGTCTCCTGGACGCTTTGTTTCATATCCTTTGTCTGCTCCCACATTGTCAAGTCATGGCAAGAATATGAATCGTTGAGTGTGTTGGTCTTAAATTAAGAGGATACCACTTTAGCACCGGCGCTAATATGCTAATCTTGGAGATGGCACGAACCAAGCAACAGCCGCCGCCGCCTCCACAGCTGCGCAGATACAGACCCCAGTCACACTCACCAATAGACAAAAGATTTCTGCACACAAAACTGCTTAAATGTCACGGGGACGTGACCACCTTTGTTGAGAAGGATCTCCAGCCCTTTGCTACTGTCCAATCTAAGTGGTCATTAGTCAATAGTTGGCTCATATTTGAAATCAGTGTGAGCAGCAGTGAGCACTGTTAGCTGTCCTGTCGGTGAGATATCGAATTTTGTTGTCATTTTTCCCTGGGATGATTGTTGGGGAGATGATTAGAGCCCTTAATCCAGGTGACGCCCCTCCTTCCAGAGAAGTGCTGTCAGGCACCCTCCTACCAGCTGGGTACAGAAGTGCCTTTACATTGACTGCTCTTTTTTACATATGGCTGTATTTAGTCTGTTGGGTTGTATAATGATGTTGCTGGTGCTTCCCCCTTCAATTGAAGGACCTTTGAACATTTCAATTGCTCAAACGCTAAATTAAATGTAGAAGTATTGATAAGAGTACTGATAAGTATCGGTACCGATAAGGAGTATCGGTATGGATAAAATCCCAACGACATACATCCCTACTTACCTGCGTCTTTACATGGTGTACCTAAGAAACTGGCAGGTGAGTGTGCAGACAGTATGTGTTGCTGTGTTTCCTTACCTGAACATTCCCGCATTCCTTCCCATTTACCCAATACACAGGTAACAGTAATAGTGTTGCCGTTTTTGTTGCACACATACTGAAGATTGGTGCCATTAGTGTAAATCGGTTTTGAAGGCTGTTTTAGTTGTGCATCAGCAATTCCCTTGAGTGGACATCCTTTAGCTAGATGGAGAAAAGACGAAAGAAAGGTGACAGAAAACATGAGCAAAAGTTGTAAAACATAAGACTGAATTTATTCAGTAGAGATGAAAATGTTGAAAGTGTAAAGCTAAACACCGATGAGCTCGATGTTGTTTGCTATTGCAAACACTGAATCAGTGTCAATAAAGTAATTAATGATTATTGACAGGAAACCTGTAGCATTCTTCTCAGTTTAATTCTATACAGGATTACAGCATCAGGACAAAAAACATATTGAGATTTTATGCGTGTAAATGTATAGTGTTCACGCATAGACCATCATACATCTGCACCTTCATTGTTAACCTTGAAATTGCTTGAAATTGTGTGAATGAGTGACAATAAAAGCAAAAACTCTCATAATCCTTGATGCATGAAAGTCTGTTTTTGTCTTTTTTTTAAAAATGTATCTGCTAACAACTAATCAAACCAATAATAGAGAGAGTTATAATCTGTGTTATTCCTTACCTGTACATTTGGAACTTCCAGACCAACCATTTACACTGCAGGTGCGAAGAGGATTTCCCTCATAACCCTCCTTACAGCCATATGAGATACTTTGACCATTCCTATATGTTCTATTGTTGTGTTTACTCAACACTGCATTGTCAATTTGAATTGGGTCACACAGTATTTCTGAAACAACAGACAAACGACATTTCCATTTTACGACCAACATTTCCTTTACCCTTGTAGACACACACACACACACACACACACACACACACACACACACACACACACACACAGAAAACACAAAACAAAACATGAAGATGTGGAGAAGTTTAGAAAAACTAAAACTTTAAGCAACTTAATGAGGGAGACGCAGAGACTAAAATGGCTTAGCCTGGAATGTGGTTGTGGTGAAAGCAAATGAATACTCATTTAGTAACTGTGAGCAATTAACTCAGCATCACTTCACATCAGTGGCTGAAGTCTGCTGACTGAAGAGCAATTAAAACTGCCTCTCTGTTAGTGTCCACATGGACCACATGGACCATGGTTTGGTTTGGTATATCAACAAAAGAGTTTTGGAATTAGACAGAAAAAAACAAAGAATAATAAATGAGGATGATGTAATATGATACATGTTATATATACTATGAGTTAGTTCCTGCTACAGGGGTGATACACAGATTTACTTCACAGTACCTCGACATAATGGATTTGGACTCCACCCATCTCTGGTGCATTCTGCCATTCCGGATTTAGCTGTGTTCACATAGCCTGACCTGCACCCATACTGTGTTCTATGTCTCAGTCTAATTTGATGTTCTTGTTGGACATACCACCAGCTGACTGATCTGGGTCGTTGATTGGTGCAGAAATCGTCTAGATGAAGATACACATATTTAAATCATCACTCAGTGTAACTGGCTCACACACAAAGTAAAGAAGAGAAGGTCAATGTGCTTCTTCCATGGTCTCGTGCACTTATCGTACCCCTGCATATTGGGTAAACAGTCCACGTTCCATCGTCTTGGCACCTGGTTTCCACTGAGGTGTTCTGTTTGGATCCTATCCAGTAATTCTGTCCACAGTGGATGGACAACATCTCACCAGATAAAAACACATTTTTGTTGGGAGGGACATAGGTAGCCTGATCCTCTGCTGTCAATTGTAGTCGACATTTTATTACTACAGATGGAAGAAGATTAAAAACAATTTTACATTATTAAAGAAAAAAGTAATTCAGACCTATCAAGCATGATAACATATACAATTATAAGATGATGCCATGAGTAAGGTAACATACACCTTATTATGTTAACTCAACATAATAAAAGATGATAAGACTGTACATAAGTCACTGAGGGTTGTAAAGAATAGAACATGAATATGCAGAAAAGATTCTCAGTTGATACATACTTTCACAGTGGGGTACAGGGCTCCAATCTGCCTTTAATCCAAGATTGGTGCATTTTGACAACCTATTTTCAATACGCTGATATCTGTCGTCGCACTCATAATGAAGGAAATCATTTTCCTTATACTCGATGGCATCTCCAAGAATAGAACCATTTGGAATATCAGGCAGGCCACATTTTATTTCTGTTGAGGCAACAAAAAAAATCAAATGACTTGTAAAAGAATTCCAGTCTAATCTCCCAGTCCAGTCTACACACACAGAGTGAACCCGGTAGGTGTTAGTTTGTTTCTTGCGCCAAAAAAAGATGTGAAATAGAGTATTTATTTATCAATCGACTTTTGTAACTCTGTGAGAAGAAAAACTGTTCCCTGGTTGAGCACTGAGTGTAAGACTGACCGATAATTCCATCCTTCAGTTTTGCTCAAAAAGACAAAAATCAAGTCAAGTTTAGCACACAAATACCCAAAAGACACTTGGCGAGTGTGTGCAGTAAGGATGCTGTACCTATACACTTCGGGACAGTACCGCTCCATTCTCCATGTTCATTACAGATGATCTCTTGCTGCCCAGACAGGATCTGGTTGTTGTACCTGCAGCTAAATTGCACCGAATTTCTGTAGATTGAATTTTCTGTGTCCCCTTGCACCAGGACGTTACTGTCTGGATAAATCGCCGGACACTGCAGGGCTGGAGAGAAAAGTCTTGGTTTAGAGGAGTAAACAATTGCCCCTTTTGCCCCCCCAACAATAATCATATACTGCAAAACTGGCAAAAATGTTTGGCTGGTTTAGAGTGGGGCTTACAAAAAAAGCATCATGAAAAAGTGAATCACATCATACAACAAACAAAATGAACTATCAGCAATTTTTTTGTTCGTCCAATGTTGTACACTGTGAAGATTACATCTTTACACTTTTTTTTTTGCTTCTAAACGTCTAAAACTAAACTAAACTAAAATATTTCCACCTACACACAAGTAAACACTGGCTTAAGATTAGCGTCAGCCACAATTTCACCAAAAATATTCTCGAGCAAGTTATTTTCATTTGATCCTATCATCGAATTTTGCACAAAGAGACATTTAAATCAGTGCCAGAAAAATAAGATCCCCATCGCTTACGTTCACAGATGGGAATGACGCCGTCCCAGCCCTGGGCCATGCAACGGCGGAAGTTTCTGCGGTTCGCCATGAGAAAACTGGAGTGGTAGTGAACGTACAACAAAACAGACGGACAGAAAATGTCACTGGAGTCTGATGTAAGTTGCACACAGATCAGTTATTTCAGAGAACGACAGCATAAACTGAAGTAATTTACTTTTTTTTTTTTTTTTTTTTACCCTTTGTGGCAGGTGTATTCAACTTGCGAGCCAAAGACAAAATCCTGTCCAACGGTCAGCTGGAAATCTGCAAACTGGGCATCTCCAGGATGACCGCAAGACCTCGCTTCAAAATATACAGCACAGACATAGCATGTGAGCAAATGAGGTACTTGATGCTTTCTTTGTAATTGATTGTACAGCATTTGTGTGTGTGTGTGAAAAACAAACAAACAAACAAACAAAAACAATTATCGTTATCAAAAGTGTCAAAATCCTATAATGGCTCACTTGTCGCTATTAGTGATTACAGGTTGGTTGTGCTGCAGTTGATAAAGGAAATGACAACCCAACCTGATTTATTTGTACATTGATTTTTTTGTTATGTATTTATAACCATAGCATTATTACATTTTTTTGCAGACATGTATGTATGTGTATATATCTTAATACTACTACTACTACTAGTACTCTGTGGCGTTCAGGAATGATAACAAAATAATGTTACATGTCACAAGACCCTTCCATTAATGTTTTTTTCTTTTCCGGCTTTTTTTGACCATAGGCGGACAGGAGAAATATCTTTTCTTTGAAAAGAAATCGCAGAGATGCGCAACACAATGCATCCAATACACTCACTGCCACCTAGCAGGCAGCAAATTTAACTGCAACTTCACTTTATCAACAACCAAACAGGCTGATGTAAAAGCGAACAAGCCTATCAGCTTCAGGATATCTTGCCAGTCCTTCTGCTGCAGGCAGTGAGTTCAATGACACAGGCATTTCCTGCTTTCCTTGTAATTGTTTGTCGCACAATCTTTTGCGTGTGCATTTCTGTGTGTCTCAGTGCTTGAAGCTCAGCCCAAAGGTTGAGGACCCGTCCACCTATGGAGGAATTTGACTCATTGGTGCATGTTGCATGTTTTCAGAAGAAGGTAGAGTCCCTGCAGAAACCCTCACACAGAATCCACAGTAACGATGGCGCACGGGAAGCCGCGGGCGTCGCACACTCATTCAAACAGTGGCACTTTCAACACGATGCGAAACAATAGCAACAAAAAGATGGATAAAATTCTCGATTGTAAAATTCTTATAGGTGCTCTGGTTGTGCAGCAGGGAGGGTAATCTTGCCGCAGCATCCTGGACAGCGCGGTGCACATGCAGAAGGAAGCAGGTGGGTTGGGGGTGACTTGCACTGAAGGGAATTTCACTCGGACACTGAAGAGTGATTGTTCACGGATCATAAACGCCCCCAAACTTTGCTCTTCCACAGCCTGCGCAACACTACGTCTGTCAGTCTGTTCCAATACAAACTCAAAACTCATCTGTTCAGACAGAACAACCCATCCCACCTGATAAATTGCAATGCTTTTATATACAGTTCTATTTTAATACATTTGCTTTTGAATGTATTTTACTGCGGCGTGTTTTGTTGTAAGCTATTTTTTTTTTGTATTTTAGGGCTGGCATTTTGGACTTAAACTGTTTCTGTAAGAGTAAAAATTAAATAAAATGTGTACTACTACTACTACTACTGCTACTACTACTACTGCTACTACTACTACTAGTAACTGAAGAAGCCCCTTGCATGAGAGGCGAAACGTCTTCAAGATCCCAAAACAAGTGAAGTTGCCCCAAACTCAACCCTTCTACCTCAAGATGACCTGGATGACTGAGAACCTTCACAGACATCCTAGTCATAATAATTATGATGCTGATAATAAAAATGTTCCGCTGTCGCTGCATTTCAGACTCTAATCTACACTCAAAAATGTCACCTTTCGTGACCCGTAATGACACGTGGAAGACGCGTTTTCATTTTTAACACTGCTACAAAGTGGAACTTACGTTGACATTTGTTGCCTTTGTACGTCCACTGGTCTCTGGAGCAGGTCATTTTGAAGAAACCACTGTAGCCGACCTTGCAGCCGACTCTCACGCTCTGTTGATCTGGGTAACTCTCAGCCAGGTTGCTGATTTCGAAATTGTCATCGTAATACCTTTGGTTTTGCTTGAATTGTTGAACAGTGCAATGTGTGCCTGAGGGAAAAAAACATACAAACAAACAAACAAACAAAACCAAAACAAATGCAAGGAGATTGCAATTAGGCCACACGTCGAAGAGCACCTGCGCTCAATCTGCAGAGTCTTACCTTGACTTTGGACCAAACGCAGGATGTGCACGAGCGCGAACAGAAGCACAGGACATTGTCTTGGTTTTGGATGCATTCTGTCTCCCTCGCAGTGCAACCAGTGAGGAGACTGGTGAGTTCACTCAACCGAGAGAATAAGAGCTGTGAGAGAGTAGTGGATTTTGCTGGCAACAAAAAAAAGTGAAAAAAAGAGAGCGATTGCTCAATGATTTACGCAAGTCTGTCCCAAAGGGAAGACGGGGGTGGAGGGTGACCTCACACAGGACGTCTGACTCAATAGATTCATAATAAGGCCTCAAACTTGCCTTTTTACGAGACAAGACATCAACGAGACGTAGACGTTGACCGAGCAGTCTGAGGTGGAATTAATTCCTCAGGAGAAATAGACGGGGTTTTTTTTTTTTGTTTTTTTGTTTTTTCCCAGTAGCGAGGTTAGCGGTTTGGCACCGCAGTGTTCAACTGTCAATAACAGAATGAATGATTCCAGTAAAGGTTTATTTGTAATTTATCAAGTCTCGGTAATCATTTGTAGAAATCAATGATACAAACACTGCACATTTAATTTGTACACGTCCCAAGGTAAACATGAAACATAAGAAATACACAAAGGTGGTGAGAAAAATAAAAAATAATAAATCAAAATAAAAACCTTAAAATCATTCAAAATAAATAAATAAATAAATAAATAAATAAATAAATAAATAAAACAACAAGATGGTTTGTAGTTTGTTTGTTGAAGTATGTTTTTGTTAAGGTTTGCACATTTTTTTTTAAACTGGACTAAAAATGTTACTGGGAAACAAAATGTGGTTGTTGAGCAACTCAGGGCTTCTTTTACAGCACACACAATAGTGTGTGTGTGTGTGTGTGTGTGTGTGTGTGTGTGTGTGTGCAATGTCCTTTGGCAGGCTCAGAGTCACAAAACAAACCATTGCAAAAGCAGAGATTCCAAATAGAACTAACAGATTCAACCTGTTTAGTCACTTGTGCAGGAACAACTAGAAAAAAAGAAAAGAAAAAAAAGTCAGGCGCGTGTTGTCTGCAGAAAGGCTCCAGATCGTAGTCCGGCCAGATGCAGGAGAAGGACCTCTGGCATTGTGAAGGAGGTTTGTTTGGTCAAAAGACTCCTAGTTTGAGATGTACAGGCCTCCAGAGGTGGGAAGTAACAAAGAACAAACACTTCCTCAATGTGCTCAAGTAGATCTCTCAGGTATTTGTACTTGTTACGACACACTGGAACAGCTCGTACCCAGTGAGATCGAACACAATTAAACAGTAAAGAGTTGCAAATAAAACACTTTTTTTTTTTTTTTTTATTGCAAGGGGAGGTAAATAATGTAACCGACTCAAAACCAACGCTCCTTATTGTGTGGCTACTCAAAGGGTTTTTCTGCTCTTGGTCTGTTTGAATGATCATAGCTCCTAGGATCATTCGGGCACTCAAACCCCCCCAGTTCAGGTGAAGGTGGCAGTTCAGGGGGGAGAGAATGATTTTGTGGAATAATAATAATAATAATAATAATAATAATAATAAAAAAAAAAAGTCACATGACCCTTCCACTAATAGTCTGTTTCTGGCTGTTTTGACCATAAGCGGACAGATGGAGAAGAAATATATATATATTTTTTTCGATTTATGAACGTGTTTCAATGGCAGAGATGCACGTAATCCAATACAGTGGATGCTACAACATCACTGCATACACTCACTGCCACCTAGCAGGCAGCAAATTGAACTGCAACTTTATTTTGCCAACAACCAAATAGGCTGATATAAAAGCAAACTTGCCGAACAGCCGAATGATATCTTGAGGGTAGTGAGTTGAGTGACACAGGCAGACACACAGTAATAGTGTTAATACATTTAGTGTAATAACCTACATATGGAAAACTGTTCTTCATGCCTTCAAAATCTTACTGAGGTTGAGATCATTTGAGCATCAAAGGGTTCAACTCCAACTCATTGGACCTGGGGCCCGTGTCACAACGCAGCGTCGCCAGTTTCCCATCTTTTCCCGGGTTAACTCAATCCAGGGTCGTCTCATCCCGACCCGTGGACACACACACACATGTATATGGGTCGAGTTTGTAGGCAAAGCCCCAATAGCGTCAAAAAGCCACAATCACACTGTGATTCTACAGAACTTGTCCAGATAAACCAGCAAACCCAGCAACCCGGTATGAGTTCCAGAGAACCTGTGAAAATGCCCAAAATAAAAGAAATAATAATAAAAGCTTAAATCTGATGCAAAACACAGAAAATCCCATCAATACTGTAAATAACTGGCACTCTGAATAAAATCTTCCTGATGTTCACTGAGCTGTGTTGAAATTTATTGGCAACATCATGAATCTACATGAAAAAAAAACAAAAAAAACAAAGGAAAAGGAAAAAAAAAGCTTTTCACATTTCTGAAAGAGAGAGTCAGGAGCCTTTTTAATCATCCAGGGAAATTCACTGTCCTGCAGGAAAACACAGACTGGCTTTGAATGACTTGAATTCATCTTCTATACCCGCTTATTCCTATTCAGGGTCACGGGGGTCTGCTGGAGCCTATCCCAGCTGTCTTAGGGCGAAGGCAGGGTGACACCCTGGACAAGTCGCCAGTTTGACTTGAATTAGCCTGGGACAATTCTTTTGGAATGCACTGCTTCTACGATCTCGGCCACTCCCAGCAGCTGACTGGCCCGTAGGTGTGGATCAGTGTGAACCCTGAGCCATCACCTGCTCCTGAGCAGCTTTGCCGTTCAGGCCGAGTTCAGTCAAGTGGTGACCGTGTTGTAAGAACTGAACCAGCTTCCTCAGACAGTAAACCCTGAAGTCATCCAGGAGGGAAAATCTTGCTTCGTGAATCAGGTCCCAGATTAAAAGGCTTCTGATGTTCACCTTGTAATTAACTCGTATTATTGCTCCCCTCTATTCTCAAAGCTTGAGTTTTACTCACGTGAATGTTGGCCTTCAGTGCACCAACTGACCTGTGAGAGAGTGAACAGTACAACACACATGTCGGCAAAATGCCAAACTATCCTTTGCTTAACACAGTGCACACTTATCATCTTCAGATAATCAATGTGAACTTTCCAAACGATTGAGCGACAGCAAGGAAACTGGTGCCCCGTCACTGTCAGCACCATTTGGAAACCGGTTGGCTGGATCCTATATGGTCCCAGTTCATTGTGACCTTTGGTGTGATTGAAAGATGCTGATTTGAAGGAAATTAACATGTCTGCTTTATGTAACCTTTAGCTAAAAGAAACAGACAGCATTAAATTGTCTTATCCTCAATCATGCAATCACGGCGTATTCGTCATTCCGCCCGGAAATGTCGGCCCGTGTCTCCAAGCACTGAATTCGCCGCCGTGCCTCTGTCACCACCAGCCGAGAGATCGACGGCGCAGTCCTCGTCACGTCCGATCGGATTTTGCTCATTGCTCGAATGCTGTGCTACATGCACTTTTTGATTTACTTGCTTTTTGAGGACCCAGCCTCCACATGTCAGGGGTGTGAACTTAAGGACGTCCACAATCACACATCCCAGAGGGGTTGCAAAAGCCAGAAGAAGCAGGAGACGCAAGCAACTACCAAAACATGAAGTTAAAAAAAAAAAAGAAAACAAAGAGACTGAGAATGAGATGGATGCACAGTGCTGTTGTTTAGTATCGAACCTCTGTGTGACTGGAGAGCGCGGTTCATAATCTTAAGGAGGTGCGTTGCAGCTTAAATTGCGATCATCAATTGCTATTGATTGTGATCAGTGGATCAGACTGAGAAAACAGAGGGAGATTTTTTACTTTCACTTTCAACGCCCACACACTACTCCATTAACATGGTAACATGGTATTATATAGTAATATATAGTATTATATATATGGATAAGATGTATAATAATATACATACTGTGTATATATATATATATACATATATATATATATATATATATACATATATACATATATATGTATATATATATATATATATATATATATACATATATATATATACATATACATATGTATATATACATATGTATATATATATATATATATATATATATATATATATATACATATATATATATATATATACATATATATATATATATATACATATATATATATATATACATATATATATATGTATATATATATATATATATATATATGTATATATATATATATATATATATGTATATATATATGTATACATATATATATATATCTATATATAGATGTATAATCCCCTGATTGGAGCCTTGTTTCTCCACTAGAGGACAGAAGTGATCTACAGAGATAGCAGTGAAGCAGTAAACGGGGGAGAGGGGCTGGTGGTGGTGGTGGTGGAGGGTCGCTGCTCAAAAACAGTTTCATTTTACTGCCCGTCATGTGTCATATGTTCCTGACCTAAACTCTCTTGCTCGGTCTGGTTCAGGCTTCAGGTAAAGCTAAAGAAATACATCATCATATTCATTCATTCCTCCCGCCATCTCGCTGGAGTCGATCCTAGTAGCAGCGATGCACAGTTTACTGGACAAACTTGTTTAAGCTCACAAAGCAGGCTTTTGCTGGACTTATTAAAACTTTTGTTTTGACAGTTTCGGTTGTATTAATGAAGAGTGTTCATTTTGTTGGGACTAAGTACGACGTCGATGAAGGCTTAGACGTGAAATGCACGGCGCGCCATTGAGCTGTGAGCTCACTCTGAATAATGCCAAACGGCCAAAGCATGTCGATAAGTTTCGGTTGGATTTTAAAATACATTGCCTACAAACAGGCAAAGGTATTGATTTCTTTGGTTTTTTTTTTATATGACGTGTAATTTATTGCCAGTATGACTGTCGTCCAGTTATCACACACCCTGACAGCTTTAAACACGCTACAATCAATACATTTATAATGGCAATGCGAACACAATGGCAGGGGTCAGTTCTAGTGATAAATCTTCATAGAATTATCTCCTGAATCTGCAGATCCCTGAGGCTTAAACAAGGCTTTATTGGGAGTCTCAGCTCATTGTTCGGCTGCCTGCCAAGTCCAGTGGTCTTTGCACATTCGCGTCGTTCTCTCCAAAGGGCTTCGGCGAAAATGTCAGGTAAACAATAGGAGGTTTATATTAGCAGGTAGCTGTAGGTAAACGATCTGTGTTGAAGACCGATGTAGAAGATCAACTGAAAAGGCAAAGTGTTTCGGTGAGTACTGTCAACAGTTGTTCTTTTCAACATTTGGCATACAAATATTAAAAAGTATGGAAACATCCTTTTTATTTGGATACATATTTTAGCAGGAGTTTTTTTTTCTCCTCCCATTATTCTGAGCAGTTAAAAAATGTCACACGGTCTTGGAAAACACGCGTCTTGAAACCTCCCCAAACTGAGTCTTTATCTGTCTTTGCATTGGTGCTCTGTCAGCGTTACTGGAGCTAAGAAGTGTGCAGAACTCGCTGCTCTGGCTTCTCGCTCAACAGAAATTATTTAGCAATGCAGCAGAATGATGTAACAAAATGAGCAGAATCTCCCGAAGGCAAAGCGTTGACAGACAGGAAGTCATTCCTTTGTCAGCTTTTATTGGATAAAAAAAAGAGTAATGCATCCAATTGCATTTGCGACACTGGAAACAGGGACCGGGACAATAATAACGCTGAGCTCAGGGCTTCATCTGATATTAAAAAAAAAGTCCAAATCTGATTTTAAGACAAGGTCAAAGGTCAGCCACCCACAACAACTGATTATATGTATGCTTACCAATTGTGAGTTTTATAAGGGACTCAATTAGCTTGACCCATTTCCACAAATCAAGGAGTTAGGCGCCTTTGTTGTGACACAACAGTATACGACCTCAGACTCTAGAAACTCCGTACGATGTGAATATCGTGTTTTTCCTTTCTTCTGCTATAAATATTTCATGTTATTTTATTTATTTATCTTCAGTTGAAAGAATTTTCCTTCTCTCTGAACTATATTGTTGATGTCATTATGCAAATCTCCCAATGTGGGATTAATAAAGGCATTCTGTTCTATTAGAACGTACAGCAAAATGATGAGTTTTTTATTTTTTTTTTAAACTTCTGTAGATTTATTCACAGTACTTTAGTTTTTGCTTGGTGTAAGGGAAAGGTCATTAAACTCTTTCATTTAACTGCTCTCTTTCAGGAGACAATGTTTTTTTTTTTTTTTTTTTTGCTTCATTTTATCAGCAGCCCTTTATCCTTCGCACAGCAGTCGGCAGTGTGACACTGGTGCATTAGAAGCCCAGCAGAAATTACTTATTGATTGTTAAAGTCTCGGTGTAGAATTATTATCCTCGGGGAAAGGTTCGGCATTGGGAAGAGGGGATTTCGTGGTCTGAGCCCGCGGTGAAGTAAATGGTGACGACAGAAAAACGGTGCACAGTCGCTTTGTCCGCTGCCTCCAGTTTGGAGTTGTTAAAGGAGTTCCGATAGACGTACAATCTGCCGATGTGAGGATGGTGGTGGTTGTGGGACAGCGGGGGCGGGAGGGGGGCGGGGGGGTGAGTCGGTTCTGCCCCTGCAACTAATCCCTGGTGCTGTCAATTAGCTCTAATTCCGCTGCCAGAGAGACGGTGGCAGTGAGTTTTCCAGCGTTCGGTAATAACTCTTCATTAGTTTAGAGAACGCTGAGAAGAAAAGAAAAGGATTGCCGCACGCAATCCTCCCAACGAGCTCGTCAGCGTTGTCCCTAATACGTCTTTAAAAAAAAAAAAAAAAAGAAGAAGGAGAAAACAACAAGTCACCTGCCTCAGGACAGCAGCTTCATCACAGGGCTGGAAAATTGCCACAGGTAGATTTATGGGGAAGTGAAATTATGGTAATTGGCCGTGAAGGAAGGCGCAAGCGCATATAAATTAAAAGTTGAACAACAACTTGCTCTGCAGTCAGTCGGACAAATTGTAACATTCGACGGCCGATCCTTGATGTTAGTATAAAATAAAAGGTGACGCTGCTTCTAAAGCTGTGCCTGTGTCAACGCATCGCGCAGGACTTCAGTTTGCAAAATGAAATTATACTCATAGGCCTTTGTGTGCTTCGATTCGACACAGGAATACAAACAGTTCGTTAAAAGACATTTTTTTCCCCCTATGAACTGTATTGAGGGATTTCTGCAGTGAAAAAACAAAATGGAGATCATCATGACTCTACAATTACATCACGCTGTGTTTGCCAATGCTTTCTGGCAGAATCCATTACCAGTCAATGTGGAGCCTGCAATCAGAATTTTCTTGCTGCAATTGCAGTTTTTCAGAAATAAAAGAAATTAGGAAGGAGAAAAAAAGCACATAAACAAAAGTCAATAAGGAAAAATGCTGTGGTGCATTGGTAAAATTGCACCAAAAACTGGATGAACAAATTCCTCATATTCACAGGGCTGCCAAGATCATTGGGCTCCCTAAACATTTCCCAACCTTTGGGTGCCTCGCTGAACAGGCGTCTTTGTAGTCACTGGGTACAAAACAGACCTTGCCACAGAAGGCTAAGTGGCAACTCTAAATTGCTCCACCGGCGCCACCGTGACCCTGAGTGCTGGAGAAGCAGTGACAGAAAATAAACGGAAAGAATCATAGGTGTCAAACTCTGGCCCACGGGCCAAATTTGGCCCACAGTGTAATTGTATTTGGCCCGCGAGGCCAATACAAAATCCCTGCTGGAGCTGGCCTGCCGGTATTATGCAACGCAAGTACCGCTAACGCTACAAATCCCAGAATGCTCTGCTCAATCAGGACAGGATGTTCATTGAAGGATATTATTATTATTATGACTTAATTTTTTTTATTGTTTTTTTTTCCCCAATGCTTTATCAGCCATTGGAAAAAGGTTACTGTTGAAATTTGAATCAGAAGGCTACAAATACATTTTTATTTACATTTTATTTATTTTGGTGCTGTCACGGTGGCTGTGTGTTGATTTTCTACACGCGTCTGGTATTTAAAGACTAAAGCACGCTTTTATTCAAGTGGAGGCACGTGAAGGAGCTGAGGGCCGGATGGATTGACAGTGACCTCCTTCACTTTGCCATCGTAGTTACGTCCTGTGGCCGCTCGCACGACCGGCTGGGCTACAGTGGCGGAATACTGCATGCCAGTGGAGGATTTTATTGCAGAGTAATGCACAACCGCAGTGAGACAAGCTGCAAGCTTGGAGCGACTTTTCCACCTCGAGCCTTCGTTCCACTGCCTCCTCCGGAGACCTCATCTGAAACCGGCCACTCTGCAGGGTCAGAATAACTCACTGCAGCGCTATTATTTATAGATGGCCCTGTGATCGTGCTTCGCCGCAGCTACGGCTGCATCCGACAAAAATGAAGTTGTGCATCCTTGTTGATTGGCTCCCCGCGCGAGAAGACGTGCAGTCGAGCCTCGAGCAGGTCCGACGATTCCAAAGCTTCTCTCAATTGAGGAGTTTCCGATGTTCTAATGTTTTATATTTCAGTGGTATCCTGGTAAGGGGAACATGGGATTGGTCCGACCCCCCTTAACCCTAACCCTAATGGGAGGTCGGACCAATGTGCCATTTGTTGGACTAATGGGAGGTCGGACTAATGGGCAGTTCCGCCTGGTAAGTAGATGACAACAACACTGACTGTATATTTTCCAGCAACACCTTTTTGTGACACTCTCCTTGGGTATTTTAGCCAGCTGTCTTGATGTTGATGTTGCAGGAGTGACCAGCGAAGACAACAACTTTAAAGTAGCGCAGGTCCTCAACAGCTGTTATTTTTTGATCTCTTGTATTTGCATTTTGGATCAGGGTTCAGACTGAGGAGACAAACAGTGGCACTTTATCTGCTACCTTTGATGTGTTGTTTTAACGTTTATTGTACTTATTAAAGGTAGATTCATTTTTCTCTGCTCTTAAAAAAAATATCAATAAATAATTTGACCAAATGACAGTGCAGGCACTAAATTACACAACATTTAATGATCTGCTAATGTGCATCAGTAACATTCCTATTTTTGTTTTATTTTATTTTTAAATAAAAAAAATGTATTGTACCTGGAGCCTGTCTGTGTGGCCACTACCTAAAAACAAGATATGTGTTTGTTCTTTGTTTTTGCCCGATTACCAACCTGTACCTGTACCTGTACCTATCCCATAACCCCAGAGGGTCGTTGGGGCACCACAGACGATGTTCTGACCAGCTCTCTCCATCCCTCTCTGTCCTCTGCAGCTCTCATTGCCTCACTGAGTTTCAAGTGGGTCCATTCTCCGATTGTTATCTTCCCATCTTTTCTTTTGCCTCCCTCGTCTCCTGCCACCTTGTACGGTGCCTTGAAGGATGGTCTTCGCAAGGCCTGAGGATCTGGTGATGTGTCCGTACCACCTCAGTTTGCGCTTCATGACAGTGGAGAGCAGGTCATCATGTGGGCCGAAGGCTTGGCTGATCTTTTGCCGAACTTCCTCGTTTGTGACATGTTGAGTGTAGGAGATACCCATGAGTCTTCTGTAGCATCTCATCTCCACGCTCTGCATTCTCTTCTGTAGCTCTGCTGTAAGGGTCCAGGTTTCACAAGCATATAGGAAGATTGATATGACCAGTGAGCGCAGTAGTAGTCCGATTACAAACACACTATTTCAAATACAAAATTGATATTTTTTAGCTGTGATGTTCTGTTGCAGTTGAAATTATTATTATTTTTGGCTGGATTGTCATACTACCCCCCACAGGTCAAAATGTTAATGTTTGGCATTTTTACTTTTTATTAGGTACTACAGTTAAACAGTGTCTATGCTCACAGCAGCACATGAAAACCACATCCCATGGCTAAACACCGGAAACAAATCCAACTACACCCTTCTGTTTTTGAGAGCGGTGACCCTCGAAGGGCTGTAAGGTTACTGAACATGGAGAAAAATAAACCACTGCCATATTGCAATGAGGCTGTTCAATGGCCAACTCTGTCAAGCTTCATTCCAGCCACAATGAGTTACGATGCATCGAGTGGCGTTGACAACATGCATCCCCTGATGGAAAAACAACCAACAAAAAAAAACACACGTCCGCCTTTCTTTTCAATCCAGTGTTCCTGCTTCCATGTGCCTGGTTATAACATGTTGCGTTCAGCACATCACGCCTCTGCTCGGAACCTTCAGAGAGATCAACAGAGAAATCCTGCGGAGAAGGAGCGCTTTTATTTTATTTATTTTCCCCAGAAACTCTAACATAAAACACACAAACGGCCTCTGTACCAAAGGTGGAGAGAAACATACAGAAGAAGCTAGCGAGTCTCATCCCTCCTTCTAGTGTGCACACGCACAGCGCTCTATTCCCTCAGCCCCACGCCTCGTGCGTTTGATCCTTCGGCTCTCTTGGACGGGTCGCCAGATGTGAGCTTTGGGTTTGGCTTCTCCGCAGGGAGGAGACCTGGACCTCAAAGAGAGGTCGGCAAGAAGAAGAAAACCGGGGGGAAAAAAAGAAAAACTCAAATCCCGGGTGCTTGGAGAGAGAAGACAGACTGCTTATCAGAGGCTTATCAATCCATGGAGTGTTATATGCACAGTCAGGCCTCTGAGGATTGGTATTAAAACCAGAGATGCAAGGGGGAGAGTGAGGATGAGGAATGGAAGGAGGGGGACGGGAGAAGGTGCGGGTTTGGGGGGAAGCGAGATGGGGCCTGGTCTCTGAGGGAGGAAGGGAAGAAAAGAGATTAGCTTTAGATGAAATGAGCTCCATTGTCATCAAGCAAGAATTCCCTTTGTCTCTTTAATCAGCTTCTCGCCTTCTCTCTCTCAAAGCAGGGAACAGAACAAGGGAGAAACGCCGGGATAAGATTTAATTTATTCCGCTTTAAACACTTCAGGGACTATTTAATTTTCATTAGGAACCGCGGCGCTCATCAACAAATTCAATGTGTTTTCAGAGCGTCGCTGGCCTTTAGGTGACGCCGCTAAAAGCGGTGCGGGGGCAGCGGAGTGAACGCACCCTCAAGACTGCCCTCCTTAGATGTTTGCATTTTCTCCCCACCTTTGGCTGAATGACTTGGACATTTTCAACGCGTGCCGAGTGGAAAATAAACTCGGACGAAATGAACGAGGAGGTGTGTAGCGCGCAGGAAAAACTGTCCTTAGCCCACTGTTGCTCAATGCATTTCATAGTGGAACCCCCCCCGCTAGTGGGTGGAACCGTTTATGACAACAAGTTTTGATCAAACAGGTGTCAAACAGGGGTTTGCCATCTTTGTAATGCAGAGTGCGGCAGTGCTGCTGCAGAGATCAGGACAAGGACAAGTCAGGTGTACAAATATAGTGAATATAGTGTCTAGGAAGGGTTCCTGAAATGATGGTAAAATCAGCAGGCTGCGAGCTGACAACACTTGTGGCTTCAAATAAAGGCTGAATAAAAAAAGAGAAAAATAAATAAATACATATAACCAAAGCAAAACAAAGAAACCACACACAACAAAACCACCACTGCGATCCCACCTCTACATTTCTTACATTTAGACTGCTGATTGGTCATGTCTCTCTTAGCTGTTGGTCGGCCTGCATGACTTGCGTGCGTGCAAGATCTTCCACTTCACTTGGTCTTTCTTTAACATTGAAACTCTTCTGCTCGGTTCCCCTTTTTGCTTTTTGCCAGCAGGTGCGCAGAATCCATCTGCTGGGTGGCTGCAGATGTGCCAGCACGGGCAGAAAATGCTAGATGGAGCATCTTCCAATCAGAAACACAGGCCTCCTGCAAGCTAACACTAATGATGGATGCATGTTTGGATGAAGAAAAAATGGAGAAAAAAAAACGTCAACAAATATATTAAGATACAGTATATCATCCGTCCCGCCAGGAAAGCCAAGTATTCTCACTGCAGTCAGGGAAACCAGCCAGAGAGAGAGAGAGAGAGAGAGAGAGAGAGAGAGAGAGAGAGAGAGAGAGAGAGAGAGAGAGAGAGACTTCCTGTGGATACACAGATGTGAACATCAAATGGCATCAATATCATTGCCGGAAGAGTGGAGGTCCAAGTACTGCGGGATTCAAAGAGACTGCTTCAGTTTGCAAAAGGAAAACAAACATTCTCCTGGTGAGGAACACGGCGCACCGGGAGCTCAAAATAGAGACGTCATTCCTCCCCCCCACCCCCCACCCCTGGTTAGTTTTGCACGCACAAAAATGCAGTTCGCCAACTGCAATGTTTTCGCAAAGTGATGCAAGTTCAAAATGTTTCTATTGGGGTAGTGAGTGGACATGAAAGTGCACCTTTTCACACTAATCTTAATCTGTGGTCTATTTCTATATTGACCGGAAGGTTTGTGGGGGTCTCACTGGGCTTGATCGTGTGTAAATCACGCGACTACACAGCTGCATTGATTGAATCAAAAGTAATTTCATATTTTTGGTCTTCCACGATACAAAGTCAGCCTAATTCTCTGTATTGCAGTTGGGCCCCAGGCAGATAGAAGCAAAGTTCTCAGTCAAATAAACTTGTCCAAAGCCTGGCAGAAAAATACCAATACTTTCCTTAGAACTTCTGGACTTGTATTACGACTCAAAAAAGGCTTTGTATTGCATATCTCCCGAAAGCAAGTCAGTTGTGAAAGCCCTGGAAACATTATTGACATCTTTTTTTAAGGCCTTCCCTGTGGGAGCGGCACTGAAACAATTTCACTCCGCGGCTACAGTCGGTATTTCTGCAGTAGAAGGGTGCAAATGAAGTCTTTCACAAATAAATTTGGCATCTTACTGCTTCGACACATGGAGAGGATTTAACAAGACAGGCAACATAGCCTGGCTCGAACCTTACACCACCCCTGGCTAAAAACAGTTTCACGAAATAAGGGAGGTTCATCTGTAGCTTAAAACAGGTCATTTAAATTTGAAAAGGATGTCACGACCACAAGCTCACAGCGGCCTTACTTCAGCTAATGACATCTCTCTGTAATTAGCTGACATTCCTGACCTCTGAAGGACTCTTGTGTTCAAGGTCCAGTGTGTAGTATTTGACTTGACTTACGATTTTCACTTTGGTAAAAGCTTAATATACTGCCCATGAATACATTAATAAAAGTACATACTCGCAGTACAATAAAAAATATTTGGTTTTCCTTCCCTTAGAATGGTTCTCATATTCTAAGGGAAGGAACATACATATAGCACGGGTCTTGCTCCCAGTTAGTTGCCATCTTGCACCGCCATATTTCTAAGGAAGCCTGGTGTGGACAATCCAGTCCACCTGACAGCACGTTTTGTGGGGGAATGCTCGCGTCTTCAACTAAACCAACGAAGAGGAAGGTGGACGACGTATCCAGGTTTGGGTGCACCGGCCACTGTAGCTCACTGGCATGCTTGGGAGGGGGAGGGAGAGTGAAAGGCTGCCATCTAAAATACAACCACTTGATATCGCTGTCCCTTCTTCAAAATCTCCAAATATTACACACTTAACCTTTAAATATGTTCATTATACTGACATATTGATGATGCATCTTATCAAATTTTCTATTTTTAATGTAGACTTACATGTTAATTTAAGAATATATAAGCACTCATATGGCCCAATACCACGGGTCTCAAGCTAGAGAGATGAAATGAGTGTAAATGGGCTGTACATATTTGGAAAGAGGGTAGGTGAACACAACAAGGCCCCCTGCTTGCACTTTTTTTTTAGCGTGACATACATAATCCCTTTACATGGTCATTACCATACCATGACATCACTTTGAGCCCTTGTCTGGTGTCTTCCACCTCCTGGGGGAAAGATTACTTTACAGGCACGTGTGACAAATTTAAGGTGTCACGTAATTTTCAGCTGTCATTTGCTGCATTTGTCTACAGTGGCAACAGTGTTACTGTGATGTGGTGGCAAGCTACTAAGTTAGACGGGCAAGCTAATAATTTGCAGCTGACTTTAAATAAATGGACCATAATAGACAAACTGCTTCTCTTTAAACATTTCAACATACCGCTACAGTTACAGGAAAAAAGCTTTGTCCACCCAGGTCATTTTTGTCACAGCGTCCTTTGTGAGATTTGGTTTGGTTGCATGAAATATAGCTCCTGTTTGAGATTGCCCATTATGGAAGCCGAGATCCTCACAAGGTTTTTTGAAACGGGACAAATCAAGAATGCTACTGAGTAACCAAGCGTTTTACAATAATGCCCAGAGGGAAAGGGGGTGAAGGCTGCAAAGTAAACATGTTAAAAACATAGCGAGCTTAAAACACTACAGAGGACAACCATTCATATCCACAGATTAAAACAACATCATATGACAGTCAGGGAGGGTCAGTGGGGTGAGAAACAGTGGCAAGAGTCTTTGAGAAAGGCCATTAAAGACCTTTGAGTCACACGGCAACAACTAGCCCACGGCAGTTTATTTTTCCCAGAGTTGAATTCAATTTTAAATTCATCGCCTCAGTTGAAAAAATAAACCCACAAAAAAGGAGGACAAGAATTATGCTGCAAATCTGCAGTGTTAAAGATAAGACTGTTGTACTGTTGTCAACATTTGCCTGTGGTAATGATCTGCTGACAGTGCACAAAGATAAAAGTTTTAATTATTTTGACAACAGTGCAACATCAAAACACGTTGCTGGATTGAGAGCCAACAGGTGCAGCAGCCAGCTAAAGGTCATTCTTTGATGCGATAATGTCCCATCATCAACCCCCCCCAGCTACTCATTTGGCATTCACTGAGGCGGCGGCACAACAAATCAACCAATCACAATTAGAGCACGATTCGTTAGGCTTAGAAACATACATGCTTAATCTTGTTCTTTATGAGGCTGCTGATATAAAACCTGCTTCTGGAACTAACCAACTTTTTGTCTTAAATGAACGGGACGCTAACAGGAGAAAGATGTGTAGCCTTCCTGTGGCTGCAAATGAAAGCGTCAGCCTGACGGACTCAGTTTCCCTTCCAGGGCCACAGTGCTTCCTCTTTGAGATATATGGGAACCTAATGGGAGCCAATATGGGCCACTGGTTAATGCATGAGATGTTGTGCTTCAGACTGATGACATCTGCAAAGTACAAAATCCGGCTGAGAGCAAGCTGTTAGAGGCCAAAATGTAAGAGGACAGACAGAAATGAGAGGAAAGGGGAAAGCAGGCGGTGCAGAGGTTGTGTATAGTCGTATTTATAGGAACTGCACACCCAAAATTGAGATTTTGCCATTTTAGCACCATGATACCAGAGAGCCATGGTGACAATTTCTAACTGCGTAATTGTTCTGGACTCTCTCAGAGGGGGAAACACGCTCTGCCAATAAAACAAAAACCCTTGGTGCCCATGCACTCAGATTAGGCGAGCGAGCAAGCAGGCGGTCAACTCGAGCTGGGCTGATGTACATGTGACATGCTCCAATCTCCACATGCATCTATTAAATGCAACTTCTTAATAGAACCGTTCATTTACACAAACATTCCAAGCCTACCTTTCGTTGTGAATTAAGGATCACAAAGAATAATAATTAGTCAGCAAAGTTAGCATAATCCAACAGAAAGGGCTGACAAATGATAACTAACCTGAAATAAAGTGAGCAAGACAAAAACTCCAGTAGCATCATTCCAGTCTTCTCGTTTGAGTGCTTGCAGCCACAGACGACGTCTACTTTGTTGAAACTGATGAGATCCAGCAGTTATCCTGAAAAACCACTGCCGGCTCTATTTTCACAGCAAACAACACTACAAGTAGGCATCTTAGCTAAGTATTGAACTTGGTTAGTGTGCTGCCAATGCAACTGCGCATCAACATTCCGATTGTAACGAATGTTGATTGACAATGGCTTCGACCAGTCAGGATCCAGGAAAGTTATAACTCGGTTGTTGTTTTTGTTTTTGTTTTTTTTTTAAAGAAACTTGACAGAATAGCAAGCAAAACAGTGTCGATCTTTATGATCTGTTGTGTGTTCAGTTCAATTGGACCAAAGGAATGCTTCCTGAGGTGCCTGGCTTTCCATTTAGAGCTTACGCAAAGTGAAGTTCTCCCATAGACTTGTGAGTGTTTAGTGGTTTTCTGACCCCATATGTTCTGCAAACTTGCACTGTAAGGAGTCTCTTTGGCAATCCATTTTAACTGCCCAGTCCATCTGCTGCTGTCTGCCAATGCACAGTTGCCCTGCTAAAGTACTGGACTTGTTGTTTCAATGCCGGACCCTGTTCCAAATGTTTTAGGGCAAATGCACGGTACACCCTGTATAGGAACAGCTGCTCTCACATTTATACCTACTCAAAATAAATTGTTAGTAAAAAACAAAAAAAAACAATGTGCATGTCTTTGGACTGTGGAAAAGGGCTAGCTAGCTAATAGAATAGTTTCATGGATTGGAAAATGTGACTGTAGCCTGTACCAACACTGGAGGTGAGAAGTAAAAAAATATGGAGCTTCAGTTTTTGGGCAAACTTTCCCTTTAAGGGACAATGGGCTACTTCACCAGAGAGAAAGTGCAAGCTACTTCTGCCTGTCACCGGTACAGGAGGGCGCCAAAGGTTGGCCAATCACATTCTAAGGTACATCGGCAAAGTGGACGTTCCGGTGTCCGTCCCACTGCCTGCCCATTTTCAAAGGTTGTGACTCGCCTCGGGGTTGGAGGGAGCCGCTGGTGCACAGGTAAGAGCAGCTACTGAGGAGCGTGTGTGACAGATGACCAGCATTAGAGGCCGTGTTGCAGCTGTGTAGCCAGAAAATGAGCGTGTGATGGGGTTGAGGGAGGGTTGTGGCACATTCTCATGACTCACAAGCCAAATGACTTTAAGGAAAACCTTTTTTTTTAAAACACGGCAGCATTCATCAGGCGTTAATGAACAGCTGAGAGGGTAGAAATGCAAATGTGGCGAGCGGGACTTGGGGAGGAAATGAGTCAGACGGATGGAGCGACTGGGGGTGGGGTGGGGGGAGGTGGGGGAGTGGGGGGGCGAGGGAGTGCAGAAAACTATCATCGCGGTGATGAATGAGAGCGGTGGCAGAAGCCCTCGGGCCGTCACTCTGTCACTGAGACGGGATCCTGTGGCCCCTGAACTTCATTACCATGACACAGTCACATCAACACTCTCCTTCGGATGAGAGCGTGAGCACGACTGGGGGTCTCGAGCAGGATCTCGCCGAGCAGGTTGGGGTTCAGTGGCTCGTCACAGACAGAGACGACTGCTCGGTTCTCATCCAGCCGCTGGAGCTCCGTCAGGGAATTTATTTTCTTCCGGAACTACTGACACTTTGCGTTACGCACCCCTGCTGACGGCTCGCAGGCACTGCCTTTTGTGATTTAAACTCTTGCGTTACAGTGTAGTGTGGTTTATTTGCACCGCACACAAAAAATAACAAACGCCATAAATTTGGAATGCAAAATACAGCACTGGGTGGGACGGGAAGCCACCACTTAAAAGTAAATGTTCGTCGTAAGTCAAACATTTAAATAAGAACAATAATTAACGGCAATCGTTTTGGAGTAGAAATGAAATACAATAGGAAAGCAGATATGATAGATGATAGATATGAAGAATAGGTATTAGACAGACACTGTCTATATAATAATTCATGGGTTCATACATTGTCAGATAGGAAAAACTGGTGAATGAATGCAAAAATGTTTCTAAGAATACCAAGAGTTCAATGATTTTTCCAAGTAATATTCATTTCATCCATTCGTCAACCATTCATCCGTAATTATTACTAAATTTATTTTATCCGGTTTACCTGGGGAATTTCATTTCCATCCATGAAAATATCGGAATTTTCTTTGGGATGCCTACCACCCACAATAACCAAACAGAATCCCCGAGCGTCAAATCCTCCTGCAGGCTTTGACATGTTGGAGGTGGAAGGTAATGGCCACATTACAGCGGTTACATGGTGCTGCTGTCAGCTTAAGCTCCGCAGAGTGTCGCCATTGTCATCTTTCCCGTGTTTTAAGGGCATGCAGGCATTGGCAGAGACAAGGAAGTCCCTTCCACTATTCCGAGTTTTAGTAGTAGAGATATACAAATCAGAGAGGCCAGACTGAGATGGTTTTGGACTCGTGGAAGGACGCTGAGGTTTGGACTGGCTGACAGGAGGTCCAGCAGAAGAGCAACAAGGGCATTTATGGATGAACAGTTGGTGTGAGACAAGAGGATGTGGATGATTGGCTCTATAAGAAGTAGTTGAACTATACATGTATGTCTATGGATAGCCTTAAATTTGAAATGCACCAATATGCCTGACATACCCTAATATATTTTTTTTTCGTGGCCAATGTTTAACATTTGGACTGAATAAAACTAATCTAGACAGACTGAGCTAAGTCAAGGTAAAAAAAAAAAAAAAAAAAAAAAAAATCCACATTCATTTATGTTGATGTGCAAATTTATGCAAAAAAAAATGAATAAATCGTAAAAAATAGATGCAAATGTATTGAAAAAAAACACAACAAAACTTTGTTTTAATACAATCTTTAATGTTAAAATAGACCACATGTCACAAGCAATATTTCTTTGTCAGAGCTGTAATTACTACTTTGTGGCCAGCAAAAGGCCGAACCCCAGGAAAAGGAGGGCAATACTAATTATCCTAATCTACATGTGAAATGGAAAACATATTCAAACCCTGCTTAAATGTAGAATATTCTCACTTAGTGGCGATGCTGGTAACCAGCGTAGACACAGAATATTTAGGTTCCGCCTCAAAAGAGAGAATTAAATTGTAAATTGAATGGGTCAACGCCCTGGATTACATTTACTCAAAGCCAAAGATAAATAAGTTTGTGAAATTGGATATTTTCGGCCTAGTTTCCAATCCTGGGAAAGAGAATCTTTCTTTTCTGCGGCTGAATTCCTGATGCGGTTGCCGTCGTGACCCCCAATCCCTCACCAGCAGGTGGAAAACAACACGTTGCTCTTTTTTTCATGACACAATGTGCAGGACAGCCCGAGGCAACGTGCTGCCCTTTCGCTCGTGCAAGGAGGAACACGGATCGGTTTCATTTCTGATTCGGCTTCGCCAGGAGACTGTTTGGGTCGTCCTCATCAAGCCTGGCAGGAGACTTTCTACTCACCGTCCTCCGAACCGCTGCGGCACCGATCAACAAGCCTTCAAGCCGTGGTGTTTGTCACAACTGGGGTTCGCAGCCACTTTGTGACGGTTGTTTTGCTTTACGCTGATCACCAACCTCCCGGGCCAAACTGCCGGAATCTGTGTCTGATTACACACAGTTTGACTGATGAGCTCCTGTGGCCTCTTGTGCTTTTACCAGAGGTGGGAAGTAACCAAATACAAATACTTGCTACTACTGTCAATTGGATTTTTATTATCTTAATTATCTGTACTTTACTTGAGAATTCATTTTTTAAGGACTTTTTACTTTTCCGCCCCACTTTTGTACACAAATACCTGTACTTTGCTCTCCTCACATTGAAAAAAGCTTGCTACTTTTGCGCTTAAAAGTGTTTAAAAGATACAAATAATGTTCAAAGTACTTGACTTATTATTACAGTTGTTGCTTGAACTGGTGCTATTTGAACTGTTTGAAGATTTGAATGATTTTATTACGCAAGTATCTGCACCTTGACTCAAATACAGAATGTGAATACTTTTGTGAAACCAAGAGGAAGGAAGGTAGAAAGCAGTCTGCTGCATGGCTGCGGTCAGCAGGGATGACTAACGGAGGGCGCCCTCACAGGTTAATCAACAGGAAATGCAATCTTACTAATGCTTATGTTGCTGCTTTTCAATAACAAGATGAAAGGTAATGAGGGAATAGAGTTTCCACGGTGGCCAGCAAAGCTGTTTTATTGTGAGTCCACGTGTTCGTTTTGTAGTTAATTGAAATGTGGGAGGTGAGGATATAAAGGGTCTACATCAAATATTTATGCTGCGAATTAGCTTCCTTTCAAATGTGAGCGAGAACATGGCATCAAATATTCATAAGAGGGGAGGTCATTAGGAAGGAGCTGACGCCATTTTTGGCTCACGGGGAAACTGGCGCGATGGAGAGAAACACTGAATACATAAGATATTACAGGAAACAAATTCTGCATTGAATTTCCATTTTTTCCACAATGGTCATTACGCTGTCATGTTGCATTCAAACAAAGGTAGTTATGATGTGAAATTTCACTTGCAAAGCGGCCGCAGTGGATTTCTCCCCGTGCCAGATATCCGACGGCCCCGACGATTAACCAAAACGAATGATTGCGAGCAAACTGCCCCTTGCAAATTGCTGACATCTGTGAAAAGGGAGAAAAGATTATCTTTGAAAATTGAATCACCATAAAGCCAATGGGCCATTCAGCTCAAGCAGCTCACAGGCAGGGGGAACAGCAGGTCAAAGTACATCGCAGGCGTTTAGAGCAGGTGTTGTGTAAATGCTGCAAAAAGTTAAAAGGTCCCACATTGGACATATTGTTTTTATTTTTCAGCCGGGACTGTACAGCGGAGCGGCCTCGCATGATCTACTCATCACCACAAGGCCGCAAATTTAACGCTCTATTTGCACAGTGCTGTAAACAGCAGCTTCCATGCTTTGCTCTACCTCCTAGAACTCCACGCATGTTTTCGCAGCAGACACTTTGTGCGAATTCCACATTTCTCTTATTTTATTTGCTGCACTTGCTCACAGGCAGATCATGGAAGGAAACACTGGCGAAGTGAATTTAGCATTCAACAGAACATTCAAAGTACTGGGGGTAATGAGTTCCAGTTGGAGGGTAAAGAGATCTGCAAATGTGGCCTGGTGTCGGCTAAAGATTTACTGCTCAGTAGGAACACAATCAGCAAATGGACACTTCCAAGTATAAATAAAAACAAACAAACAAACAAAAACCCATTGCTGTCACGTTTCATCGAAAACGCTGTTTGTGAAAAGAAAAATCAGCAGAGATCAGCAAATCACCACAATATCTCTGTCATTGCGATAACTGAATCTTTCAAAGAGGGCGTTTGACGATGACATTTTCCATGGCTTTGTTGTTTGAATGAACGTTAAGACATTGGTACAAGTTAAGATGACACCAAAAATAAGATTCAGGTTATCAACAGACGAGAAGCGACAATTAGATTATGCCACAGTGTCTAATCCTTAACAAACTTCAAGGGTATCGTCACAAAGGCATTGACGGTTGTCATACCACCGCTGACAGTTTGCTCAGTGGACTGGAATGAGTTGGTGCCGCTGGGTATTATGGGATAGGCAGTATTTATTTATTTATCTATTCAAATTTAATGACTCTGGAGGAAAACATGGCTCGGCTGAGTTTGAAAACATTCCCCTGTGGCGAGACCAGCTAAAAACTCTCAGAACTACGTAAACAGCTGAGGCGAATTAGGGAGGGATATTCTGAAGGTTCATCTCCCAGGCTGAAGCTGCGCTGGATTCATTTCTCATTTGCTATGATCACTGTGCACCTGTCACACAGACCACCTGAGAGGAATGCTGTGGTGTTATGTATGCTTTTCATTATAACAGACTTTACCGTGGGAATAAAGTGACAGCATGAACCAACCAGCCCCATTCACCCTCTCTATAACATAGCGTTGGCCAATGATACCTAACTGCAGCTGTAAATTTACGAGGATGACACCTGCCTTGTTAGCTGCTGGTTCAGTTTCAAAACCACAAGCCACAAAACTGAGGCTATTGCATTTAGAAGTCTTCAGAAACCATGGTACTGCTTGAGCCTGGCAGAATCTGTTGCAACTAGATGCGGGAATGGTCTACGCGTGTGTTACTTCCAGGTCAGACAGCTGTAATTTCTTTCTATCTCACCTCCCCAGTTGGATCAGCTCATAGTTGGGGTTTTGAAGACAGTTCTCGTGTTCTCGTCTGACAGTCAAAAGCAGCTTTTAGCCTGGGCTGCTGGAGGACCTCCCATGATGCACTGAGCTTCCATCTCCTCATTTGTTTGCATGCACTCCGACCCGTGTTGCTTGTGACTGTGACTCAGTCTCCACGCTCTCCTGTAGATGTTGTGCTCTGTGGATTTCTGACTGTGGCCGTCTTCAACATCTTCCCAACACGTTATGAGTGTGTCCATGAAGAACGTTGCAACCGGTACATCCAAACTGTGCCCCACTCGTTGGCTGCAAATGTTATAGAGCCAAGTGGCCTAAATTCAATTGAACTGCAAATTAAAAACTGGTTGATCTACCATTCTTGACCTTTGTTGTTTATTATTGGTTTTAGGTTTAAGAAGTGATGTGATGACGGTACCACAGGCATAGCTGTGAAAGGGGAGAGCGGGCTGTCAACTAATTGGAAGGTCAGTGGTTTGATTCCCAGCTTCTCCAGTCAAATGTCAGTGTATAATTGGGTGAGTGAAAGAATGCGGATGCGTTAGTGATCGATGCTTGGATAGGGTGTGAAAGGAGTGAGTGTGACCTGTAGTGTGTGCATTGATTGTGGTCTGTAGGCTAGAACAGCACTATTATAAGCAAAGGCCATTTCACTTCATCAATTCTTAGCTACAGCACCAAAATGGAACGATAGAGTTTAATGGATTTTCATTGACTTATTTTAGGATATTGGTTGCTCAGTTCTATCAACCCATTTATCTGTCTTTTCACCTACTCCTCGATGCATTTAAAACCAATTAGTGAATTAGACTAGAGTGTGAAAATGATATAAAACAACATATAGCCAAGACTACACCTTGGACCAGGACAGAAAGTTAGGAAATAGTATAGTATTCCAACGCGGACCGTGTTTGTGTGGTTTGTTGGTGTCAGAGTGACATTTTGTGGCTCAACTTCAGAGCTTTGTACCGGTTTCAGTCAGAAGTGATAACAACACAAGCAGCAGCCGTGGAAATAACCACGTCAGCATTTGAGGGATTAATTCCAAATTCATTCAGCTGCAGTGAGATAAACACAATCTAATGCATGCCATGTACGGCGAGAATAAAGTTACCGCCTCTGATTGATGGAAATTTCACAGAAGTGCCTGCTGAGGCAGAACAGTCAAAGATCATCGCTGCCAGCCGGATGCTGCGCCCACCTCTGTGGTATGTCATCCACTGATCCTCATTTTGCTGAAATGCAATGTTCCTGCTGAGGTTACCGACCATGAAAGGACCCTTGAGTCAGACCCTGACCTGCTGGGTACACAGCTGAGCGTTTAAGCACCCCTGTGACGTGCGACATGAATCCTGATCTGGCCGAGCGACTGCGTGTCCTCCACACGCTCCGAGGGTTAAAGGTTTGCGCTAGATGGCAGCGTTAGCGCTACTGAAGCTGTCAGACTACAAATCTAATACTGCGGGTTTGTTTTATGACATGCGTTCATTAAGGTGAAAAAAAAAAATCAATGCACATATAGCGAGTTTTCGGCAGTCAATGGGGGTTTAATGGTGGTGCGTTTGCTGACCTTGAACATGTAAAACAGCAGCAATGACCTTTTCTTTACACTTTTTAAATGCACACTTTATGTATTGACTCTAGTATTTATTACAAGTACTCTACTTTAATTTTTATATCTTGTGTGCTTGACATACAGTATTTTGTGGCATGCTATAAATGGTTCAGATTGACACTTTGAGGCTTGTTTATTGTAGACATCTTTTAGGAAAGGTTTGTCTGACCTTTAGCTCTTTTCTCCATTGCGCTAAGTCAAAACCTGTCTGTTTTACTGGTCTTTTTTCTGTTTTACATGCACTTTGTGGCTGTGCATCTCCCAATTTTCCTTCAACTTTTTAGATATTGTGTGTTTTTCCTGTTTTTTGATCGCTTCCTTTGAATACCCTTGATTACCCTTGGATAGTGTTATCCTCGTTTGACTCCTTTTCAGGATGTTGATGTTGCCCAGTGTCCTGTCCTGTCGATCCACAGCAAAATCATCACCAAAAAAACCCCCAAAAAACTTATGTTTATCTTCAGCTGAAGAGGAAGCAGCCGGAACATGTCGGGTGCAACATTCTCTGTCACCACAGGTAAGGAAGAGTCTCAAAAACAGTCTTTATCCGGTGTTGTTATTCTTTGTACACTGTCTGGCACAAAAGAAATGCCGCCAGAGAAAGTCAGAGGGGTGCAACACTGGCATGGATACAGCACTCTTTTTTTGACTTCATGGCACAGATGCTGCTCAAATACTTTCCCTGGTAAGTTCATTGCTTTACCAGCATTAAATAAGATCGTAAAATACCGTAAAATACAGTAATGGTGATCAGATTGGAGGTGGCAAAAACTGAAAACATTTGAATACAATGGAAAACAAACCCTTAAACATTTTGTTTGCTTTCAGGGAGCTTAAGAGTAACAAAAACATGATGGTTTGGACAAATACTAGCTTCAAAATGAACTACAAATATGTACAACTTATGACTGGTTAGAACCGACTGGCTTGAAAATTTATTTTTTCTAAACAAGTTTAAAAACCAGTCCAGCTCAAAACTGCTGTAAATTATAACTGACACGTTTAATTGCCACAAGGAAGATTGAAAGAAGAGCGACACTTTCCACCCCACAAGTGACCATCGGCCATTAGTCTTTGAGATGCAGTCAATTCTAAAGTGCCACACTACTGAGTCCATGAAATGCACCTGTTGTCAACAGGTAATAGTGTTCATAAGGTCAATTTTCTCCTTCTCCAACCTATGCTGTCAATTAATGCTGTTCAAAGGTTCCCCCAAAAAAACATTAAGTGCAAAGTGATAGCTCATTAACAAGGAGCAGTGGGCATCATGATTTAATTCCCCTTGATCTGTTCCACTTTGGCCCCAGTGATCACATTATAAAGCGTGAACTGATGATGAGAAGCCCTGAAGGGCAGAAGGGGCTTCGGAGGTTTGCTCTCATAACAGGGTCTGCAAACTTTGAAGTGGGACTTTCAACAGAATATCCTCCAGGCTTCTGCTTGATCATTAAAGGTGATGGGCATCTATTTTTCATGTAACCACAGTTCTGTCAACAAGAATGCTTCTGATGTGCTTCATGGACGAAGACTTTTGATCCACTATGTATAAAGATTGCTTTTGGTACAGTCATTGAACCTTGAAAAAGCAATTATGATGAGCTAAGTAAGACTGTAGTAGTAGTAGTAGTAGTAGAAGTACATATTTATGGGTGTAACCATGTTCACATTTTGTATTGTGCAGTTCAATCACCAGTGTTCATCCATTCATAACCAGGCCATTGTGCAGGTGGGCTACTAGAACTACTTGGGCGTACACATGAACAGGGTTTTAATGTGGAGGGGCCCCAGGAAGCTGCAAGCAGGTAACTTAACACAATCTTGCTGTCAGTCAGTCAGTCAAAAATTATAAATGAAACAACAGCAAAGTGGCAGCAGGAGGCTAACACTGTGAATGATAAAAAGAATTGCATTCTAAATTTGTCAATAGTAATTGTCTGCCTTTGAATCCATAACAATCACGTTAGGTTCCACTACACTGGGCTGCCCAGGGGATGCAGACATTTCAGTAGCTTTAGTCCAACGTAGAGGCAAGATGTTGAGTCTTTGAATTCGAGGTCAATGGCTGCCTCTGCTGGGTATCGTTCTTCATCGCTTCGGCTAATTAAAATAGACGCGTGTGCATCAAAAGCAGAACATCTGAGCGGGCTTGCTGTCGTTGCCATCATCATTATAGCAGATCTTAAAGACGATGTGGAGTTATTGACCCGGTTAATGTTTTGCTGCCAGGAGATTTAAACATGCTTCCATGGGTTTCCTGCTGCTGTTTTTTTTTTTTTCTTTTTATAGTAAATGATATCAACTGGAGCCATACTAGTATGTAGGACTTGCCATTGAGAGTAAGTACGTCTATGTTGGCTAGATTATTTCTTTGTTGTAACAATGCTTCTTTGCAATAATTCATAAACGACTTGGAAAGCTTGCATTGAGAATTGGGGTTACGCCACTGTTTGTGAATGACACACTATTGACTGCATCAACTCATCAACAATTGTTTCCTTGTCAGATGATTGCCTGTCCTGTGTTTTATTGCTATGCAGTTTGCAGTAAAGGAAGCTGTTCTCAGTGGAATGAGGAGTTTCAATGACAGAATGCCTTATCACGCTGACGGTGCTCTCAGTCCCTCGCATACGAAAGAAAGATGTGTGACACGGTCGAACTTAAAAAAAACACCAAAAAAATGAAAGAGTCCCAAATCCAGCATGATGAAACTCCTAGATAACTCAGATGTGCCACCAAGGAACAAATCTTTAATCTTCATTTTTGTCCAAAACCCATTTTGCCAATTAGACATGCACAAAAATTCTGAGGACTGTAATCTGTGTTCTTGGCCACACTTGAAGAATACAGCAAAGAAAAACGCCCTAGTTCCTCACATTGCGTCTGCAGGATGTTATCCCACCCTTCCTTACCAAAATCTCCTGTCATGCATTTCCAGATTTGCTTTCATCTAATGACATTTTCTAGTTTTCCTCTTTTGATTCTGTTTGATCCATTCAACCCATTTAAGAAACGTGGTTAATCATTTATCTCTCCCTCTTTCCTATTCACAGACGCTACACTTCTGTGTGAGATATTTTTTTGTGGAGAAATGGCTCAGGCGGAAAAAAAAAAAAAAAAAAAAAAAAGGCGGCATGATGGACAAAGAGAAGGAGCACATCATTCCCGGTGTACGGGGCTGAGGCGAGAATATTCTTTTTATGTCTGCCTTTATTACAGACATGATGAGTTTAAGTCTGGGAGACATTACAGAAGCGGCAAGGTTACACAGAGGTCCCCTCTGGAGAATGCTCCCCAGATACAATTTTTAAAAAGCCTTTCCTGTAACTAATCCATGAAATAGGCCGGATACAGACAATCTCCTAACTGAGAGGCGTGTGTGTGTGCACTCGCATGTGTGTGTGTGTGTGTGTGTGTGTGACACTTTTGTCACATTCACAGGCAGAAGTTGCTCCAGTAAACGAGTGGATTTGTGTGACGCTGAGAGCGTGTCTCGTACTCCCAGGAAATTCTCGACAGCCTTACAATCACAGCAACATGACACCATTGAGTCCACATTCATTTCTCAGCCACTGCAAACGGCGTCCACTCTCCTCTCATGGCCCCCCCACTACCTCCCCCCGCACCCATTTCACATGCCAAAGCAGCGAACAGACATTGCGCGAGCGAGGAATGTGTTGAGCGATCATCAAAATAAACGACGCGTGTGAATGCCGCGTGAACGAGCTGGACACGCGAACATTTGCCTAAACGATGCTGAATATAGCCTCAAACGTGATGGGTCACCTTGTGTTACCAGAACCAAAATGCCAATCCAATCCAATATCCTTTGTTTTGCGCCGCTGATTCACCCTGAAACATTTCCAAACATGGACATTGTGTGTTGGAACAATGAGGTGGGGCTCTTGAAACCACAGCCTTCAGGGTGGAACCGGCAGCTGATGTCCCCTTCTTGAAGGCTGCACCTGGGCAAAAAAATAAGAAATAAAAGTAAATAAATAATTAAAGATTTCGATTTAAAGTTATAAATAAAGTTATGAGTAACCACTACATGTTGAACCTGCAGGGAGCCACGAGGGGAAAGACAGAAATATGAAAATAAAATGGATCTCAATATTTTAGAAATATTTTGTTTGTTTTTTTTCCTCTGCATTTGTTGTGGTTTTTTGGGGGGTTTTTTTCTTCGAGAAGTTTGTTAAGACTAAAAGTGTAAAATCTGAAAATATACACTGAAAAATACACTTGGGGATACTAAGTCTTTCAGTCATAATAAACGTGTTAAATAAATAAAACATTAAAAAGCATCCAACTATGCCTAATGAAACAATTAATTGTTCAAGCTGATACACGAGTTATGTCTAATTTTGATGTATTTGTTGAGTATTCTGCTTCGGCAAAATGTATAATTTATTTAAACTCTTTTATATTCCTTCTCTTCATCTGAGTTTGAAATGTGAAGGTATTGTCAAAGCTGCTATCAAGGCTTCTTTTGTCCTTTCATCCTGTCTTTGAACAGCAGCAGTTACAGAAAAAGAAAAAAAAAATGCAAATCATTTTTTTTCCTGTGAGGATTAAGTAACACAAATGGGGGGGTAAACCAGACACAGGGAGACCCCAAAAAAACCTGACCGATGTAAGACTTGTATTGTTTTTACCCGAATGTTTTGAATAGTTTGATGCTCAGTACTAATAAAGAATATTTAAAAAAATAAATCTGAAACTTCCCTGTACCATCAGACAGCGAGCTCCTGAGCTGGATCAGCCGAGTGTGGAACTTTGCCGGGAAGGTCCGGCATGTAAAGGACAGACGGCACATCTGACCTGAGAGTCCCTGACACTGTTGAGGCCTGACTGTGGGGAGACAGTGCTGAGAGCAGCATTCATTCCCTCTCACCTTGCACTGCTGCCGCTCTCTGTGTGCCTCGCCGGCCGTGTCCAGACCTGCACCGTTTGCTCATGGGAAGCCTTGTGCAGCAGCAGCAGCAGCAGCAGCAGCAGCAGCAGCAGCAGCAAGGTGGTGGACCTCCATTTTCCTCAACCCTGCACTCTGGAAAAAAAAAAAGAGAAGGACTTTTGCTGTGATTTGACAGTTGCTATGACTTTATGCCTTTTAAATACCGTAATAATGGATTTGCTTGCATGTGAGTCATGTCATGACATCCCAGGCTGTGCTATACAGGGCTCTAAGCTGTGTTGTGTCACAAGTGAGCGGAGCTATTTTCTAGCATCATCTGCGCTTTAGTCAGCCGACGCTACACCCATTACAGTGTGCCGGTATTCTTGCCATACAACGATGCCCCCTTTACTGGATTACAGCGAATGGCATTGAACTACAGAGACGTTGAACTACAGATTCATTTGTAAAGTAAACTCACTGGAACTCAGTGGAACTTTGTGATTGGTCCATCATATCTCTTTTGAAATGCATATAACAAGCTCTTCGGGAACGCTTGTCAATATGCGTTTGTGACAATGCATTACATCAAACCGTCATCCATTTGCTGGATGAGGCGCTGCTTCAGATGAAGCTTGATTGCATAGACGAGCGTGTCATCCCGCACAAAATGTATGCCAATGATCAATTGACATATATTGAGTACACGTTTATATATACACTGAGTCACATTTAGTGCTGTGAAAAACTAGACCTTTTATTTCCCGATTAAGTAATCAATTAGCTGGACTGGATGGAGCTCCGTGGCTAGCTAAATAGCCAAGGTGTGGAAGTGTTAGAGGAATAATTTCCATCCTGACAGATCCATTAAGGTTGATGGCCATGTTTCCCCACTCATTATGGAAACGCAGAAGCCGCAGCACAGCATGAGTCATGTGAGCTGAATGTTTGCTACGTTAATTGCGAATTAAATCCGCAAAACTGTTTCCATCAAACACTTTGCGTATTAGCTCTGACATGAAGAAGGCTAAGACCACCTCGCAAATCAGAGGAAGTTGTTTCAAGTTACCTTTCCATAACATTTCTAATGTGTTCTTCCTTTTCTTGATGCGCATTGAAAGATTTCATGGGATAATATTAACTGAAAAGCACATCTGAGAAGTGAGTTGTATCCCAACGTTAAATGTGCCAAATTTTCATTTCATGACAAAAAAAACCAAAAACAACCTTAAGGCCGTTCTCTCCTCCCACTGATCTTGTTTTTTTTTTTGCTTGTTTGTGGAGCAGCACCATTCAAGTCCATCAGGTTCAAGGGAAAAATGAAAATATCATTATTCCTCCAACCAAGATTAGTCCACTTGGTTGTGTTTACCACTCGAGCATGTGCGGCAGCATATGTGAGCTGATCAGGACAAGTGTGGCGTTGGGTCGCGGTCTGAACTGTTGGGAGACCACTTCACTGCTACACGCTGGAGGTCGCCTGTGCTAACCCTGGCTCTGCGGGGGAGCGCCTCCAGATAGATATGGGATTGCGGCTGGCTGCACAATCTTGACCCGATATGTGACGGACTGACACGACCTTCGGTGGTGACAGGCCTCGCTTTGGCTGCGACTGACGCGCTGCCCCATGCGGTTGCTCAGCCGATATGACAATTAGCGTAGCGTTCTCCATGTCGTCTCCGTATTGTGAGCAGGTGTTGGCGCTCAGGTGCTAATTAGCAAATCCCCAAACAACTTAAGAGGCAGAGCCAACGCCAACAGATGAACGTCGTTACAAAGATAAAGAAGAAAATTGAAACAAAAGTTCAAGCGCCAAGCTTTAGGCACAGAACCCTCCAAACTTTATGACCGATTTATTATACTTTGAAAGCAAGTATTATTTGGTGTATTATGGTGTACATATGGTACGTTATTCTTATACTAAATACCAGGTCAACTTGTTACAGCTGAGAAAATATCCAAATTAATTTATTTTTTGGCATAAAATGTTTTATTTACTTCTATTAATTGCTAATTACCCTTGGGCAGTGCTCTTGTACCCCCATTCCAACAACTGTGTAACCTGTAATTGTTCCACACTTTTAGCCATTGAAATGTCTCTGCATGATTTGTAAGCACTCCCATTGTGCCTTTGTTGATCGCGTATTCATATTTCATAAATGATGGATTGGGGTTGTAGCTTTGAGGAAATGGATCTTGAACCTGATGGATGATAATAAGGGTTGGTATTTAGTTGTGGCTCATCGTGCAGAACACCCTGTCTTTTACGGACCACATCCTGTAATTCCAGCCACAATGCCTCCCAGAGCCGTGAGTTAAATCACAGGGGGAGCACAGTGAAATTCAATCCCCAAATCCCCCTGCAACGTTAATCCCATCTGAAAAGGCCTTTATTCTGGAGTTCTGTGCAACCGGTTTCTTTGATAGTCTTTCATTGCTTTCGCTGTACCAATGGTCAAACTGCTTCTGTTATTTACTGTTGAAAAAGCACAGTACAGAAAGGTGTTATTTTCTGTGTATTGGGACCAAATATTTATGACTGTGTCATTAAAAACTCTGGTAGACAGCTGCTTTTTGCAGCTGACATGAAGACCTTATTATGTGGAATCTTAACCCGTCACTGCACCATTTTACAAGGTATATGAAAAAGAGGCAGACAAAGCTCTAACCGGACTAATTAAGCTTAACCTATTTGGCCACATGAGAGATATATGCCATGTGTGTTAGTCTACCATTAGCCAACGGCATTTTTTTTGTAAACCAGATGAAAACATGAAGTCATCTTGCCAGTGGTCAGCGGTTGAGGCTTGAAAGCAATTACCAGAAACAGGCGGTGAGTATTACTGTGTCAGTCATGACAAAAAGTAAAAGCAAATCAGTCTTAATAGTTGTACGAGGAAGACGGAACTGCCTAAAATATAGGTTTGCTATTATCAGCCAGTTATTTTATGGGTGTGGCCTTTCTGACGACACATAACTCTCAAAAAATGATGACTTTTAACAGGCGTTTTAATGACCACGAGCAAGATGAATGTGGTCAAAGTGAATTGCTGGACATCTTATGGCTGTGGTGCAGGGGTCTACCTCATCTACCCTTCCATTGCAGAGTATATTAGCTTAACTATCGCTGAAGACATGGAAGTCTGGTCAGTGGCCAGAGCAGGTGGAGGCAAAATGACAACAGACTCGTACAGTATTTATCTGCAGGAGCATGTAGCCTTTAATTAGCAATGAAGGACACTAAGCCATTTTGGATTCAAGGTTGATGGAATTAAAGAAAGAAAAAAAAAAAAAAAGAACAGACAAAAAAAAAACTCCCAGTGGATATATTAGCATTCTCTTGAACTAGACATAATGAAGGTGATATTATTGATTTAATTAAGATAGGGCTATGAGGCCCAAACACTCTCGCTCCATACAAGGACACTCTTTAAGGAAACGGACGTTCACCGCCCTTGCTCATAGTCGCTGCTGCGATGATGAAAGAATAATTGATTTTAAAAAAGACTGACTGGACTATGAATGGACTGTGTGCTTTACTGTCATGAGGGTGTTGCAGTGCAACCCCTTCACATTAGTCCCGAAGCAAAGCATGGAGAGTGAATTCTTCCTCGCTTGCTTGGATGACGGATCAACACGGGGGATCGGTGGCGGAATGCCAAGTCAATGCTAAACAACTGGTTAAGATGCACTCTGCATTACAGTTACAGAGTCCCCGCCCGAACTTCAAAGACCTCAAGGGCCTCTGAAACATGCCCGTCATCAAAAATTGGGCTCTTAGTTAAAAGCCCTTTTAGTTTAGTTTAGTTTAGACCAGGGGCCACCAACCTTTTTGAACCTGAGAGCTGCCTCATGGGTCAGATGGAGGGCAACCAGCTTGCGACACTCTTCTGAAACGACACATTTTCTCAGTTACCCTATAGCTATTTTTTTTTTTTATTATTAATTATACTCATCTACGTGAAGACACTGATCCTGTTCATGAGTTCTCACAACAATTATCAACAATGACTGAACAAGGTCGAATAAAATAACACTTTAGAAGCAGCACACCAAGTCGTGCTATTTTTAGAACTGGCCTGTGGGCGACTCATGCGGTCTTTGGAGGCGACCTGGTGCCCGCTGGCACCGTGTTGGTGACCCCTGTTTTACACTGTCGATAAAGTTAGCGCGGGTGAGTCACTCCCTTGCATTCAAATGATAATGACTGCTTTAATGCTTCCCATCCACAAAACACAGGTAAAGGGAAACAGCAGCGCAAAATACGACTCAGTTGAATATATTTTCGTTGATCATCAACATACATTGCATACAAAATGACAACCTCATCCATGCTAAAAAAAAAAGCTTCACCAGACCGAGGGCCTTATCCACAAAGACATTGCGTTGACTTGCACACGCTCTTTGACCGACGTGAACGCCGCCTGGAAAAACTCAGGCGCAAACTGCCACAGGTAAAAAGGTTAAAGGTTAAAGTTCCACGGATGGTCTCGTCCCAAAAGCTGAGAAATTTGTCCTCCAATGAGTCAAAGACATTTGTCTTTGCCCTGCGGGTAGAAGAGCTTCACCCGATGAAGTTGCTGGTGAGTGTCATTTTTTTTCTCACCACAGCGTAATTGTCAGGAGGACAAAAAAAAAAAAATCGACCTAAGAAAACTTACACGGAGTCCGAGTGAGTCTGGGAAGAAAGATGTTGGCGAGGAGCGGACGGAATTATAACGATGACGGTGATGAAATTGGATACCCAACCTTTTGGCTGATGTCTTTCATCTTAAGAAAAAGATAAAAAAGTGAAAGAGCCCACTACGTATTCTTTGCAGTGCCTCTGCGAGGGGCGGCGCTTGATGAGATCAGAGAGCCTTGCTGAGGAGAAGGCGCGGCTGATCCATGTCTGATCTCCCGCGGTCGAGCCTGGTTCCGACGCGACGTGCGCAGAATTGTTAGGGCGGGGGGGGCCGAACAGCGAGCAATCGAGTGCGCGTGACTCCCCGCTGCCTTCGTGTGATTACAGTTGTCCGCACCCGATGCGTTGCGGCTATTTCAACCCCAAAGTGAACAGGCTGCTGCGTTTTAAGGGCTCGCACGCCTCCCTCGCCTTCACATTATTTCAAATTAATTTCCGCCTGCCTTGTTTCCATTAGTTTTCAACACGCTGCGGGATTGAATAATTTGTGCGAGATTGAAATTATTTCACATACCTTGCGGTGGTGGTGGCGGTGGTGTGAAAAACAGGTTCATTAGAGTGACAGATAGACTTCAAGTAGCGGCTCAGCTAGCTGATAAACCGCTAGCAGAAAGAAATGTAATTACCTTTAGAAGAAAAGAAGGGGAAAAAAACAAAACAACTTGCTGCTCCGAGGGAACAGATCACAACGCGCTGATTTCTCACATAACAACGCAATGCAGTCGCGCTGGAAGGGTGATAGACGCGGGTAGGTAGCTGCACAGCATTAATAAGGAAAAAAGAAAAAAAAATCAGGGCAATTAGAAAAGAATTTCTTCATTTTCACACGTAGACGTGTCTCGGTTTGCGACGTGCGAGTCAAAGCAACTGGGCGCTAATGACGGATGATGAGAAAGGCAACGGAAGAGTTGTTATCTGTCTTTCATTTGATTTGCTCTCATTACTCCCTGACAGCCCGTCTCGTCACGAGGGATAATCTGCGGGCTCCCGTTGTTCGGGCGCCGTCTCTCACGGCTGTCTGCCGTGTCACTTCCCGCCCCGCCAAGGAGGGAACTCTCTAGACCGTCAGCCGCGTTGGCACATTTGATTCCGCTAATGGCTCTCAAAGTAATGAGTGAGTGCGGGGACAGACGGACGGGACGGAGTTTTGCATCGCACTCGAATTTGGTCATTAAACTCAATTTTCTTTTGCTCCACATTTGATGTCTCCATCTGTGCATCAGCGTCAGCGTGGCCCCGCTCAGGCTGAGTCAGGCGGCAGGAAAACATTCAGCTCGTTATGGTGCCAGTCATCGTCGAGTAGATGTGCATATATGGGGAAATTCTTAAAGGTTCTTTTTTTTTTTTTTTTTTTTATGATTTAAATAGCTGCTCAGATGAGTTTCTTCAACCAACTTGAAAACTTTGGTCTTTACCGGAGCAGCTTTTGACGGAAAACTCCGTGGCACCGAGTTTGTGCATGAGATGGAATTGCCTTGGATACATATGGACGGGTTTTGACGGTTGTGCAGAACAAAAGAAAGTACTTGACTTCTAAAGCCGAACTTTCTGTCAAACATTAATTAACAGGATGAGGAAAAATGGTTAAAAAATATTGCAGCGTCTTAAACTCCGACCTCTGTAAATGTAATCAGTGCAACACTTCTCAATATTTCTTCAACATGCTGTAATCCTCTCCCCCCTGCTAAATAAGTGGAAACTCTGGGGGTCTTTGCTGAAATGCCCGCTTAATTAAAGGTATTCTACAGTTGAAAGGAATGCAGTGCAGTATTCTCATGTGAACGCTTTGTGAATAAATTAAAGATAAACACAGATTTTTAAGTAGGGATAATATGAGTGAGCAGTAGAGCGAAGAACTAATAGTTTTTGCTTCTTTCACCAAGGACGTGAGCGCTGTGCAACAGGGAGACAACTGCAGTGATGCATTGTCGGTTGGAAAATGTGCCTGATGTTTTTGCACACTTGGCCCTGCTGTCAGTTTTGCAATTTCCACATCAAGATGTGCGCAAAGGGTTAGCGTGGGTCTTGTGACGTAAACGCTGCTAAATTCAGCGGCACTCGGTTCAGACATCGTGTTATGCTCGATTAGCGATAGGTCACTCGAGTCACTTTTGCTTTAGGAAGACTCCATCAGTGTGATGTTGCCCAAAACACGCTCTTATGTCACTAATGAGGAAAAGAAAGAGCCAGTTGCGCGTGTAAAAGAAAGTTTTGCAGACACAGGGAGCAACTAGTTGTCATCTCTAAAGCCCAAAGTTTCAAAAAAGTTTTATACTGACGTCAGCATGTACATCAGAAAGGCAAAAATGATTATCTCCTTATATAACTTTGATTTGTTTACCGAGCAGTGGCATAATTATAATAGCAGAGCAGTATTAGCAGAGCTGCAGTTGTAGCACAGCATCAAGCATCAGTGGCATATAGCGGTATCAGTGTACCAGAGTATCAATAACATAGCAGTGTTAGCAGAGTAACAGAATAGCCTGAACAGTGGTAGTGTATTAGCAGCAGTAAAAGTAGGTTCAGATAAGTAGGTTAAATTTACAGTATCAACATATAGCCTCCACATTTACAGCACCTATTTTTCCTGTTTGGGATGATGTGAAGATTATGTGAAAGCTGTCGGATGGAATCAGGTTAGTCACCATGGAGCTTGCCATTCGAAGCTGTGACTGTGTCTGGGTGACACACACTGTACCACAGAAGCCTATCTTGCGCTGATCAGCCTTGGCACGTCTCCCATGAGGGCAAAATACAGCCATTCAACTGAAGCAAATGGGACCATTGCTTGACACGGGTGTGGGAGTAGATACTGCATGCAGTGAATTTCACACTTTCTGACCGTCGTCATTAGAAAAAAACAGGAATTCTACAGCGGAAACCAACAAGGTTGTTCCAATTGTTAATGTTGATTTTTTTTTTTTTTTTTTGTAAATCATACCTACAGTCATAATCAAGCCCCTATGATCCCACTTTCCTGTTGTTCTCTTTTTGACATTTTTCACTACAAGTCTTTTTTACGGCGTCTCTACTAGCTTCATTTGGCTCCAATTTTACATGTATTCATCGTTAATTTGCAGTCGACCCACGTCAACATCATCGTTAAAAAGCTTTACCGCAGGACATCATCTCAAAAAGGTGAGGAAAATATTCCCTCTCTCTTCAAAAATGAAGTGGATGTTCCCTGGCGAGAAAACTGCTGAGCGGCAAACCGGCAGGATCTTGCCTCGCGAGTAAACCAAATGCTGCGTGCATCCTGTCGCGGCTGAACAAAAAATAATTTCAATTGTGCACCAAGTGAAGCATTGTTGCCATTCACGCCCCCGCGTTACATTTCAAGCGAAAATCTGAGAGACTGTGTTTTTCGAGAGGCCTGATATGTCGTGCATGCCTGTCAAATCGCATCGCACCAAAACACCGGCCCGGGAGGAGCTTCCCTTTCAAAACGCTCTCACGAAACCCATTGTAACATAAAACTGATCATGCAAAAGACAGGCGAGCGCACCGATGCTCCCTCACCATCCACACACACACACACGCTGCGGCCAAAATTAAATTCTCATCCTCTGATGCTGAGTCAACAGCCATGATTGTGGCCATCCATCCAATAATGAGCGCCCTCTGTTGCATGAGCAATGAGCGCGCGTTACGTAGCGATCGCTGCGTCTGACACTTGAAGTAGTGGCCCCACTGTTTCAGGGCACTAATTGTCTCTCATTAGTATGAGAAGCGTGACATGATGTGTTTAAGGCAGCGAGGCGTAGCGGAGCTGTTTACCCACTGCCTCCCTCTCACGCTTCTGCGTACAGGAGGACACTGCCCAGGTTTGGTTTTTGGGGATTAAGGAGCGCTCAAAGTCAGTGGTTGAAGACCAGTGGTGGGCTGCCAGGGCCACTTCTCTGCTGGCCGAAACACACTTGGAATCCCCCCCATAAAAATGATAATAAAGGTAGTCTCCAATGTCTGTTTTCTTCATGTCATTATCCACTTGGTTGCGATGATTCCAGTGTTGTACATTACGGTAGAGTTTTTATCCAATCATATTCCAGCTAGCTTGTGTTGTCAGGTTCTATGAAATCTGCCTGAGGCCTTCGGAATCAGCATTGCAGGCTCCTGTGCGGACCGATGCTAAGGCTAGCTAGCTGGTCTTACGCCTTACTCTGAACTGTGATTGGATAAGCACTGGTGAGAGCCGGACAGACTTAACTAACCCCGGCGCTTTGATGGCGGAAGGTGGAGAAGACAAATCACCATGCCAAAATATTTGCCATTTATAACGTCAACAACATGGTGTGTGATTGTTAAATACTCTCAGAAACAAATGCAATTAATCTGTTTCATTTAATTCTCAATGATTTGTCTTTTTTTGTTTCATTGGTGTTTTGGCCCAATTGATCGGACAAACTCGTTTAAGCTCACGTAGTGCACATTTGGCAGACTTGTTAGAAGTTTGTTGACTAAAGTCTTAAAGTCCCAATATTTTTGAGTTTTGACAGTATTGATGGTTTTACAAGGTGCATTAATTTGGGTAGGGCCAAGTACGACGTCAGCGAAGGCCTGGGCGTGAAATGCACGGCCCACCACTGTTGAAGTCAAACAGTTAGCCATGTGATGAAACAAATTCCTTATTAATGGAAGACATGAAATGAAATGTAATGGTGTGACGGTGGGGTGTAAGGAGGAGCCAGATACGGAAGTGGTTGAGGTACCGAGGCAGAGAGTGAAGCGGACTGTGTGGGGGCGGTGAGGAGGCACTGGAAAAAAAAACAAAGAGAGAAGAACACGCTAGTCCCAAAGTCTTGCTGGGGAAACACGAGATAATTCTCAAGAGAAGCGCGAGGAGCCCAGAGAAGCTAAACACCACGGGGAGCAATGCAGTAAACACGCAGAACACAACGGAACCAACGTCCACGGCAGCTGTCATCACACAGTGTGCTGAATCTCTGCCCCCCCCCCTCCGCTCTGGTGTTGAACATGATCTTTCACCTCCCAGTGGACATTCTTCAGGAGATCAACAGCGTCCAGCCAAAATGCCTTCCCTCAACTCACACGGCCGAAAGTCAAATATTTTTAGCCCTGCGTGAAAAAGATCATAAAGACGCTTGAGGAAACGACGAGGACACGGGCACCCCGGGCAGAACTGGCAATAACTGTGGGTCGCAACCTGTGAGCTCCGCCAAACATTGTCTGTTTTTAACAGCTCGGTGTCAACAGACATCAGTCATGTCAACACACAAAAGAAAAAGACAATCTTTTGCAATGAGAACAAGCAATTCAGTGTCCATTGAAGTGCCAAAGTTTTGTCAGTCACACTGAGCAGCTGCTCCACGTTCTCTGTGCGGCTGTTGAACACCAGCCTGAGGCCCTCACTTTCCTGCATACAAAATACCGTGAAGAAGTAAATGAGGGGCTGGTGGGCATCGCAAGGGGATACGATTTGATTGGCATTAGGTGCCGCTGTTCTGCCGAAACAGCTATTAGGTCTACCTGAAATTAAACTCTTGTACTTTCATTTACTCATTTACTTTATAGAGGTGCCAAGAGTTCAGCGATTTTATTTCTTACACCTGGGGGGGGGGGGTATTTGAGTCAGCGGGTTCAGTGACAACTCTTGAGTATGTTAATCCTGAAATGAGGGAAACTCTGGGATTTCACTTCCACAACGATGGCTAAATCAAACCTGAGATATGGGAGTAACTCTGACCCTTTTCACGGAGAGGGGTAACGTTGAAACCAACCCAGTCGCAGGAGGGTTCTATTCAATAAGCCTAGATAGATAGTTAGAGTGGTGCCTGCCTCTGTTGGAATAAATTACATTCCCTTGCAGAGTTACAGATTGACTTTGAAGTCATTAATTCACAATTCACATCATTGAACAACACTGTTTTATTTGCATGTGGTAATATATCCGAATCCTGATGTCAATCTGCAGCCAGTTTTGATTTTGGTCTTATATTTTATTACAAGAGGTTTTCAAATCCTATTCTCAGCCATGGAGTTGTGCCAAAGTAGGGTTTTATGTATTGCACATTTACTCATCAGTATTTTTCTCTCATGACACTTTTCTCTTTTGGGACGGCAGCTGTGTTTTCTTTATTCAAATTCATTGCATGAGGGAATGGAAATGTCTTGTTCCAGCAGGCTGAAGCATGTTGCCTTCCTCTTGTCCACAGACGACTGCGACTGTGATTAATGTGGGATTTGTACATTCATGGTTCACATGCGTAACTCCGCGCTGATTGAACTAATTCAAATCAACTGTTGTGGAACTACTTTCCCAACTCATGGTAAATTAAGCTCAGAATAGACTCAGACTTTGTTGAATCTCCTACCTGGGCCTGGACCTGAGAGCCCTCAAGCTGTCTTTGTCTCCAATACGTTCAAAAATTCCATTATAACAGCTAGAAAGAAAAAAGAAAAATCGTACTCACTATCACAAAAACGTTACTTATTATAGTTCAAGTCATTATTCCTACTGAGAGTCATTTTGGAGTGCTGCATGTTGGATTCAATGCTTCATGTTTTATTAAAAAAAAAAAAACAGCACCTTGATTCATTACGGTCCATTTTCCCTGGCGGTTCTGTTTAATCAATAAAAACTGAGCTCAAGCCTGATTTTCATGGAGGCGCAACTCAACTCACTCGACCTGCTTTCAACCGGCTCGCTGATTACTGGGGATGGGCCACAGGTGTGCTGATTAACTGAGTGAGAGCAGGTGTGGGGTGAGCTGAGGAAGAGCCTGAATTACGTCAGCTTTTGTTTGTTTGGTTGTTGTAAAAAAAAAAAAATATTGTCTCCTCCTCCGTCCAAACATAACCTTTCACTTGAAGTGAACTGGTCATGTGACCCCCAGGACACTTTTGTGATACACCTCTACATAAATATGTCTGAAAAACCACCTAATCAGAGTGTCTATGAGTTTTTTATTTATTATTATTTTTTTTTAAAGTTTTGGTGTTTCCATGACCAGTTTTTTATTGCGATATTTAGGTTTTGCGAAATTCTAGGGGTCATGGAAAAACAGCTTCATTCATTCCATTCAATCATCCATGAACCTAAACAGCCTTTCAGTGTCAGTCACCATTATAAACCTCCATGTAGAGATCCATACTAATTCTGTGCAGCATTCTTCAGCAGTAAAATAATTTCCCCGAACAAAATACTGTCGTTTACTGATTTGTTCAGATCAGGCATGACAGGAAACCAGCCTTTTTTTTTTTTGAACATGCTTCCTGTTATATTTGCTTAAGCCTCACATCCCTGCAGACAGAATGGGATTGCCGTTCATAAGTTCTGACAGGAAATCATTGTTTCCGTCGAGTATTTTTGACAAAATTCTTTGCCGGAATCAGACCAACGCATGGCCGACACAGCCACAACTTCTTCAATCAGAAAAAAAAAGTCCTTGTTTAGGACTATTTAGCTGCAAAGATAACAATCTCCAGCTCGTCTGCAGTGTGTGGATGTTTTTTTTTAATTCATGTCTGTCCTTGGAAGGCGCTCTGTCTCTGAGCAAATCCCCTGTGTACCGAATAGATGAGCCAATATTTGGAACACTGGGAGGCAGCTGAACACTGAACTGTAGGAAGCTGCATTCACAATCCAGCATTAAAATGCATAAATAAGGCGCATGCTTGGCGCCACTCAGTCATGACAATTTTTGGAGGCTCATAAACATGAATGGTCCAGAATAAATATGTATTCTCCCCTGGAGCACGGCTGCAGGAGCTTTTATTCATTTGGCACAACTCATTGCCTTTTTTTTTTTTCATAACCTTCCTTATACCATCGTGTACGTGTTTTGTGAAAAATAATTACACTTTGTCAAACACGCACCCCGGGCAGTGCTAAAGCAATGGGCGAGATCACCGCTCCGAAGGCGCTACTCCCCACAACATTATGGTTTGGAGATTTTCGTTCGCTAAGAAGTTCAACATCCTGTTGATGAACTTCTGTTTTTTTCGCTAATGAACCCTAAGAGCCAGTGCCGCGCGTTCAAGGGAAGAAGGAAAAAAAAAAATAACGAGACTTGTAATTTGAAGCTTACCGGTTTGTGTCTCGGTGTAAATTGCTTTCTGCTGAATTGTCGCGCTCATTCTCAGCTGTAGGTTGTTTAACAGTATCTAGATAAACCTCGCGGGCGGCTCTGATAAGCTCGTGCGAATGAGGGGGTTGAAAAAAGGAGACAAATTATAATCTTGTACTGCGGATAATTCGGCCGGTATCTCCCGAGCTTCATCTCTTTCCTCCTCCTCCTCTCCACCACCAGCAGCACTCTCCCTCCCCCCTCCCCCCAACATGATCATAAATAGACCCGCGCATGAAAAATGAACCAAGGTATCTCGGCAAAAGAGGAGGCAAAGTTTTATGTAAGTGCACCGCCGATGAGACCGCCATGAATAAGTGAACAGGTTTGAACTGAGTTCACTTTGGAAGCGGAGTTACTGCAAAGCATCAATTTAACCAGACCCCAGTTGCAGCATCAAACAGGGTCATGGCTTATTACTATTCACTTTGACGGAAGCTAAATAATAAATAAGCCGTACACTTATATAACCAGGAGCAGAGGGACGACACTGAGCTGCTGCATCAATATATATAAAAAAGACTGAAATAAAAGGAAAAAACATCAAAGCACCGGCACTCCGAAACATAAAAATTTCAAACATCCTTCAAAAAAGGAGAGAATAATTAGCGAGGGCTCTTCTGAGTCATGCTTCAGAAGGAAAAAAAAACACAAGCTGACACTGACAACGTCATGTGGTGTTTAAGAGAAAGACGTTGACCTGCGTGCTTTTCGCTGAGGCTTTCAGTGAGTCGCTCAGCAGCACAAATCATCAGGATTTTTCTCCCCGTCTTTACACACACGCACACACGCACACGCACACACACACACACACACACACACACACACACACACACACACACACACACGCCTCCTGCGGCCGAAGCTCACTTTCTGTTTGGTGCCACTGTGTCCCAGCAGTGCAACTACTGCAGCCTGACCACCCACCACAGCAGGGAGTCGCTGCAGAATACCAATGCGCGCCGCGGCGTCGTCTGCCGCGACCTAAAGGGCTAATTACGAGGAGTTTTTTTTTTGTCAAGTGCTGCACAAAATTTGCATTTGGCACCGGCAATAGTGACTCTCCTTTCTTCTGGAGTTACGTCCATTTGTTTTCCCTCCGTTTTGAGACAGCAATTTTTTTTTTTATACGCACTCAAGTCATGTCAAAGTGTGTAACATTTGGAGATTTAGCAGAAGAAACAGCGACATCGAGTGGTTACATTTTAGATTGCAGCGTCTTTCACTTGCTATCCCCCTCACCTCCTGAGCTTGCCAGTGAACTACAGCAGTCTGCGCAGCCAAACCTGGATACCTCGTCCACCTTCTTCTTTGTTGGTTTATTGGAGGACGCAAGCAGTCACCCTAATGATGAAACGCACTGCCAGGCAGCTGGATTGTCCACACCAGGCTTCCTTAGAAATATGGTAGCTAACTGGGAGCAAGATCCTTGCTCTTTGTATATTCTTACGTGTGTGTGTGTGTGTGTGTGTGTGTGTGTGTGTGTGTGTGTGTGTGTAAGAACTGTTCTAAGGGGGGGTAGGAAAGTCAAATTACTTTTTATTGTACTGCAATTATACACTTATTAATGTATTTATGGGCAGTATATTAATATTTTACAAATATAAAGCTCGTAAATCAAGCCAAATATTACACACTGGACCTTTAAACATGGGGGCGGGGCCTCACCCTCAGGTACCAGCCAACCTGCCTTGCCTTGCCTTGCCTTGCCGTGGGACCACTGCCAACTAAATCAAATATTCCTGTTATTTTCACATTCACGACTGTCTGCTTCTAACTGCAAATCCCTCACTGCTGTGTTTTTGTCGAGCTGTCACTGTTCTGTTTTCCCCCATCCCAACACCCCCAAAACCCCCGCCGCCCCCCTCCCTTTTCTCCTCTATCGCCCCCCCCCCTCCCTCCGTCCAGTGCGCCCACACAAGATTTCCATGTTATAAATAAACGTTTTCAATTTGATTCATTCAATGATTTATGAATAATGTATTCAGCGGGTGGATCTCGAACGGACCTGTCTGTCTTACGCCTTCTGCTTTCGAGCGCTGCCTTCGTAGAATTAATCTGTCAGGCGTTACAAAGACACAGGGAGCCACTGCTGCTTGTCGCTACTGCCAGGCACAACCTGAGGTACCTTAATGAATAAATGACACTAAGGTTATGTTTAAACAATAAGAACATTTTATTTCATGCACTGATTGAAAAATGATTGTTTAGTCAGTTAGCGTTGTCTCTGGTCAAAAAGATGACTAATTTGAATAGGAGTCTTTTACGTCAAAAGACACAGATTCTGTATAGGCAGTGCGGAGAATACTGAACTCAACTTCTACCATTTGGCTGCCTGGAGATCAAGCCGACGTTTCATTTGACTGCATTTACACTGCAAGCTCTGCCACATTTTTGCTGCGTGGAGTGCTGAAGTTCACGATAACGAGTTTGAGCATTTACGCCTCTCCATTTGCCGACTGGAGACAAATTACAGAACAGGCCAAGCACACGGGAGAGAAATTACCGACATTTAAAAAAACAGCAGAGGCGAAGCAGCGAGTTCTCATTGTTCCAAAACATTTCAAATGTGTTTTTCTCCCCCCCCCGACCCCCTTTTTTTTTTCTTGCATTCAGCAGGAGTTTAAAAACTTGTTTTAGCGCTCCGTTCCCCGAAGGGTCAGCTGCTGGTTGTGGGTGGAACTCGCTTCTTTTCCTTTGATTGTGTTCTAACCGCCAACCGTCATTCTGCTGTTTATTCCACAGGCTGCGGAGTTTCTGTGGGACTCCACTTTTTCAACAACATGGGAAGAAGTGAAATAAAGGGAGCACTATCAGGGACGACAACTGCCAATGACAGACTCACAGGAATCAGCGAAATCAAATTGCCCCCAGCTGCAACTTGTTCTTTCTCTATAGGGCAAACAGTACCATTGTGCAGCCTTGACAGAGATTTTTTTACCAAACGTCCTCAAAAATGTTGAAATGGAGGACTGAGGTTGTTATTTTGTGTATATTCCCCACCGCCGAGCACAAAGGCAACAACAGCGTCCTTGTGCTAATGTCAAGTCAAGGCAGGCCATAATTTAAATCCACGGTGCTGAGACTTTAATCGTTGTCTATGAAAAACAATTTAAAATACTTAAATGAGGTAAAACACTGAACTCGCTGGTGCAGGAAATGAGTTGGGGACAGAAATAAACTGCACACTTCAGCGAGGGTAACTGTCAAAAACACATTTTCAGGAATATTTAAAAATTGTCTCATGTCAAACATTGTTTTTATTTTTCTAGATGGAACAATATTACCAGCCTTTGCTTTTAAATCAGTCATTTTATGACTTATCATATGGACCAAGACATAATTTGGAAACACAATTATTTGCTTTACCATTTTAAAATGGAATAAAACAACAAGTATTTATCAACCTGATTTTAAAATAAGAGGTTTCGGACCTTTCGCTGTCAACACAGTGTTAAAAATGGCAGAACAAACTGTAATGGAGTTGGTGGAAATGTTACATGCAAAAAAAAAAAAAGAAAACTCATTATGAACAAACTCGACAAATCCATGTGTAGAAATATACACACACACACACACAACACCAACACAAAGACAAGGTGGACTCATTTGTCTCTGTACAAAAAGGCCCTCCGGCGCGCGCACAGACACACACACACACACACACACACACACACACGTGACTCATCTGTTCTGGACCACAGGGCTTACAAAATTAATGTGACACGTACAGATATGCACATGCATTATTACCTGTAGCACAATGTCACATTAATTTTGGACACTTACACTCGCACCCACGCACGTGGACGCGGGCGGGGGCACACACACACACACACACACACACACACACACACACACACACACACACACACACACACACACACACACACACACACACACACACATGCCCTTCGTCACTAAACTTGGATCTCACTTTTTTTTTTTAGAAAAAAGGAAGGAAAAAAACTTGTTTGGCACACAACTGAGGACACAACTTGGCACATTAAAAATGGAAAATCGGAGAAGAAGCCCTAAAAAGAGGTCCACATCATACGCCTCAGTGAAGACAAGACGGATGAGGCGCGGCACCAATGCCTCCGCTTGATATGCGCTCACGACAGGAGTGATTAGACTTAAGAACAACTCAAAATGTGGCCGTGAATAAATAAAAAAAAGTCTCCTTTCATCTCAGCCTCACTTCACCCTCCTGACCTTCCTTCGCTCCGGAGCTGCTGTTCCGCTCTTGAAATATATATATCTACAATGCCTGTTGCTGTCAGTGGAAACGATGTCACCTGTGAGACTTTCTTCTGAGAGCGACAACTCGGCGCCGTGTCAGCGCCTTGGAGTGGGGGTGAAGTCTTGGTCTTTAAACTGGAGAGAGGATCCCGCAGCGGAGATGATGAGGAAACAACGACGACGACGACAACAACCACAGCGACAACAAATCTGATCTATTTTGGTTAGGAGGGGTGGGGAGAGGTTGAAATGCCTTCGGCAATGTCACAGCGACGACAGCTTGCCTGCCGCGTGTGTGTCCTGGTTTATCGCCGCACCTCTGAATATGGAATTTTCTGCTGGTTTCATTCCTGCGTCATCGCAGGTTGCCTGCGCCGCTCGCCGAGGAGACGGATGCTGTGCTGTGCGAGCGGTGGAGGGGAGGCGGGCCTGTGTGTAATTATCTGCTCCAGTGCATTGGCCTTTGGAAAAGTGACCGGCGGAGGGCGGTGGGCAGCGTGGCAAGTGTGATGGGATGGATTGACTCGGAAGAGAGAACATTGCTGAGAGACAGAGGGTTGACAGAGGCAGGTGTTTCCTTTCAAAATAAACTACATCAGTGTGCATTTAAGAAAAAAAAAAAGGAAAAAAAAAAAGTGTGGCCGGCCTGAATGGGAAGCTTAAAGTGTGTTACTGTGACATTTTGTGGTCAGAAAGCAGCCTCAACAAGAGACAAATGTAGTGTGTATTTTACCTTCATCTTGTTTGAATCTCTGTTTTATTTATTTATTTATTTAAAAACCCAGTCAGAAAGTGACTTTGAACGTGGTTGTTGGTGTAAGACAGGCTGCTGGTCTGATGATTCCAAAAACTGCTGAACTTTCAAACGCAAATGTCTAAGGGACTTTATGGAGAATAATCAATCAATCAATCACTTAACCAATCAGTAAAGAGAAGAAAACAAAAACCTACTAGAAACAACATCTTTAAACTTTATACTCTGAGCTTTGAGTTTGACGCGCTCGCCAATCTCATTAAGTTTATTTTGTTTGCTTTGTTTTTTTCTAACCCGGTACTGCAGGCCTGCACCGGGGGGAATTCACAATATTGACGATGCTCATTGTTGCATACAAACAGGGGGTTTGTTTGGAAAAGATTTGCTTGCTCCGCCGTGTGAACCTGTCAGCGCGACAAAGCACCACCAGTTTGACTGCAACAACAGCCTGGCATTAGGGGGGATGACGGCGACGCACCCAGTGCAAGAAGAAAGCTCTGCGTTTCTTTGTGTTATTTTAATGTAAAAGCTTGAATTAGCTCCGCTCGGTCAATGATGGCGCCAGGCTTTGCGCCAACAATTTTTTGCTGCGAGCATAACAGAGACGGCTCAGTCTTCACCACCGGGTGCCCTGGTCCAATATAAACACAGCCGGGTCCTGTGTTACCAATCACAGGCGCTCGCTGGCTTGCCCGGGGCGCATCAAACAAAAGAAATCAATACCGAAGCAAATCAATAGGAAAAATGGCCATCTAATTCATCTCAGGGCCGGCGGATGGAGGAGGCGGCGCTCATCCCGATACGACTGTATCGTCCCTCCGCTCCGTGCCCACCAAGGGACGGACTGCGGGCGTCATCCAATCAGAGCGCCGCATTTGTCAATAAGTAGCCGCCGCCGCTGCAGCTGGCGCGGCCTCGCAGCCAAAGATTCAGCGCCATTCAACACAGGTGAAACGAGGTTGAGGGAGGAGGAAGAAAAAAAAAAAAAAAAAAAAGAGCCCAAATTCCAAATGGCCCGGAGATAAAACTGTGCGCCTGTTGTTGGCGGAAATCGGCCCTCGTTACAGCGATGAGGCAGCGAGAAGAGAGGAGAAAGGGACTTAACGATGTCGTGGCGCCGTTATTACCGCCGTTACCTGAAAATGTAGCGGTGCAGCGGGTTATATTTATCGCTAATGAGATAAATAATGCTCGTCATTTACGCGGCGCTCAGCCCCCGGGGGGGAGGGGCCACGCTGGTGAGGAGGCCGCTCACCGACAGCGAGAGCCTCCGGAGGAACAGCAGCCACGCAAAGACCTTACACAGGTAAATGTAGAAATAATGAAGAAACATATTTGCTTGCACACACACACACACACCCACACACACACACACACACAAGCTGTGTTTCCATGACAGTTGTTCGCAAAATGAATGCGATATTTCTAGAATTTCGACAAAGTACATTTGCAAGTCCTCTTCCTCCGGCTTTCGCCTTGCATTCACCTCTGAGATAAGGCTTGTTTATAAGCAACATATATGGATGAAGACATGAAACCATGCTGCCACATTCACAGATCAACATGATCAGTTAATTCTATTCATCTCAGTTGTTCTTGAATCAAACGATGATGAGGAATTGTGAATATTAACAAATTTGCTCTGCCCTAAGTCACGTTGAAAGGATGTAAAACTGACGGCAGTGTTTACATGGATTTACACTTTTGGCATATTGCATATTGCCCATACATATTGCCCATACATGGATCAAACGGACTTAAAATCTGATTTATCCATGTGTCAAGTTTAGTTATTTATGGATGGATTTTTTTTTTTTGTCAGAAAATTCCGAGGAGCAGACAGAAAAAATGGATGGAAGAAATGCAAACAGAGGGGGGCATCGCGAATGTGAATGTGCAGCACCAAATATAGAACGACTGTTTGCGGCGGCTGCTAATTTATTTGTGGCAAATCCATTATTTACAGTGATGAAAGATTCACAGGTAAATAAAAGAGTAGACAGACGAGAAGAGTCAAGTCCACATGGACGGATATGAAGGTCCGTTTAGCCCGGGCTTAATTCCATCCAAGTCCCGCGATTTTTAGTATGTCGATTGGCCTCTCTCGCGCACGCTGCATATGAAAACTAAGGAACAAAAAAAAAAAAGACTTTTTAGCGCCTGGCCTGGACCGCGGTGTCATAGGTTTTTGTTTCTCAGAACACCTGTGACCTTTGTGTAGCAGTCGGGCCGGCCCGGGAGAAACCGCAGGACCAATTATTGGCAGGCACAAGGCCGGGAAAACACAATTAGTTGGCAGGAAAACCTGCTGCCCTGAACAAATCCCACTTTCCACACACACACACACACACACACACACACACACACACACACACACGCACACACACACACGCACACACACACACACACACACACACACACACACACCCCGGCATGGCCTCATTCTCTCTTCCTGGGCTCTGCTCAGGAAGTGTCCTCACCTTCAGCGCCGATCCGTCGCCTGTGCATGCAGGCGGTAGCGATGCATGTCATTACCCTGCGTGGAGTTTTTATCTGCCTGTGGTGGTTCTTCCCCCGCAGGGAGGGTGGGAGGGGGAGGCGGGGGTGGTGGGAAGAGAGAGAGAGCGAGCGCTCCCCCTGCGAGCTGTGACGCGTGTTCAGAGGAAGAACATGCATTTTTTAAAGCTCAACCCTGAGCACAGCGCGGCCGCGTTCCCTTTCCCCCCTCGTTGATTAGCGAAGGATGCGGAGGGATTATCATGGCCACGGGGACACGGGTGCAAAAACAATACAGCACACCACAAATACTATTTTAATAAACCGACTAATCTGAAAAATGGAGGCTTGTCGAGTTTAAACGTTTTAGACCTTTTTTTTTTTGTTATTTACATTCTTTTTTATTTATTTTTTTATTTTAGCAGAGAGCCCAGATATTGGAACCATTCTTGCAGTAAAGCCTGGAGAAAACTGGACCAGAGAGAGACAGTATTTCAGAATGCTTTTTTTTCAATTGGAAAATATAGACCACCCAAAAATATAATATCGTTTTATCCTTTTTTCCACTGAATAGCAGAATCTCATTTACCTTGCTGTGTCTTTGGGTCGCCTGGTTTCCTTAAACAAAAGGGAAAGATTAATTTAGTCCCACTGGTTGTCCTGTCACTGATTCAATGGATTTTTTTTTTAATATTACACTCTAATGAAATAAAAAATGCTTTAAATCTTGGAAGACAATCGCGCCATTTGCATGCAAAGGTATGAGGAGAGTGATGAGTTGCTCGAGTTATATACTATGTTGTTGCTGTGTGAGTTCTCTTAGAATTCATCATTTTCTACTTTTTCAATTTTGAGGCTGATGTATCCAAACTGCTGTCACGCTGGTGCTGCAAGAAACAAACAAACACACAACAGAGAAGAGTGTGTCTGTCAAAAGAGTGACTTTCTAATATTTGCGGCGCCATCAGAAGACTGTCACAGTTCACTGGTAGATGTCACCTGTACTTTGCATTGTTATATGTCCCTTATTCATCCTTACTTACATTATCACTATGTCATTGGAGCAGGAACTCCACCTCCAATCGTGGTGAGAACATAAAAAACCTTTGCTGAATCATGACCAAGTATTTATACACGACGTTCCTCCGCCGTCTATTTCTATTTCTATTTCTATAAACAAAGATGACTTTGAACAACTTGCATTCAAATTCAAATGCATGAATTTAAATGCAGCTTTTCTCATTTGCATCGCAGAGAGAAGAAGTGTGCTGTGGTTGAATGTGAGATGACCCTTATCTGGTGATGCATTGCTGCATAATGGCTGCACAATAAGTCTCTAAAGAAAAAGAAAAAATAACCCCCCCTACCCCCACACACACACACGATTAATAACATTAGCACAGAAGCATAAACCAGTGAGAAATGCACCTGCCTCCGTGTGGTGTCACTGATACAAATTGCCTTTGAAGTCAATCTGTATTGTGCCTTTCACCGCAGTGCTGAACAAGCCGGGCTCATCCATTCATCCCCATTCGTGCATCCTGGTTTATTTTGGACTTCCAGAGATGCAGCCCTCTTGGTGAGCTCAGTCAATATGGATTTGATCAAACGGCTTGATGCCTCTGCGACTCTGATTAATCCAAGCCATCACCTCCCCACCCCCGACCCCCAGTCCCCGTCTGCCACCCACCAGCGTCCTGGCATTCCTATGAGGCCAGCCGAGTGACAGCAACATAAGTCACACAGCTGCATTAAAAACACATTAGGCCAGCGGAAGGAATTAGGGCTGCACTTATCTGACACAGAGTACCTGTTCTCCAGTGTAGCAAGAGTCGGCGACCTCATGCATCACCATCGTCTTTCTGACAATGTTGTGACTTATGGGCTCCCCAAATGCACTCCCAAGCACTTTTAGGAGGTCTGGGCATTATGAATATATTGAATTTATGTGATGTTAAAGGATTACTGCAGTTTCATTCCCTCTCAACTTTCTTCATATATTTTTTTTATTCCATGGAATCAAAGAGGAGACGTCGTCTGGAGAGAAAAGACGAGGAGGGGGTCTAGACGGACCGGGGCAGGCATTCTATGGAGACCAGGACCCATTGGCTGAAGCTCAGAATAACAAACTAACTTTTTGGACTGTCAGTCAGAGAAGCACAAGGACGCATATAAAAAGCATATAAAGAGAAAGAAAGAAAGAAAATTCAACAAAGTCAGAAAATGACTTGAAAGAGACGTAAAATAACCACAAGAAAACTCAAAATGGCAACTGACAAAAAAAAAAGAAAGGAAGGGGGGACGTGACCTAAAATTACTTCAAAGTGACAGTAAAAAGGCCACCCAAGGAGACAAAAGATCTATTGAGCACCAAATTTATCACAAAGGCGCATTAAAATTAGTACGGAGCATCTCAGAGCGGTGACAAAAAAGAAAGGACTCGCAGTATGAAACACAAATTTACGATAAACAATCCAAAGCAACTAGAAAACAGCAACTCAATACATGATGTTCGAGGGTCTGCGGGGGAGTGGGTGTCACGTGTACAGACTAAGAAGCAAAACGCTTGTCTGTCTTGTGCTCTGCTGGTTATCACCTTCTGCTTTCAGTTGGCCATTTGGGTCTTCTAAATGTAATACAATGGTCACACATGAAGATCATCAGCCTGTTGTTGCTCTGACTGAGCTGCTTTATTTTATGTCTCCGCCCAGTCGTGACACCACCAAAACCAAAGTCTGCGTTTTTGTTACCAATAGTCCCAAGACCACCGCCACCACCACCGCTCCCTCTTCTCTGATGTCCTCTCCCGTGTTTCCTCTTGTGTTTATTGGTTGTTGGGGGTTGTTGCTATGTTTCTTCTTGGTTTGATCACACAAGATTTCTGACTGACACAAAGGACCAGATTCTAGATTTAACCAGCGTTCTTTTCTGAACAGAAATAAATAAATGAATCAAATTAAAACCCCTTCCCAGAGGTGCATGCAGATGTGACCAGCAGGAACAGAAGATAGGAGATGGGGGGGGGGGGGGGGGATGAGAGGTGTGGGGACTGGAGGGGGTGTTGTTGATCCTCCTCTTCAGCAGTAATTTGATTTCATGTGGCTCACAGTGCACTGCAGTGCAGAGGGAAGGTCGTAATGGCAGCCATCCGCCATCCATTATCACACCACACGTGTCCGCCGTCTTCGGCTTCGTCTCCGCTCCACCTCTGTTGTTCATCACCCACAGAACTGGGGGAGAGGTGAGATTTAGGGGGAGCAATTGTGTTTACTTGCCAGAGAAACACACAGGCTGACAGTTACATGTCAGATGGAGGTGCAGTGCCATTAAGTTGCATTACACCTTGGACACCTTGGCCATTGGAATGTCGTTTTCTTTAACAACGGGTCGCTTCGGATAGGAGAGGGGAGATAAAGCAGATGTTTCTGAAGGTGACAGAGCAGCAGTAGATCCACATTCTATTGTTTTGCGAGCACTGCTATGCAGGTAATAATTGAAAAAAGTGAACCAAATTATCATTATTGTTATTATTACTTTTAGTATAAGCTCTAATTCTTGAATGTAGAAAGTAATGAACGTGAGGGAAAGGGTCATCGGGTCAAATTTTGAAGTCCTAATATTTGGAGTGTTCATTAGGGTATAAGTTACTGCAGATCACTTTAGTGTAGCAATTTTCAAAAAACCTTTTAAAAAAGTCAAAGGACTTCCAATATACAGTTGTTCTCCATCAGGGAATTTCACATTTATAATGTAGTGTAACCCCTCATGTAACCAGTAGCAAGAAAACAATAAGTGAAGTATTAAATATTGCCATAATGCCATGAAATCAGACTGCAGTGGCAACACTTGGTTCGTTACCCCGTTCATTTCAACAGAATGCATTTTTCATCCAAAGTAGGCCAGAACATCGGAGGATTTACGAGCTCAAGTAATCCAACTCCCACATTCAAGGTGGAATATTAATTTATGCCAGATACTTGTAGCGGAGGGGTGTGCGGCGTGGGGGAGGGATTCCAGAGGGGCCTGGTGTCATTTGCATGTGATTTATAATGAAGGTAAACAAAGTGGACGGCTGTGCGTCACGCCGCTGCACTCTGACGTGCCGCTACTCCAGTCAGCGACAGCACAGTATCAACACCTGCTGCCCTCAGACAGCTGTGGGGATTTAATTAACTGCAAGTGAAGCTCTCCCCGCACAGTTTCCTGCCACAACTGCACTGCCTGACTCACTTTGCGTGAGTTCATTTGATAGATATGCGTTGTTTAATATCAAAGTTGGAAGCGGACCTTTGGAAACAGATTTAAAATGTATCAGAGGTACGCGCAAGAAAACAAATACTGGCCGTGAGAACCATGAAAACACACAGGTAGTCAGAAAAAAACAAAAACAAAACAAAGGCTGTACAAAAATGACAAAAAAAAAAATGAATACGTATTGGTGGCAGGATTATTTTTTATTTCTCATTTATTCTCAGTTCAATTCCTACTCACTAATCCCTAATTCGCCGTTTCCCCCACACCCAACTGCAAGTGTTTCTCTGCAGATGTCAGGTGACAGCTGACTGAAGGGGAACATTGTCACCCCAAGTGTTTCATCGGAGCAGGATGTCCGTTTTGTCTTTTCACTGAGCTCAGCGGGCATCTTGTCCCGCATCACGTCCATCCAGATCTTTAGCTGTAGGCTGCTTTCGACCTTCGTAGCTACCAGACTCTCTGGGCTCCAGTGGATGGTGATTGCTGCAGGCTTGAGTACCCTCTTCAAAGTAGGCAACATTCCTCCAGATATCCTTGGTGACAGCAAGTACAAATCAACTACTGTGTTGTTACATAAAGAAATGCATGACACACAGAATACATCAAAAAACATCTTTGTGATAAGGACCATTTACAGCCATTTATATGATTGTTGTTTTATCACTTGGCACACAGTGAATAATTGTCCAAATACAAATAAAAAGCAAAAAAAAAAAAAAGGAAAAGAAAAACTGACTAATGCAGTTCTGTACCGAGACAGCAAAGGACACTAACAACAAGAAGATGAAGTATTCGATAATGAGTCGGAGTTGCTGATTTGGGCGGGGTTTGCTTTGTGTGAGGGTGACGTGATGGGCACAGTCTGGTATGCTTACAGTCAAGAGACATCACAGAGTTTCTGCCATTGTAGAATGGAACACTTTTGCCATGCAAATGTAATCAGATGACTTGACAAGTATCACTTCAGCTCAGCGAAACGCTGCCTTTCCCTTCCACCGCCTTCTTAAGTTTAAGATTAAAGCGGAACATGGCAGACTATTAGGTGCATAGATAGAGCAAGGAGTGACATGCAGTGAAATTATAGGGTGTCAGTAGGCATGGGATGACCATTGACTGGGCATTGCAATCCCAGCGTCTACACGGTTTGAAGAGTGGAGAGTTGACGCTAAGGCGTTCTCTGCACCCAGTCAGATGCAAAAGTCATGTTTTAAAAAATGAAAAAAAAAGAAGTGACTTTTTATTAAAGATGCTCATTAAATGTTATGATGGATAAATATTCTTTCAGTTTTTCGCCCCTGCATCTGATCCTAAATCTAAAATGCCTTCGGGAAGAATGAATGTCTATGAAGAATGGTATCTTTAAGGAAAACCCTCTTGTTAAAATGTGCTCACCACTCACCTGCTTGTGTCAGTCTCTGAAAAACCGTACGTCAATTAGCATTTAGCGTCATCATGAATGGAGGGGGGGGGGGGGGGGGGGTTCCAGTGAAGCAATGGCGCCGTCATAACTGGGCTAAATAGGCATTCTGGGCATGCTTTGCAGATTTCCTGTGTCCATTAGCAGGTATTGACTCTGTCTCTGTGAGTGCTGTAAGCTGTGATTGCCAATGACACATTGTTACATGGCATTTGTTCGAAGATGCCAAGCGCAATTCTTCCGCTTGCTATTTACTCCGCACAACAAACAGAGCATGTAATTAAGAGACTACTTAATCCAGCCAAAACCTGATACGTTCACTAAAAGCCATCCCGCTCCGTCCAGCCTCCACCTCTCCTCATGCGCCTGTTTATCTCAAACACACCACACCGCACACACGCACACACACCAACACACATATAATCCCACCTGCAAACACCGGGTCCATTCCACGAGCAGGCAGCCTCATTAAAATACACAGGCCCTTTGGGAAATTCTCTGTTTGCAATAAGTCGACTTCTATGGAAATGCTTGTTGACCCACCTCATGGTTGGGGACGTCACTGTGCCAATCATAGGCCGGTTCCTTCACATTGATACGTGGTCATTGGAGTCAAATGCTGGTTCCGTGCCTCAGGCTTCGACTTCATGGAATATCTGCAAGCCAACAGACATGAAGGGTGTGGAAGTTTGCTGCAGTGGCATTTACGGACAAACTCTTTTACCGGACGACATTTACTGGACCCTCGACTAAGAAACAGCACTGTCTTTGTATATATTGAGTTTTGTCTGCTCTTGAAATACGTTTATACTCAGTGGGTGATTGTACCATCTGTCTGACCTAAGTGTTGTGATTATGTCCTAAAGTGGCGTAGATGTAGATAATTCTAATACCGATAAATTTCAATAGCACGCTGACCGGGGACGGACTTTTCACTCGGGTTTAGTCGCAAAAATAACAAACAGCACGTGGGCGGGCTGTTGGCACTGCAATGGGTTATTCGAACATGACATTAGTTTCGTGGAGCTCTCATCCAAAAAGATATCCACTGATAATGCTGTCATGTCCCAGGTCAGTGTTCCTTATAGTTCTGTTTCCAATGCAGACCAGGATGGAAAGACGAAGCCTCTGGGAGATCCCTGCTCTTCCCTCTCTATATTTAAGTGATTTTTTTTTTTTTGTTGTTGCCTGAAACTTAGAAGAGGAAAATCAGGAAGATATAAGGTTACTAGAATGGCAACCTAAAAATCAATGATTAACGATGAACATGCAGCGCAGGAACTATGCACTCCAAACTTCTTCTCCCTGGAACATCAAGGTTGAGATTGGCACAAGAAAACGAGTCTCCAATCAAAATTCATTTTACATCCCTGCTCACCATCATCTGAGGATTAAAAACGTTGTACAATGGAGAATCAGTCTGGTCCATTATAGTGCAGTGACATATGTCTTTCTGAGTTGACCTCTTCTGAGTGTAACCCCTCCCCCAATTCCATCCCACATTAGCGTTAACGTTTCCATCTTTTGTAATCAGAGCTTTGGCTTGTACTGTGCATGTTCACGTATTTCTGTCGTGACCTGCTGGCGTATTAACTGATAAGAGATTGATAGATTGATTTCCTGCCAGTAAAAAGCAGCAGCGGCAGGATAAAACCCCTGCCTATGATAAATGGGTTTTTGTGTTCTCCGAGTGGTTGAGTCGATGAGCTGATCAATGCCCAAGCTCAACAAGGTCAGTCCCGCTGGTGACGAGGCATTGGTTATGCACATGCAAATCCAAAAAGACAAGTGCACTCATTGTGATCAAGGTGACGGTTGAAACTTTGGACTTCGTTCCCTCGCAAATACGATAACAATAACTCAAGTTGTCATAATTCTGCTGATCTATGCAGCTGTTTCTACAAGCACAGGCCTTTATATAAAAAAAAAAAAATAAAAAAAAAAAAGTTTTGTGAACTTTTGGTATGTAGCCTTGTGAAATTTAATTTAATTTAATTTCAGGTTTTTCTGTTTGCTGATTGGCTGTGGGGTGGGAATTAGCGCAGGAGTACATCTGGAAAAAAGGAGGGAGAGTGAGCAGCGACGGCAGAGATCAGTAATTAAAGAAAATATTTTTTATTTTCTGCCCAGTGCGGTTAGAAGGCGTTTTAAAGTGTTTCTCACCTCCTGCAGAGGTGAAAAAAAAGACTTTTTAAAGTGGAGTTTGGACTGTGGAAGGCCAGAGTTGCAGCGAGTTGCTCGAGGAGTTTTAAGGCCAATTAAGAATCCAGTCTGATAAGGCTGCTTAATTAAAATTTTAAAAGTATTGATCCATGTGACTCCATATGCCAAAAATATGATAATACAGGTGCAGGGCAATGGCATCTTTAAGCTCCGAACCCAAGCAGTTAGCACATAGATGGTGTTTATATAACAGCTATTTACATAATGCATTATGCATGAGGACACAGAACCACTGATAATTTAAAACCCAGATTAGCCTACTTCCCATCACTAATATTTCTGTATCAATCAGAAATATATATATATTTTTTTTTATCTCATCTCGAGCTCCTCTCCCTTTGGCCACAATGTTGGATTATCACATGCTGACGAAAAAAGAAAATCGCAAAGGGTCAGGGATGGATTTCAAGCATCGTATCACTGGCAAAGAAAGAAAAAAAAAAAAAAAAAGCATGTTTAACAAGCGTACTTATGATTTCCAACCAAAAAGGGCCTGTAGCATCATTACAATTGGCTCATTTAAAAAACAGCACAACAAACAACGCCAGCAGCTGCCGTTATTAAAATGCCTTTTCCACGGCGTGGCGTTTGCTGGATAACGCCGCCACACACTGCGGCCAACGATGCATCCTTAGCAACAATTCCGCTCAAAAAAGAAAAAAAAAGTCAATTGCAATTACTGTTGCACTCGCCACCGCCATAACCCTCTCTCACACGTGCTCCGTGTTTGGAGGCGAGCCGACTCCCCCCGCCCCACACGCTCGCCAGCAAATCAACTTTCCAATCTGCACTTGGTTGCTTCCTTCTACCTGCAGGGATAAAGAATGTGGGTCATTAGTATGTGTAAAATAGAGTCCCAAAAAATGGGCGAGGAAAAAAAAAGAAAAGAATCAGGTAGAAGAGATCAATCACTCTTAATTTCTCCTGGGAGCGTAGCATCGCGTGGCGCTATAGATCTGGAAATAGCAATGGGATTGCTACCCATTGAACCTTTAGGGCAGTGACTGCAATATACATGAGTCTTTCTGTGCATGCCCCGTCCATGATTAAATATTTCTTAAATAGGACACTGAGCTACAGACACAGGGAGAATGGACTCCCTTATCTTATATCCACTGGCATCTTACTGTCCTGGTAAATACGCATATAGACAGAGTCACACGTGAACTTCTACTTGTCGAAAATATTGTTGTTCCAGCTAACAACATTTTTATTTGAGAGATATTTCAAATCCACTGTGCACACTGAGGAAAAACAAAGTGATCCAGTTATGAAGTGCGCTGCTCCATCTGCAACTGGTGGGGTTCATCAGAATAAATTCTAATTTTATGGAAATAGCACAAGAAGATTTTTTTTTTCCTGCACTGAAAATTGAAGACAGTTGCTGCTGCTTTAAGCCCTCAGATTTTTCTCCCCGCTTTCTTTGCATTTTACTTTTAATTGTTCCCTATTTTTCCCCCCCCCCCCGAAAAATAGACTAAATGTTGTACCGCCGACTTTTTTAGTTTGCATCTCTACAATCGAAATACTTACCTCTGAGCTCCCTTCCTACAATGGACATTTCTGAATTGGTCTTAAACATTGCAGTTGATAATGCCAAATTGAAACTAGGTCTGTTAACTAGAAGTCTTGTAATGGCCTCTCTGCATCCACCTCGGATGAGCTTATTTAGGGCTTCATAGAGGAAAGAGCCAGTGCAGAAACGCATGCACTAGCTGCTGTTTTCTTCCCAAGTTAAAATCAGGCCAAACTCTTAAGTCGATGCCACTCATAAGCAAAACAAGGTCATCTCTAATTATTATCCCCTTCCCCTCCACCTTTTGATATGTAAAACACCCCACTGGGTTCAAGTCACAGTCACACATATCACAGATCTAACAGAGGAGGTTATGACAGTGAATCAGTTTCTCACCAGCTTCGCCTGCTGCTTAGCGCACTGTCAGTTTTTTTTGCGTCAAAAAAGAAAAAGAAAAATCACAATCCAAACTGCCAAAATGCTGAAACCCCAACTGAGGGGCTCAATAAATTATTTCAAAGTTGATTTTACATGAGCCAAATTATTTGGGGAGACGGGCCAAGGCCGCGTGTCTGTCCGGATGCCAGAGCAGGAAGTGGATTCCCCCCCACCCACCCCACACACTCCACCTGCTAACAGAGAGAGAAGACGGAGCCAGGCAGGGGGATGGTGAGCTGTCAGGAGGGAAAGGAGAACAAAGTATGCAAGGAATGGCACGGTGCAGGATAATAAGGGTGTCAAGACGACTCACGGGAGGCGAGATCTGGCCACACCGTAAATCTGGACGAGTGTCAACCAGGGATTAGACAAACTACAAAAAAACTAAACAAACTAGCATTATCGCCTCATGCTTTCATCCCTCCCGCACAGCAGGGCGAAGGCGTGCTTTGTGTCCTTGTCGGTCCAGACTGGGGCAGTTCCATGCCTGTGGCGACCGATGCAGAGCGTCGATGCGAGGTTCAGTGACAATCAGCTGAATCCCCCCCCCCCCCCCGTCAACCAAACCCAAAGATCCGCGTTTTGCGACAAAGACGCTCTGAATACAGAAACGAATGCCTCACACACACGTCTGAATCACGACATAATGATTCGGCAGTCTCCAAGAAAGCGGTCAGTTTTGCATCCGCTTTAGTTTGCAATCAATCCGTTCACACGATCACATGCCGCACGGGACCTTTCACACTCTCAGAAGGGATTAAAGTCGGCTTGCAACAGTGAATCTATGAATGAATGAATGAATGAATGAGGCGAATGCAGATTGTTGAGCTTAGTTCATCCATACAGCTGAGTCGTCCTCGATCGGCAACCTGTCAACCAATCAGAAAACAGTATCTTTTGTTGCCAGATGAAGTAGAATCACGCGCTCTGAATACGTCTATTGCTGTTAGTCTCTCATCAAAGGTTTCGATTGTAAAGAAGACGAATGGATTTGACCGTTGTGACTGTGATTTTTGCTGTCTATTTTAGATTTGATACGCTAACACATTACCATCAGACCTCTTCAAACAAACTTCAGCAGGCCTCACAAAATGTTGTAACTCTCTTATGTGAGATTAAGACACACTGTCCTCTAAGTCACAGTGGCAGGTGTGAAAATATAAAATATTTTTTCAGTTTCTATGATCCATCTTTGATTTAAAATCAAAGATGGTTCCAGAGTTTTTGATGATAAATGATGATATGATGATAAAGGCAACTTTTGCTAAAATTCAAATCTATTCGGAATAAGGCTCAAAGTTTTTAAATAGCGAAAGCAACTGCAAAATCTTTTGGGCTCCTGTTTTGTTTAACTAGAGCAGGGACTCTTTATCTTTTGGGTACATTCTAAAGTTTCAAACTTCGAGTTTCTGAGGCACAAAATGATCCCTGCCCTCTTTTATGTAACAGGCGCTATTGTTTTTAATCCACCGCTAAGTAAGATCCTCAACAGCTGCTCTTTTAACTATTCCCAAAGTCACCAGCCAAAGTCTACTGGGATGCTGCTTTTAGCCACTTTGCCGCAAAACTAAGGCAAACTTTAAACATTCAACTTGCTGAGTCTGTGGATGGCTTTAACATCAACTGAAAAAAGAAAAAAAGGAAAAAAAAAACGTATCCTTTTCTGTACAGCCTACGGCAGCCATCTGGTCTCAAAAGACTGAGCTCTGCTACGCTGTGAATATTAACTTTTTTGTGCGTAAATTGTTGTTGAAAAAAAAAAAAGGTGAAAAATTGTGCATGCATTGCACTTTAGTGCAAACTTTGTTGCTTAATCGCAAGTGTCAGAGATGTGTTAATACTGTATAATTATTATTGTATTACTAATGGTGGTTTATGGTTAATAAACGAGGACAGGGGACAGTGCATGCACAGAAATTAGTGTAACGCACAACATTCCTTTTCACCGTTAACGTATATAATATTTATCGGTTTTTGTAAAGACCATTTCTACCCTCTTGACACATTTTTATTAAGATCAAATATACATACACACCGATTCTAGTTGGAATATGTGGCTCCATGTAAATGGCAGAGTGCTGTTTGGTGTGGGCTCGAGCTGAAGGCCTCTGAAATCCCAGGACTCTGAGTCAGTAGACAGAATGTTGAGTCTGGAAAGCCAGCAGGACTGGAGAGGCTTACCGGACACCGACAAGGGCAGATTTACAGACAAGTAAAAACTTTAATCCCGCTTGCACGAGAGGAAAAAGCCTGAAGAAATGACAGAGGCAACTTCAAAATCTAGTGGCTTGAATGGCTCGATGTGGCCGGCATTCAGAGTTTTCCGAAGGAGCAGCAGCAGTGGCAGCAGCGCAGGCATAACTTCAGGAAGACGACGCCTCTGATGCGATGCCAAAAGTTGAGCTGGTTTCAACTTTTCCCCTTCATCCCCTGTAGCACACGACTCATTGGGACTCAAAGAGAAAACATGGATATTTGCTGCGTCGGTGGATTTTAATGATGCTTTTTTTTCTCTCTTTTTTTTAATGTATACTCGTACTGTACGAGCATACATTAAAATATATATTCCACACCCACCTGGTCAAATGCCAATAGCATTTGGAAGAAGAGGCTAATTTAAGGTCGTTGGACGATACCACTCTGTCACATTCCTGAAATTGGTCTGATTTTTGGACTGCCAGTTCAGTCTGGAGGCTAAAGCTGGAGGCATTCTATTGGTGTGAAGCAGTCATTAGTTGTTGCCCCTTGGCGCTGCAATGTCAGTGACAGTCAGGACCAGCGGCAAAGAAAACCTGCTAACAGACAATTCTCTGTCGCTGCTCTTTGTTTTACTTTAAAAGGTGACAGAGACACTTTTTTTCTCGATAAAGGTCACCACTGCAGCAATTTATAATCATTGAATAATGATTAATTAATTAATTAATTAGGTAGACATGACATGGTGTCCTGCCAGTCTAGACTAGGAGGTCAAGTCAGGTCACACCAAAAAAAAAAAAACGCCGCCTCTTTTTTGCCATTGCCCAAGATAAAAGACTTGTGTCAGGAAGGGCATCCGACATCTTATACCAAATCGAATCCCTATGATTTGCAGCGGCGACCCCTGAGGGGAACAGCTGATAGAAAAGAAAAAAAACCAAAACAAGAAGCAACAAATTTGTGGATCCTTGGCTCGACAACCAGGCAGCAACATCAACAGGGGCGCCACGCTGTGATGAGAACACTTGTGTTACACCCTTTATTAGTTGCTGTGCTTTGTTTTTCTCTCTGAGTTGTTTCATTTTTTTCTCTCTTGCCTGTGTGTGTGTCTGTGTTTTATTTCAGCAGAGTCTTGATTGTAACTGGTGATTTGCTCCAACAGATCAGCTGTGAATGCCACACAGGTAGCAGTGTCCGGTTGCAGGGTTAGGTCCAGTGCAAATGCTGAATGTAAATTCAATCCCATGTAAAACGTAGGTCATTAATACATGGGACAATATGAATTTAAAAAAGGCAGGTTAGCCAGGTTAATATTAGCCAGGTCCAGGGTGTAGTGTTAGCTAATGTTGTCAGGGCACAATTCAGGAACCACAAGTGGATCAGAGACAATCAGAATTCTTGATTTCTTTATCTTTTTTTCAAATCCTGCAAGCAGAGTCCAAAACAGGCAGGGGTCGTACACAGGCAGGCGGACTGAGGCAGGGAAGTCCAAATCGACTGGCAAGTTCTGAGGCCAAAAACAGGCACAGGTCAGAAACAGGAATGGTCTGAACAGGTGTGACTAAAACAGAGTAATTGGCTTCTGGAACCGGTCAGGAACATCCACAGACTTGAGTTGACCATCAGACCAAGCAGGATCGCCAAGGCTGGGCTTAAGTAGTTAGTCTGATTGTCTAAAATGGGAATCAGGTGAGTCAACAAAATGGCGGGAACATCACAAACAGGAAGTTACCCAAATAAGGAGGTGGTTGAAGTCACATGGCAAAGCATATGGCGACAAAAGCAAAAGACAGTGACACTCTCTAACAGGTAGGGGGAGACAAAAACACTGTTCCAGGTAGGAATCCTGACAAATGTATGCATGGGACGAGTCGATTCAATGTTATTGTGTATGTGCTGAAAAACCCATTTAGCGACACGGCTTTGTGAATCGCCCAGTAGTGAGACAGATGGTATTGTGTATTAAAAAAAAAAAGGTTAACATGAATGCAATTGGAGGAGTCATGCTGACATTATTTGCTCGTATTTTCACTGCAGCAGACAAGGATAACTGCGGCTAAATGCATATTGAAGAGACTTGATGTTAATGTGACATTCATCTGGGAGGGTTCCCAGCAACACTGGCGCTCCCTCAAGACCGGTAATTATCCAATAGCCGCCTTCTTCACAGACAGTAGCACAATTAAAACTTTACAGTTGAATAATAGCTCTGCAGGGCACCCGGGTTTCATGGGAGTGCTGTCATGAAGTTAAATATTTCCTTTGCAGTTGGAACACTTAAACTCAGTCCCCATTTCAGAGGGACGGTGGGACAGTTTTTCATGCGTACGCAAAGTAAGAAAAAAGAAAAAGGGAATGCAATTCAATCATGCCATATTTTGCAAGTTCGTTCATCATTCATCTTCTATACCAGCTTATTCCAATTCAGGGTCACGGGGGTCTGCTGGAGCCTGTCCCAGCTGTCTTATTTTGCAAGTTTCAGTGACAATTACAGAAGTTTTCCAATCTTGTTGTCTGTGATCAAACGCATAGATCTGATCAAAAAGGAACAAACTATGGTCGACACTGCCGTAAAACCAGCCGTTTATGACGTAGCACGACGGACCTTTGCCAAAGGAACATGGTGTGAGGTGTCACATCACAGAAGAAACAGTTTTAGAGGTCGCTCTGGTTGAAAAATGGAAATGACTCCTTTTCGTCACGTGCAAGAAGAAAGATACAGACAAGAAAATTCACAATATACCACAATCAACTGAGGTTTAACTTTTGCAGGTCACCTTACAAAAAATGTTTCAGCCATGACTCCAAACGTAAAAGGATGAACCGATCAGAATGCACTGAACATCCTCACTGGCCCACATCTTTTAATAGATGCAAATTGACCATGTGATGTGCCCAAAACCAGATTACATTTGCCTGACCAGAAGTCCCAGCGTCGTCTCTCTGTGCAGCAGGACGTTGAGATCTCGCAAGTCGTGCTGAAGACACGTGTTCACAAACATGCAATTGATAGACGCCAACTATCTCCCCCCAGCAGACTTGACTGTGTTTGTCAGATGTGCTCGAGTCATTATTCGAGTCACAACCCGAGGTCTCCGCTGTTAATACTATTCCTTCCCCTCAAACTATCAGAGAGAATGTTAAGCAGGGCTGGGAATGTAACTGTCTCTGGTCAAATATTGACACACACCTCCTGTTGTGACACTGCGACTGTGGCAAATTACATTTTCACCCAATGACAAAAACATAATCTTGGCAATATTAGAATGGATAGAAAAATTCTAATATTGCCAACTATTAAAAAAACCCCAACAACTTTGTGTCAATCCCAGGGCCAACCCCCTGTTACAATGACCAGTTGTGTTCTGTTTGTTCAATTCTGTGTTATAATCCATACCCACAGATTTTGTATCCATTTTTTTGTGTATTATTACTTGTGTTTTTTTTCTTGTTTTTTTTTCCATGATCATTGCCATTGGGTAAATTTAGATAAATCTCCAATTGACCAATATGATGAAGCGTTGAGCCATAATTACAAGCGTGAGTGTGTATGTATGTATGTATATATATATAAACACATCTCCCCTGCTGATGCTGAGAGGTGTCATCACATTCTATTCCTGCCTCCAATCACCTCTCCTGGTGTTGGAAGTGCCGCCATGGTGAGACCCTCTTGGGTTGTTAAACACCCCAAAATCCTAAAACTGATAATTATACTTTTTTCCAGCTCGTGCGGTACGTAAAATGGTCACCGCTGTTAAGTTGAAGAGAGATTCCATTATTTTAGTGGCACGATGTAGCATGGAGGTTTCCCCCCTTTAGCCGTCATTTTCAGAAGCATGTGTGGACGAGGGGTCCGATAATGGCTCTCACTTTGGGCCACTCTGGCCTCCTCCACGGTGGATCTGATCCTGACACCTCCTGATGACTGATTCTCCAGAGGCCAGCGCTTCACTCCGCTGCCCAGTTTGGTCGCGCATCGTGTGGTGGAGAAATGTTATGATTGGAGTCGTTCCTAAAGAAGGGCTTTCATCGAGCAACTTCACCTCTCAAGTTTGTGGATGACTCAGTAATTGTCTCTTTGGGATAATGGCGACTCTGATTGCGCACCAGCTTTGTCCAGTTTTGTTGAGCGGTGACGTCGACCCCCTGCATCAATGTGGCCAAGACAACAAAAATTGTTTTAGGAAGAATTTATTTACATGATCAGGCGATTTAACCGCTACAAACATATTGGCACCACAGTTATCATCATTGGGTGTTGATTCACACGTGCCTGTGTCTGTAAGTCAGACCAGCGTCTTCTTTGATCCAAAAAAAATGCAAACGTTTGAATGTTGATTCAGATTTTTATGTGTATGCTTTAACAAACCAGCTTTCACCTTCACTTTGCTGGTTTGGCTCTCTATCTGTCAAGACTACGGCCAGACTGCTGGGGATTGTGAGGGGGTGCAGTGAGATTGCTGGCATAGCACAGCCTGATCTTTTTCGCCATTACAGGACAAGATCCCAAAGGGAAGCCAAGTCTTTTCTGGCTGACTTGAGGCATCCACTTTGCAGCGAGTCCTCTCTCCTTCCATCTGGCTGGAGACTTGCACAGCCAAAATGCTAAACAAATACACAGAGGAACTCCATTCTTTTTGCTGCAATTAGGTTCTTTAATGAGTCCATACCATTTGTTCATTGACTGGAACTGACTCGTCTTGGTTGTTTTCTATTTTTGAAATCACGCAAGTTTCTGCTGCAAGAGATTTGACCTGCGAGGAGTCGTGGACTTGTAGCAAAAGCCAGCACTGAGGGTCGCTGGAGCCGATCCCAGCTATTGCCGGGTGAAGACACTGTGCATTCTGGAACAGTAACTACTTCATCAAAATGGTGACGTAGCGAGACAAAGCATTCCACTTACATTCACACCCATTGGTTTTAAAAAAAAAAATGTGCCTGTATGCTTTCTTTACTTCTGTTTTTGCCTGTTGCCTGCTTTGATTAACGAACCATTAACCATATAAAAAAAGGGAAAAAGGAGAAGTACATAGATACACATGTTTATGGATTTCACCGTACACCCTTTCGAACATGGAGTGGTTACCAGAGATGCCCTTATACAATTTTGTTTCTTGCTGAAGCATATTTAGATATTTTATTCATTTATTTCATGTTGTTCTCCCAACCTGTTCAAAGAAGTAAAATCAAATGAATGAAACTGAACACTGACGTCTGCAAAACTCACAAGGGGGGCAGCGTTCCGCTCAGGCGCACGGTCGAGGATCACCTCCGACGAGACGGTGTCGCGGCACCCGACGTCCCTCGTCTCGATCGGCCCTCGCGTTGCTTGCGTTCTCGGAGAGTCGTTTCCGCATCGATCAGATCGGAGCCACCGCCAAAAAACCTCCTGGGAGTCAGACTTCAGCGACTGCATGTACTCGGCTTGACAGCGGGTGTCGTCACCGCGTCAAAATGAATCGAGTGGGCCTCTTGGAGACGGGTGAGTCATCGGCGCGAGAGCTGCAGAGCTGAGGAGATTTGATGGCCCCCTGAATCCTCGGCGGGTCAGAGTTCGGTGCTATTTTTGCAGGACGAGATCTCAGCCCTGGAGAAGGTCACCGCCGTCATTAAAGGCGAGAGCGAGGGCGGAGCGCTTCGGTCGCGGGCGAAAGCCGAACAAATGGACCTCTTTGTGAACACGGACGCACGTGATAATGTCGCGCCACAACCATTGTAATAGCTAGGGATGCAACGGCACCGATAGCAGCATCAGGATACCGGGGTTGAGTACTCGGCTCATACTCATAAGATACGTGCCGATACCACGACACTGATATCAGTTGTATGTGCATGTATATGACAAGTTTTGTTCATTTTGGTGTTTGTACTGCAGCAACAGACAGCCCATGTCCTAGAAAAACATGCTGAGGAATGTTGACAATTCCAAATTCTCATTTGTAAGCAGAAGGCAGGAAGAAAAAAAAAAAAAAAAAAAACAACTCCCTATTATTGCGGTGCAGAAACAGTCGGGCTGCGACAGAGTGTTATAACTGAGTAATTAATAATGAAGCAGTATTAATTTTCAGTGCGTCGGTGGGGGGATACCCATCAAAGTGCAGGTTAGGACGGCATCGTGACAGTGTTGCTGGCTCCGGCTCTCGCCAATTCCCCGAACAGGACCCAGTTACATAAAACACCTCTGTAGTTTTTTTTTTTTTCTCTCCCCCCCCCCCCACCGCCCCCCCGCGGAGTTTCTTTGTTGTTTCGTATCACAGCTTTGATCTAATGTGTTGCCTTCAGTGTTGGAAGCCCACTGGTGCCGTGGCCCTTTCCTTCTCAGTGCTAAGAGTGCTAATGCCCCCAACCAGGAGGGGTTGACCAGGGTCACAACATCAAAGTGGATTATTTTAGTATGCGGCGCAGTGAGACCTCGTTAATTCCAGGTTTTTCGTCTCCATACATTGACCTGCTGCCGTTTGGTTACTTACGGTTTCATTCGGTGCCTTGCCTTTTAGTGTGTGTGTGTGTGTGTGTGTGTGTGTTTGCTGGACTTATTATAATTCTTTGCCTCCATCCCCTTGCCGACTGGGCTGTTTGTGATCAGTCTGTATTAGTTATCGGCCTTGCAGTAAAGAAAGCAGAGCGGTGCATTTTTCTCTGTGTTTTATGAACGATACAGCCGTATAACGCTGGCATATATTACACAACTTCCCCAAGAACATTCTAGATGATAGTCAGTTTTGCTTTTGGAACTATTTAAACATATCTGAATTGAAATATACATTGATGCTAATGTCATACAGCTGTGTGCAGTATCTTGGGTCGGATTGGTTTTTCAAAGACAACATTTTGTGTTGCTTTTGTGAAAGGCCGTAGCCCCTTGTATTCACTTCTAATGGCACACTTTCGCATGATTCTGGCATTGTCCAATCACTTCGCAATTTTTCACTCCCCTTCTCAAATGGTTTCTATTTGTGGCGCACGGATCGACCTGGATATCAAAAATATCGATTTCAACATCGTATCAGTATCAGTATCGTAGCGACACGAGTAGGAAGAAATCGATGTGAAGACAACTCAAACCTTTTGTATTTCACACTTTGCTCCTCGTCCCCGCCTGCTTCCCTCTAGAAAAGTTTTGTCAGGTGTAAATACATGAGACCCTCATTGATGGAAAACATCAAGTGATACATGATTGATCATGGTAGAAGTGCTTATTAACAGACGTCTCATAACCACAGTCAGCAAGCGGAACACACATACATACACACACATATATATATATATGTACACAGACCTGCTGCATAACCAAGAACATGCCAGTACATAAACACATGCAACTGAAAAAGATAAGAAAAAACTAATTCCAAAAAGGGATTAAATGGGGTGAAGCTGGTAAAAGGGAGACACATTCTGAGCAATGAGGTTCTGTCTTGTTATTGAGATGAGGAGGGGGGGCTGTGAGGAGTTTTTTTTTTTTTTTTCCAATGAGCCAAATTCATTGTGTTCCTTGATATCCAGCTCATTCTCTTGGTGATAGTCAAGCCCACGAGTACAAGTTTATTGTTTGTTTTCAGTCATCTTCTTCAGAGATAAGTCTCCGAATAGGTGGAGTGCGCCAGATAATGTGTCACAGTAGTGTCGCTTTATTCTCAAATTGCTAATACTGAAATAATAAAGCAAGCAGTTTGAAAACTGTCAGCGGCATTCGCATGAGCCCGAGCAGACTGGAAAAATAAAAAAATAAAAAAATAAAATAAATAAAAGTTTGAAAGTGAAATTTCAGAAGATCATTTCATTTACAAAACAGTCTTATTAAGCAGCAGAAACGTTAAACCTAAAACTTGTTGTATTGGCTCGACACACCATTTCATGGCGCTTCTAACTCTAAAGCATCATCTAACAGTAGGAAATGCCAATAACACAGAATCCCCGTCTTCTTTCACTCTTTTTCATCAGCACAATTCTCTCGCTCCTCTTCCCAGCTGACAGATCACTCATGGCAGCAGTTTCATTGGAGCCAAGCATGGATCTCTAATCACCACCTCACAGAACACCAAGCCACTCACTAATTCATAGTACCTGTCAGACTGTAGACTGGTAGATAATTGGAGACAGATCAACCCCAGTAATAAGGGGTAATCGTATTACTTACTACACAATCAATCATATGATATAGATTACTTCTTGCTGAATGATTTTTTTTTTCATAAACTAACCAACCCAGCCACATAATTATTGTCTATTGTCTATGGTTTATGGTCTATGGCTATCATTATACCAGCAGACTGGATACCCCAGCCTCCCTTCTGACAACTCAATGAAATGAGTTGGATGATTATAAAAGAACTACAAAGGAACAAAGGAAGATTGAGTTCCCATTCCTAAACTCAAACAAGTATGAAAACTAAAAAAACACACACATATATTTATATATATATATATATATATATATATATATATATATATATATATATATATATATATGTATATATATATATTTATATATATATATATATGTATATATGCTGAGGGTGTTCCCTGCCGTGTCTCCTAACCTAAACGAGCCTCCAATGAAGTAGAACATCTGTAATTACCTCTCACCTATAATGAAATCAGCACAGCTCTGCATCTTGAGTCCATCATTGAACTCTGCTTAAACCCTCTTCATCCCAAGACCGCAACAATCGCGCCACTAATTGGCATCAATTATAATTTTAATGAATACAGATGTAAGGATGATAAGCAAGGCTCTTGTTGGTTTGACTTTGAATGCCCACTGTTCCCACTTCTGTTTGCACCTGGTCCCTTGTATTAGACAATGTGACCACATTGCAGGCATCCCATCCAAATTTCACCACCTTAAAATAAGTCTGTGCAATCATGACTTTGCATAACCCCTTGCAAACACTTCCTACTTTACCTCCAGCAGTCTGAAATATCGTGAACAAATACAGTGGGTTGTCCACTTCTGCTTGCTCTAAACTTGCTCTTTCAAATCAACCATTTTACAGTTTGCCATCTATTTGCAGTAGTTTTTTCCCCCACATAATAATAATAATAATAATAATAATAATAATAATAATAATAATAATAATAATTAATATTAATATTAATATTAATATATTTCTCTCGGCATAGACAAAGCTAAACAGTGCATTACATTGATTGTCTTCATTTGCAATAACATTGCAAATGCATTGCATTGATTTGCTGAACGTTGTCAGTAACTGTGTGCAGCCAGTACAAAGCTAATCAATACAAACACTTTGCTCCTCTGTGGCTGCTTTGTACGTCGCACATCAATCTGTGAATCTGCACCAATCTGCGCAAAGCCTGGCAACTCTTCTCATTAAGAGCGCACGAAGGTTTATTTCTGGTCGGCAAATCAGTTCCAATCAGAGAGTGGTGCTCTCTGACTGGAGCTGCGCACATTCTGTGGATTTCTAAATAAGGTCATGCTTTCCTCAGGAACACTTTCGCCAGATGGTATTCAAATCTTTAACGCTCATTATCACAAACTTCACTTCCCCCCCAGATGGAAAGTGATAACTCAAACGTCTGAAAGAGCTACGGTGCACAAAAATAGCGGGGGATACATCACGTGCTTCGCATCGTGTGCGTTTGGCTTGCGATCGCATTCGTCACCGTTTTAACGAGGCAACCTGTCAAATCCGTTTCCTGGGGTTTAGTGGCGAAAGGCTGCTTGATAAACTCAGACTGAAGGGCTGTCACATGCTGGTGGAGTGACCCTAAAGGCAGAAATTATTCTCAGAGTGAATTTAATGGGATTTTTTTTTTAGTATCCTAAGACAAAATGAAGATGTTTCAGTTTTTTGGAGCGATAGACGATCAGAAGAGGATTCAAACTCTGACAGGCCCCGAGGATGTTTTGGAACGTTTCTTCAGAGAAGCTTCTGATTGAGCCATGGTTTTTCTGCTTCTTTTTTTGTTGAGGAAAAATTCATTTCCTCATGCCCCAAAATTTGTTAATGAAGTAGACTGACTTCTGGACCTCTGTCTCTCTTTGCCTCTCCATCCAGCGTTATCTTAATTAGTTTGGTTGCAGGCATTTGGCAAAATCTGGGGGACTTGATCAAGGTAGGCGTATTTCTTCAAGTTTCAACTCTGGAGAGATTGTGATTGCCAAGCAGTAACAAATGGAATTTGCCCAATATGTCGACGATGGTTTGGTAAGTTCTACCTGGGAGAAGAATCACGATTAACTTCTTTTTTTTTGTTGTGGTTTCAGTTTGTGGTTCAGTTCTCTTAAAACACTTCGACATCTTCTGTCTTTCTCAGACTTTGTCTTGACTTTCGATAAATCACTAAAATTTACAGCATAAGGCCAAACTCTAGAAACGTGCTTGAGGTGTCAACATTATGTGACGCGGATGGAGAAATAAAATCCATCATCATCATCATCATCACACACACACACACACACACACACACACATAAAAGTAATTTTGGCACAAACTCTTAATAGCAACCCATTTTTAATAGTAATTGGTATTGCAGACCTATTTTTCTGTTGTTGTGCTTTTCTTCTTCTTTTTTTTTTTAAACCACATGGGTTTGACAGTTTTAAAAGCCAGCGAAGGCACAAAAGAATGAGTAAGACGGGATGATTATTAAAATATTCTAGCATGTTTGGTCTTGAGAGATTATGCCTTGAAGGTGCACTTAAATGGAGGGAAAAAAGATAAAATCCTATAAAAGCACCTGTGCAAGATTCAGTAAATCCTTCTTTAGTGGATTTCTGCTCTTTAATTAGATCCCGCTGCCGCTTTTGCTCCCTCAATGGGGTTTAACTTGGAAGGTGAGCGTCAACGCCTGAATTGAATGTTTGTTTGCGTGTTAAGCAGCTTTTCCAAAAAAAAAAAAAAAAAAAAAAGATATATATAAAACAGCATGAATGGAAAGAAAAGAACAAAGGCCAGGTGTGTGATCGTTGCCTCACTCGACTCAGGACCATAAATATCTCCATGCGTTTCAAGCAGGTTCCAAGCAGTTTTTTTTTCCCCCTTTTATTATTGGAAACACCCATTTGTATTTTTTTTTTTTTTTTTTTGTGAAACGATCACATCTCCCGTGCATGAAGACAAATGCAAATGTTTAATTAAAGCGCCATATGTTCCCGCCCGTGCACATGGGGGGGGGACACGTTCCCGCAGCCAACATGCTCCAGCCACGTGCGCCATCAAAAGCGTTTAATATACGAGGGCGGTGTTCTCCTTCATAATGACGGCGCTACTATCGGGATGGAGCAGGCTGCTCCCTGCACAAAGCGGCGAGCGGAAATTATCGTAATGACGAGGTATATTTTAAGATGTGCAAATGGTTTATGTTAAAAAGCTGTGACCACTCTTTAATCCTGCCAACAAAGAAGCAATATTACTGGGGAGAATCCGACGCTGGCCCGGCGCCGGGTGTTTCCAAGGCAAAAACTAGTGGCACAGCAAACAAACTTCACCATCCTGTGGAAAAAAAAACAGATTTAATGTGCACGTTTAGGAGGGGATCACACTGTAATTTGGGAGCGTTGGGAGGGTACGTAAAAGTGTGATTGAATTGCAGCGCGGCAGATTTTCTTTTCTTTTTTTTTGTATCATTTCTTTTTTTTGGAGGCTGTTTTCAAAGCCATCAGGAATGCGACGCGGTGTGTTGTGACACGCCGAATGAAATTCACTGCCGTGGAATATATTAGACTGCTTGTCGGAGCGGAAATAATAATGCAGTCACGGTTTATCAGCGCTTTCAAAGACCGGTCATAAGTGATGAAATATGGTAATTGTATTTTTAATATCGCGACAACACGTGGCTGCATTTGTTTCGCGTGCGTGCGCGCGCGTGCGTGTGTAGTAGAGTTGGGGGAATTGGCGAGGTATTCTTGTAAAATCTGGAGCTTTATGAATAAATCATTGAAGTTCATATGAACCGCCGGCTCGTTCAATGACGCCGAATGGATAATAAGTGAGCGCGCTGCCGGCAGTTGGAGTGCGCACACGTGCACCGACGGAGGCCTTCAAGATTGGAATGTGCACATAACTACCAAATGAAGGAGTAAATCTATTTGAAGAAAAGCCACGCAGAGGGAGTTTGTGCACCAGCATTGCCTCAGCGTGCAATGCGGTGATCGAGAACTGCTGTGCACCTCAATGGCTGCGTACATTCAAACAGGTGTTTGCATTTCTCTGCCTCATTTCACCAGGCAGAGGCAGACGACTGAGGCAGCTACACCACTAATTATTAAAGGTCACTGAGCACACCGGCAGGAATTAGGGAAATGCAATCTGTCCTCCCCTAACAGGTCCGCCGATGGCAACAAGTGGAACCATGAGTATCGCTTATTCTGCAGGAAATCGCTTCATTTGGACGCTCACTTGAATGCCACAAACTTCATAAAACAAAGTTTGACAACAAAGAAGCGCGACAAAAAAAAAAAAAAAAAGAAAAAAATCTTAGTATGTAACTGAATTTGTCTGATGTCAGTGTTTCATTCCAAACAGGTTTTGATTCAGATTGTGTTCAGATGTCTTCTGGGATGGACCCTCAAGTCAAACAACAAGTCATATACCCGTTTCCTTCAATGTGGACGATGGAATTAAAAAAAAAAAAAAAAAAAGAAAAGAAAAGTTCCTAGATTAAAAAAACAAAACAAAACACCACCTTTCTGTCAGTGTGAGATTTAAGTAAAAAAAAGATGCAAAAGTTAAGTCTGTGAAAAAAACTACCCACATAGCTTTCAGTGTGCCTCACATCACAAAAAGACTGAGGGAAAAGAATGAAATTGAGGTGATTCAAGGCTACAACAACCGAGAAGGATGAGCCGCGAACATCTGCCTCGGAGGGGAGTCGCTTCTCGTCTCCTCCATTCCATCTAGGAAGAGGAAGTCATTACCCCGCCTTTCTTTTGATGCAAAGCTCACGGGTGGAGAGATCACAGTGATATTATTAGCTTTCACCGTCCTGTGTGATTATAATGCAACTCCTGGAGATTGCTGTCAAATGTGACACAGCACCTCACCCCTGCATCTTATTCCTGTCCACCTCTTCCTCCTCCCCTGGCCCTTGTCGTGTGTGTGTGTGTGTGGTTCAAGGGCAGCTTTGAGAAATTACACGGTTGGCTATAAAGGTTTCCTTGCAAAAGTTAACCCATGGGGCTCTTTTAATTAATCAGAAGGTCGAGTGATCTCTGCCACTTGCTCTGAAAGAAAGAGGGCAGATGTCACATGATATTATCTGGGAAAGGTGGAGGTAATTAATCACCTTGACAGCCCTTGATTTGTAAACATGGCTAATTTAGAGGTGTTTTTTTTTTTTTTTTTTTTTCCCCCGGTCCAGGGGAATCACGCCGGGACGAGGTGCATCTCACCGGCCATGACAGGTTTAAATTGCCCTTCAGCAGAAAGTGGGCAGGCGGCCAGAGTCTGCGCAGCAACTTGATCCAAAGTGAGTTTGACATCATGTTTAAGTGAATATGAATTGGCGATCAGCTCTAATTGAACAAGGCTCTTTTTTTTTTTTTGTGCAGATTGAGACTTTAACCGGCTTAAAACAGATCCACTCTGGTGCTGTTTCAGAACATTAATTAACAGATGAATAGATGGGATTTTAGAAGAGTTCAAAAGTATTTTTTTAAACAAAGAACGTTCTGTCGAGTCTTTTTCCTCATTGCTCAGTGTCACACTCTCAGTTAGGAACACTGCTGCACAATTTAGATCCCGCTCTTTGTAGTCAGGTACTTTTTTTTTTTTTTTTTTTTTTTAAAGTAGCTGCTGTGTTTTATCGTGTAATTAAAGGGTAAATATCGCTTTATTTCCCGTTTCTGCTGAGCAGCACCCCTTTCAAATCCATTGCACCCAAGCCGTCAAAGAGACCAACCAGCGTTCAACAAAATCCCAGGATGCCTCTTCAGAGAAACTGTGTTAATAAATTGACCATTCTGTCCCCAGAATTAATTATGTTCCTTTTGAAGAATGAATTGATCATCTCTCTGAGACAACAGACTTCTGGAGTGGTTCAACAGTGGTTTAATGCCATGGAACCAAGACCTGGCAATGTTGCATGTTGATGAAATGGTGAACAAATGGAACATACACAAGGCAACAGTAAACGACCCCTGGTCCACCAGGTAGTTGGTAAACTTTACTTTAAAGAGAACAATTTAGCATTTTTTTCTTGACCACATGAGTGCTCAGCTGGCACGAATGTCTTTAATAATTACAGTATGTTCTTGAATTTGAAAATCTGCTTTTAACCAACAGAACTGAACTGGATGACTTGTCCTAAAAACTAGACTATTCAGAAATCCAGTGGAAATCCCCCAAAAATATTCAAATTACATACATAACAAACTGAAACAACTAAAAAGTCTTTGAATTCACTTTTGAGCTGTATAACGGTTGTTAAGTGCTGTACTTTAGTTTTTATTTGAATTCAATTCTCAGCTTATAAAAGTGCCTTTATGGCTACAAGCCATATTGCAAGAAAGGGGTTGCTTATTTTCATTCATTTCATTCATTCATTATTTATTTTTTTTGCCTTTCCCCTCTCCACTCAATACTAGACATGACTCTTAAATATAAAACACAGGGAATAGTCTCCCGCAAAGCCGGTGACACTGTGCGGTGTTCTTTCCCCCCCAGAGTTCAACTTACTGCTTCGACCATCCCTGTCAGAAGAGCATTTAAGGCTCAAAGAAAGCACATTCAAAATAAAAGAGGCTATTTACTTCGGTCATGATCTTTGTGAGCGTTAGGAGTCAGTAGTTTTATTTTATTTTCATTTTATTTATTTATTTTTTTGTTTGAGTGCCGTGGTGGATTTCTGAGCTTTTTATTTCCTCCACTAAACAGAGTCAACAGCATGAGAGAATAAATGAAGAATATTGTGTACAGCTCGATGCCTGTTTGAATAATTTAGCCCAATTGCCTGCGCCTTTGAGTTAAAAATGAAACAGCTGCCAAAACAATTCCCCCACACAGCAACAGCATCCTCCTGATGTAACGGCACTGCTTTTAGAAAGGTCAGCTCCTGGTCCTGGAGAAGGTTTAGCATCATAATTCAATTGAACATGACAGCTTGGTCGGCATATACAACTCCTTCTCATGCATAAAGTTGGAATAAAGTATCGTCACCGGTATTTCCTAGTGCCAAACAATGTTATGCATGGATTGACTTCACCTGTGTGGGAAATGGGGACGCCTAATGTAATCATTTCACCCGGTCAAATGTGAAAAAAGTGATGCATTTAAATGGGAGTAAACAGAGGATCGTTGACAAAACAAAATGATTACAACTTTATGTGCAATAGTGTGGCATAAAAACCTCACACACTCCTAAAAAGGATAAAATATGGCTGCATGCGCAATGCCCAATAAAAAAATAAAAAAAAATAACACACTGCGTGCAGGACAGAGAATTAAATATCAGCAGACTTTGCAGTCTCTGTTTCCCATTCACAAATCCATGTCTCCTTTAAAGATGGATATGTTCAGCGAGGGGCAGGACTCACAGGAGCAACTGGCCGACCTCTATAACTCAGTCGAACTGTTAAATCAATCACTGCTCCGTGAAAAGGTTTTGAGATTTCTACAAGAGTCGATTTGGACTCAGCTGTCAGTCATTCGGGGCCGGAGCTCTCTGTTCCCAATTAGATTCGATTCAGCAGCCCACACTGGTCGTGTTGGTGTTGGCGGAGTGTGAAATTACATTCATTTTTTTTAATCCAAATCGTTCTTTTTAGATATGACGGTTTAAATGAGCTCAGGCCCATTGTTGATGAGACGTGTGTTCGATCCCTCGTCAAGATTTTTCTGCCAAATTTAATGAGTATCGACGGCTGCTTCGAGAACTTGGCGTTTTACCAACTATATGTCAAATTCCAAATTAGGCATGAGGGAAAAACGTTGCGTGGTCTTTTTTTTTTTTTCTCACTCCAGCTGTATTTATTGTATTGAAGCTAAACAGCCTTTAAAGAGGTGGTTTGACATTTTGAGAAAGAATGTATTGCCTTCTTTCCGGTGTTCCAAACAGCGGTGGCTTGTGAGCCGAGTGACGTGAAGTTCACGCAGGTCAACACTTCTTTCCTGGTTTCATGTCTTGGTGCTTTGGCCAAAGGCTTGATATTTGTTTTGTTTCATACTCCACAAACATTCACAATGCTCAAGAAACAAATGCAACCTCAAAAGCTCCCCCTTGATTAATGGGTTATCCTCTTTAATCATATTTGTCTTATCAAAACGTCTTTGTATACTCACATATTGATCCCGTTGATCTATTTACATCTTCTCTGCCCAGTATTTTACATCTTCTCTGAGACAAGCGAATTGGATGAAGTGGATGATTATGCAAAGAACACAAAGCTTTTTTGAAAACTCATTTTCAGCTCTGCGTCTTGTTATTATTTTATTGACCTCCACACTTTTACTGCGACGGCACAAAAGCCCCTCTTGTTGGTTTCAGGCCGAAGCCTCTGTTGTCCGTAATTGTCAATTAAAATGCCCTATTGATGCTTTCTGCAGTTTCCCATGGTAACCGAAAGCACCCAATAAATGTGACAGTTGACTTATTGCTTCTTGTAGCAGATCTCACGCAATTGGACAGTGACTGGAGGGATGCAGAAGCTCACGGTCTCTGGTGTCCCTCTGAGTGTCTCACTGACACCAGGCAGCTCGGATTATCAGACTCAAGGGCAAGAGCCCCTTATCGTCTGTACGGTTTAAAGGAACAGTTTGCCAGTTTTGAAGTCACGCCATAATGCGCTGCGGCCCTGATAAAATGAGAAAACAGCTTCATACACGGAAAACCTTGAAAATGGAGTTAACCGACGACTCTTTTTCTGTCTTCAACCTAAAAAAGAATTTACTTGGTATGTCAAGTCAAGCTTTGGTAACTATACCTTGGCTTAAGTGCTCGTATGTGCCATTAACCTATGAAGAGGTACAACAGTTTTTTCAAAGTATTGGCAAAAAAAAAAAAAAAAAAAAACCTGGACATTTGAAACAGTGAGTTGCAACATAGCACAGGGAAACACTGATTGAACCCAGATGGTACGAACTCATTCCTTGCAAGCAATTTCCTATTTGCTATCTATGAAATAATGAGTCACCAACATTATATTTTTCTTCTCACTGTTTGAGACTCACCAAAGTCTCTCTAAATTTTCTATCTTGCTGATTGTGTATGCCTGTTTTTTTTTTCACCTCAGAGCTTCAACTTTACTCTGTAATACAGACATTCACACAGAAGTTAAACCCTCGCACTTGAATTTAATTTCCTGTGGTGGCAGATGGTGTTCATGCAACGGAGGATCAGGTCTTGAACAGAGTCATGGAGGTTTGGATTTGCAAAGACAGACTGAAACAGGAGGAAACCAGACAAACATTTTCACCACCTCTGCATTCCCTCTGCAAGCTACCGTCGGCCTCTTGGTGGCGTCTACCACACAGTGTACTGCCTCTCTAATGACACAGCTGACCCACTGTGCATTGACTCAATGGTCAGTTGAGTGCTGCTACCTACTGTGGCACGGCAGCTGTGTGATTCTCAATTTTGAAATCTAGAGGCCGAGTCCAGACAGCTGAAGGTGTCTTTGATCATATGAATTAAAAGTCTCCACTTAAATGTAAATGTAGTGAGGCTTTCGTGTCAAGTAAAGGCACCCTAGTGCTGGAGCCAATGTTCTGCAGCGGTTGCCCCACAGTATTTCTCTCAAACAAAAGACGCTGGCGCTGCTGACTTTGGGTCGGATTCACAACTGGATTGTGCGGCTTTGGCAGCAGGCAGAAAAAAAATGCATCCCATTCACAGAACACACGCAATGGTGAAAGGCGAAACAAGACGCAGTGATGAGCAGACATCATGGCGTCTGCGCCAGATTCATTTGAATATATTTCAAATGGTCATTTGCATACATTTCATGCAGAATGACCTCACTATCTCATGCAAATGAGTCTCATTAGCAACAGCACCTCGCCCCACAAAGACACTTTAAAAAAATAAAATAAATAAATAAATCAGTACGGTCACTAACAGAGCTCCTATATAAAGAAGCGTTGCATTGTTACAAACAGTTGGACCACATAAACCAGAAGTCTGTGTGTGACAGATCTGGAAGATGCACTCAATCCACCGTGGCACCAATATGACCACTGAGGCACCTGAACTTCCGCTAGATCACGGCAGCACGCTGCCACGCGATTTATTTTCTCGTCACACACCGCTGACACTACTTTTGAATATCATTGTAATTTGGCTGCACGCCTCGTGATCGGGGAAGTTTTGATTTCGTTTTCTGCCCTACGTTCAGAGATCGCACCTGGCACGGAGCCAACAATATGCTTATTTACACCTAATGTTGATGCAACAGTCAAAGGCGCGAGGAGCAGCAGTCCAGATACCTTCCTGCAATTGCGCCTCTGACCCAGATGCTAAATGCATGGGTGTGTTTCGCGCGGCATATTCATCCATCTTCTGCATGCTGTACGCTTCCTGCTGCACTCAGGGTGGCGGGGGTCTGCTGGAGGGCAGGCAGGAAGGCAGGCAGGCAGGAAGGCAGGCAGGCAGGGTCGCACCCTGGACAAGTCGCCAGTTCATCACAGGGCCACAAAGAGCGACAACACGCAACCACTCGCACTCACACCTCACACGTATGTTTTTGGACTGTGGGAGGAAGCTGAAGAACCCAGAGAGAACCCACGCAGACTCCTCACTGTGAGGCGACAGCACCGACCACTGCGCCACTGTGTCGGCGCCGGCAAACCATTTTGGGCTCAAACCTTTTGTGGATACGACGTCAAAGTGGGGCAGATTGCAGGCGTAATATCATCGCTAAATACTGCGACTGCACCACCAGCGGGTGCAGTCCATTCTTTGTGCAGGTGGCACTTTGTATGACGCAAGGAAATAGGATATAAAATATCTTAGACTGTATTTCCCCCCCCCCCACCTCCGAGCTGCATCCTCTGAGATGGTCAAGGGGTTGAAGAATAATGCAGACATTCCCCAGGGAGGAAGGTCGAGACCCTGTAAACAACAACATGTTCTGCAGACACGCCGCTCTGATGTTCCCACGTGATAGCCGCAAAATGATTAATGGGCAAATGGGCAAATTCTCCCAACTGAAGATCATTGCTGATAGCGCGACGCAGCACATATATCCACCAAAGAACTGGAGGCCTGCTTCTTTCAAACCTGAAATGTCGCAGTAGGTGTGTGATGCAAATAAGCTGCGGTCGGTCCGATCTGCTCCAAAATGTCAACATTGTTTTTGCACACAGGCAGCGGAAGACGGTGGTTCAGCATCCAATTACGCTGCCAATGCGCAGATAAGGTTGTGGTTTGCTGACATTTGATTTTCTCCTTTCATATTGTGAAAATAGGATTGTATATTCTTTCCGTGACTCCGGAGGACGGCTTGTGTGGTCGTGTGAGCAGTGCTTGGAAAGACGGGTGATTTATGATCTTGTCGCAGCCGCGTCGTTGGGAACGGCTGCATTAATCCTGTGTTGATAACATGGCACAGAACTGGACAGGTGTAATGTTGCCGTGTGGATTTCGTGTTTTTTTCTTTTTCTTTAGCTAACATCCAATCAGCTGTTGCTGTGAAACTTGGGAGCTGCGTAAAAATAAAGAAATAGTTGCCATTCTTTCAAGTGTTTTCCCATGGTTCCATCATTATGTGGGCTAATCTGGGCAAAGCCAGGAGCAGTGAGAAAGTCAGATTCCTACACCGCCAAAAAATGAAAAACAAATGTAATGCATTATGAAAAACAACTAAATAAATATTTTTTCAAGAGTAACAGGAGTTTTTCCAGGAGTACAAATGTATATGTACACATTTGTTTCTCTCTCATATATATATATATGGACATTTATACGTATATACCTGTATATACTTGTATATATATATATATATATATATATATATATATATATATATAGAGAGAGAGAGAGAGAGATAAATAGATATATAGATATAGATGTATACATAAACAACTTAAAGGGATGGTATTGGTGATTTACAATTTAACCACTTTGGTTCATCATCCAGCTGAACGCTTGATAATCATTTCTGAATACCTCACAATTAGCTCATCTGTTAGCTCTGCAATTACACATCATGCATGCAAAGTGAGGAGTTATGCGAGCATTGCAGTTGTGAGCATGAGGCATTTTGTTGCAGGGGGGGGGAATAAACACACAAACCCCCAGAAACCTGTTGCTCCCATTCCATTGCCTAAATGTCTGGCGGTGGCTTGGTGAGCGGTGTTCCCCTCTTGGTCCTTGCCAGTTGCACAGCAGGCCCCAAACATCACTTAAAGGGAAAAGAGGGGAATGAAAAGAGTGGGAGCGTCGCCTGTTGCCACTTTGCCTTGAGTACGGCGGCCGCCAGCGCGGCGCAGGAAGCACTTTAACTGCCCACAATCATCCATCTGTGCCCGTGATGGCAGCCGCGGTTGCAGAAGCCCTCCATTCATCACTGCTGGCAGGTTACAGATCTGCTGATTCTCTCGGCTCGGGGTGGTGGTGGTGGGAGGGGGTATGGGGCGCTGGGGTGGCGGGTGAGCAGACGTAACCGGCCAGACGGTGGGGGCGAGCAGCACAGCAGCAGACACTTTCACCCCTGCTGCTCGGAGACGCCTGATTTCCCGCCACCATAGTTCATTTGGTGAGAGTAAATGGATCCAAACGATAATATAACCTCTGGGCCGTGCCCACCAACAGCTGGCACGGTGGGATGGAAATGGGACGTGTTTGTGGAGGATTTAACGGGGCAGTCAACCGACACGTAGGCCTGTGAAAACACAAACCTTTGACCACAGTTTTCAGTGGAAATTCTGTTCATACCTTTTCAGTTGAACTTTTCCCTGTCCTCCATCCTGTTACCGTTTGCGGTGCACAGGGAGGATATTGTCTGCTGTTTGCCGTTTTGGAAGGCCACATGGCGGAGGTTTACCAGGGAAGGTGGTGTTTCTACCTGTTGTGGCAGAGGTGATGCTTTCAAAATGTTTGCTTAACTAGAGCTGCTGAGAGTTTTTTTTTTTTTTTCTCTTCCCTGGTCGAGAGTCTAAGGCAAGCATGGGCAAACTACGGCCCGGCGGCCATACGTTAAGCTTTTCAATTGTAATAGAACTATTATTGTTGACTAGTGATGGTCTTACCAGCTCTCCTCCGATGCTGCACCCTAAACATTTCTTGTGATTCCATGTTGAAGGCTGGTTCTAGCGAAGGAGACCAGTCTGACACTTTTCTGTGGAAACTTTTTTTTTCCCATTGCTCATTGAACATGTGATGTTTTTAAACTGACACGGTATTTTTCTGAGCGCCGACTTCCTTTGGCTTGCAGTGGTAACAGCACAGGGTTGGTGGTTGGGCTCAAACAGCCGCTTGGAAAGTCTTCACTGAATGCCAATTATCACATGCTTATCAGGTCGACACAAACAGCTGGTAACTTGGTGTAGTTACTGAGGCTGGTAATTAAAATGTTTACTGATGTGAGGAATTGTGTTTCCACAAAGTTTGAGATATTTAAAGAATGAAGTGGCAGGAGCACAAATTTCAGGTTTTCTGCAATTGCAAAACACTCGATGTAGCGTAATTAATCATGTTGGGAAAAAACCTTCTCATTGAAACGTACAGTCTCCAGTATGTGATATTTGCTACATCCATAAAACCATGATGTTTTGGTCCCAAATGCAATTCATGAATTACCATCAGACCAGGTTTTACCTTGAGTTGAACTGCAAGGGGGGGAGAATTTTAATTAAATCGAAGAGACAAAATGTCACTTTTGATCTGAGGGGCTTACCGATTGATCAGGCAGTCACATCACTTAGCTCGTGCTGAGGCCGCTGCCCTTCGTAAAAAAAAACGAAAAAACAAACCATCAAACTCAGCCTGCGTGTCCAGGTAGCCACAAGATGCCAGCGTGACGTGGAGTGCAATCAAAGGGCGAGCTGTGCATTCACTCACGCCCGATGGTCACTTTGTTACACCTTCCAGCCAAACACTGAATCCATTCTCTCAAAGTGCCGGCAAGGCCTCTGCTTTCTGAGAAAACTCCCGAAACTTCAAGTCCACCAATCAGTCCTGACAGCATTTTACAAATGTTCCATTGAATGGGTCTTGACTTTCAACATCGCAGCTTGGTTGGGTCTCTTGTCAAACATTCACTACAATCCATTACACAAAATCATTACATTGAGCAGTAAAATAACTGGACAGGAACAGGAATGGCTGATCAGCGTCTACAACAAAAGGACCAAATGAAAGGGACAACAAATGGCCTCAGACATCACATATAATGGCTTATAGCCATGGCCGTGAGGACTAAGCACTTGCGATTGCCCTATGTATGTTGTTATGTTGTTACGCTGATGCTTTTGCGCAAGTGAAGTTCCTCATGGATAAAGTTACGTGAATTTGAATTTACGGAGCCAGTTTTAGCGCATTTCCATGTTTGGCACATTCAGACAGGGAGGGGAGACGGTTCTGCTTGGAGCTCCGAGTCACTTCCACACCAAGGTGCCAGGGTGGCCTCAGCCAGAAGGAGCGGCGCCACTGCTAAATCATCTGCACATAATCTCTCTCCAGAGCTAAAATTAACCGGCGGGAACATATGGCGCCGTTTACGGTGACAAACACAACTCCTGCCACAATACGACGGAAACAGAAATGTGCGGCGGTGGCGCCGGGTCCCCGCGCCCCATTTGCATATTGACTGAAACAACACTGACAGGTGGATCAGCTGCTGCTGTCGGCCGGGCCGCCGCTGTCACAGCCTGTTTCAATGAACATGTTAGAGGCACGGGGAAGACAGGAGAGCAGGTGTCTTGAGGTTCCCCACTGGCGTATTTGTTTCGAGATAAATGTCATTTCAACCTGCTTAAGTTATTATTGACTGAATAGAAATAGATCACTTACATCGAAGCCAAAAATGCTCAAGCGATAAATAAAAGGGCATTTCCTTTCATACTCTGTCAACAAGTTGAAAGTTGGAATAGAGGGTAAAATTTCAGCAGCAAATGTTCTTCTACCCATTTGCTTCTTGTCCTGTGGGGGCAGACTAATAGCTGGTTTATAAGATTAAGGCTTCTAAACATCCCGGCTTGAAACGACGTACACTCTGTGGGACCATCAAAGCAATTAATTATTGGAGCAACTGGGCAGCGTCAACTGTTCCGGCCTGTTTAGATGATAAATTAAATCGTAGCCAGTGTTCAATTACTCATCAGCGTTTTCATTTTACACAAACGGCCTAATCTACGTGCGCAGGCCAAAACGCAGTTCAAAACACCACGTCGAAATGACTAATTGAGGCGGCGCTGCCATATCACTCGATGCACAAAAGGTCAGTCGACAGTGACTCATTAAATAACTTTTGAAACAAGCTTTGGAAGTTTTGATTTGACGAGCGCTCGTGCATGTGCACATGCACGCTGAACATAATCGACATTTGGGTTGCAGAGATCCTTTGCCGTACACATGCAAACATACATCGATAGTCCAAGGTAATGCAAATCACAACACAACAGGTTTCATTTAGAATTATTTTCAACATTGGTGTCCACCTTGGATTTTTAGAAAATGTAGTGAAAAGTCAATTATTGGTTCAAATGTGTTACTCAAGAGTCAAGAGAATGCCAATTTTACCTTTTAAAAAGGTACATTCTGCACAGCTAAGCTATCCAGCCTCTTTTAGTGGTCATGATGTTTTTATTATCATATTGCCACTCAAAGTGGACATTTTCTGAAACGTTTTCACCTGTGAAAACAATTATTATTAGAGACTGTAACAACACATTGATTGTTAAATTGGATTTAGAGCGTGAAAGAGGATATAATGGCAGGACAGATGAGCAGATGGTGATATTTATTCGATTTTTAACATTACATGCCCCCCCCCCCCCTCCACAGTGTTTTATCGTTATCAGAAAAAACAACAACAACAAAAAAGCTGCAAGATATGGCTTAGCATCATAAGGGGCCATGTAAAACCCAGTGGTGTTATATTGCTTCCTATCACCAAGTACTGGGTACCTGGTGCAACTTTCATCTGGGGGTTCTGGAGCCAGTCATGGGCATTAATGGTCATTTTCCAGTCTGTTCGTTGAAGGTCTTGTTTTCTTTTATTGCAAAGTTAAAACAATCATAGGAAGATGTGTGTGTTTCATCAACCCTTAAAAGTCACTTGTACACTGCAGAGAGAGTGATGTGCACTGCATCACCCTCCGAATAAAAATTCAAATGTAATTTCTGCTACACTGACCCATGGTCATTACCGCTCAAAATGCTATCTGTTCTTTAAATCCCATGTTTGCATTGGCTGAGATCTGCTTGGTGCTGGAAGCTCAAGCTATTTGCCCTCCAGTTGCAGTTTTTTTTTTTTTTTTTTTTTTTTTGTAAACTGTGAGCTTAGAAGTCGTTGATATCCTTTTGACAAATTTGTCAAATCTGTCCCTTGTCTATACAAATAACGTAATGCATCTGTATTATAGTGCAACATGCTTTAGACCAAGTTGTTGCTGGCTATCCAGCGGCATCCAGGGTCACCGTGCACCGGGTTCAGAGCAGCTGGCACAAAGCACGCAGGACACAGCTGCCTGGCTGGCGACAGAGGGGAGGTCTGGAGCTCGAAGAGTGCTTTGGGGAAAACCCATTTCCAGCATTTGGTTTCAGACGCGTGCCATTTGACTGATTGCATCAGTGAGGAGGATTAAAATGCGATTCCATGGAATACTTTCAACACAGCATTGCATTTCTGAGGAAGGCAAACTCATTTCAAAGAGAGCAAATGGCGTGCGGTTTACCGCACAAAGAGAAGCAGATGAGCGATCTTTGATAGGTGTCACGCTCGGGAAAAATACAAACATTCCTGCGTGGCTTCTTTTCTGTGCCCTTCAAACCCTCCAGCCCTCACTTGGCAGTTTATTCTTCCGTTGTCGCAGACGACAGCCATTATCTCCCATGTGCTGAGAAGGTTTTGCAAACTTCTTTTTGAACCCACCCATTTCTTTGTGGGGAAAGTTTTGAACGGAGGGTGACGCGTGGGCAAAGCAAACTTTGCTGCTATCGCTTCCTGCCAGAAGACAACATGATGTTGCGGAGATTTCACCTGCCCATCATAATGACTCAAGAAAAGCCTCAGCGGAATCTTTTGAATGTAGTACAGCACAGTGACAAACAACCGCAGCATAAAAAAAACCCTACACAAACAAAAAGAGCTGATGCACTGGATTTTCTGTTAAAACCAAACAAATATGACATTTTCATGATACTGTGAATTCATTCTAACTAAAAAAAAACAACTAAAAACTACGCTTTAAGCCCAAAAATGACAGCCACTCTAATCCCTTACTAACTTAAAATTCCTATTTATTTAATTTGCCATAGTTGCTTACTTGCTTTTTTTTTTTTTTTTTCAGTTCAATTTAATAACCCAAGAACTCCACATCATGATTCTCCACAAAGATGTCAGCTTCTTTTTGGCAAACCTATTCTTTTGAAGCAGTAAACATTTTCTGTGTTTAGAGTTTAGTGCGTGTTTGTCTCTGAGGGAGGGAGGTAGAGGGGCTTTGGGGTTTTTTGGGGGAGGGACTTCTGTACGTTTAGATTTAAAATCAAGATTACGTTTGACTTTCAGTGTTGCGGAGTGTTGCTGCCGATACCAGGAATCCGATAATTCCTCTACCGGTTGGTTATCCATCAGCACAACACTATCTGTCAGAGCTGCTGCTGGTACAAATGAGGGTGTTTTGGAGTTGTTGGATTGTGTATTTGATGAGTTCTGAGAGAGGGAAACCAATCTTGCAGCTGGTGTCTGTGCCCTCAGAATCTCAACGCACAACAAGCAAAGATATTTACTGGGAATGCAGCCTGCTACTCGTCCAACTATAGGGATTAATAAGTAAATTTGCTAAAAATGGTAAAGTTTCCCTTTCACAAATCAAAAAGACATAATTTAACGGTCACTTCTGGCAAAATTCTACTCTGCTGTTTTTGCAGCTACAAGAGGAATGATTGGAATTATTGATCCGGCTGAAAAACGGACACGAAACCAAATCAGAGTTGATGCACAGAAACCTTTGACAAAAAAAAAAAAAAAAAGAAGAAAAAAAAAAAAAAAAAAGGCAGACTAAGGTTAATCCTCGAATGTGTCAGCACTGCTTGTACTTTTCACCCTTCACTTTGTTATGCTATACTTTGGAAAGTTCTCCATGTTTCTAAAGGGCATCCATGACATGAAACCCAAGGGAAGGAGGCCATTTAGCCGTCGTACGACAGATATGGCTGTTACAGTTTGACGGACGCTCGATTCAAATGACAGACAAGCGGAGGTACAATCGTGTGACGTGCTGTTGAGCAGAGGCCAATTATCGGGGAATCAGAGGCCTCCTGTCACAGGGTTTCTTCTTTACACGTTGAAATCCTCTTTTTTTTTTTTTTAAGTGGACATCTGCACGGAAAGGCTCATTTCAACTGCCAAGATTCACCTTTGCATATCTTTTTAAATTCCGTGTTCCATCATGTTTTTCTTTGAGTTGTCAACCTTTTCAAACAAACAAAAAATAACTTCAGGGTGCAGCTGACACATAATTGTGATTCACTGGATGCATCTCGGGTCAAATGGAATGTTTCTTATGTCGTGACTATTTTTGGGTGGCATCCCTACAATTGATAGTTCCACCATACATGGCTTCACTTATTTCCCAAAATCAAACACCATCTGTGACACAAAGACTCAGTGACATCAGGTCTTGTTCCGCTTTTGCTCCATTGTCCATATGGCTCCAGATCCCACCAAAAACATTGTACCACTATCCACTATGTTTATACACCATGCATTTGGTGCATACAGCAAGCACCAGTTATTAATTGATGATATTTATTGATATTTTCATCATTCACTAAAAACACTTATTCTGCACATTTTTAAAGTGGTTATGCATGTAAAGTGGTTCGGCTTATTTATTCATTCACCAACTGCATGTTCTCAAGCTGTACATCACTTCAGTGAGCGTATCTTCCGTCCATCCATTTCTATACCCACCTTCTGCTGCCAGGCAGCGGTGTTCTTCAAATATTAATCTAGTTCATCCATGGAATCGGTTAAAACCGCAGGTGGTTAGATGAGTAACGGGAGCTGCTTCTGAGACACAGCGGAGAGAAAACAGCAAGTGGAGCCAAAAGTAGAACAACTGCAGTTGTCTCTTGAGGCAGACAAACCTTGTGGAATTTCATGGTTGGCGTCTGAGCTCAAACTACCTAAATATCCTTTTGTCGACTTAAGAAAAAAACAATTGTACACATGATTACAACCATCATTACTTGCCCCTGTGACATGAAGTCCCTGCTGACAACAGTTCATCCTTAAGAGTTTGTCTGGCCATTACAATGCGCTTGAATTGAAATTGTCTTTGCAACGTACACATGGTGTTACACCCCTGACAAGGGATGTCTGCTCTTGAAAGAGATGCACATGCACTCTCATCTGTGTCAACACATTCATTGGCCATTGTTGTATATTGAACTGCAAAAGTGGTGCACTGTGTGCACGGTGTTTTCCCCCCGAGTGACTGCTGGGGGGGGGGGTGAGAGTTCGTTGCCGCATGGGGTGCTGTGCAGGGTGTGCTATGTTTCCGTGCGTGCCAATAAAGTTCTGATTATTGCATGGCTATATCTGGACTGGGCTCCGATACATGTTCCTACGTAGAAAGTACCACTGGTTGTTACCGTATGCAGCTGCACCTCCGGTAATACATCACAGCCAGGCAGATTATACTGGGCAAACATCTTTTCTATCAAACGCCTGCGCCGTTCATAGCCTGACTAACACAAGGGGCATTTTCTCAGTGCATTTAAACATCATTCCATCTATATTGCAGGGCATTGATTGCCAAGTGAAAGTCTGTTAATTCTGTGACCCACCTACAACTGGCTGCACTAAGTTTGACTCTGGACAGTGCTCAGGTGAGAAGGTTGTTCGTCAGTGTCCACAGTGCAGGAGGAATTTATGAAGTAGTCTCAGAACTGCTCGCTTGCGGCCCACTTCAAAGCTGGGAATTCTAATTTCCTGGAGTGTAAGTGGTAATTTTTCTCCTATTAGGTGATTGTACGAAGCTTGCCATGCTGCTCCTGGTACATCATGGCACCTATACCTTTGAAGTGTCTCCGCTGAGGACCAGAGCGTCGTCCAAATACGGGATATAGATTACATCTGTAAGCCCCTCCAAGGTCCAACAGTCTTTCATGCAATGCTGGAAAGCGGCTGGAGCTTCCTTCCATCTGGCTGAATGGAACTTGGTAGGATGGACTCCAGGTAGTCACAATGGTACCCTGATGATTTTCCTTGGTTTAAGAGTCAGAACCAGGGGTTTCATCCAAGGCAGGCCACAATGTCCTGAAGTGTGAAGATTACTTGCTGGTCAGAGAGTTTTTGTTGTTGACTTTCTGATCATCTACATATTCTCCGTGTCGGTTGCTGCTGTGTCTACTGTGTCTGTTTTGTCCATAATTTAAACAGCGTCTCATTGTCTCATGTCTGCGTGTCTCTTTCATCTTTCATCTTTCATCCACCTCATCTGTTATCGTTATTTAGGACCCTGAACCTGTTGACATTGGATGCAACAATCAATCAAGTCCTTCTGAGCCACGAGCGCAGCCGCTGTCATTTTTTTTTCTTTCACTATTGTTGGGACAATGTTTACTGCCGTGCATGAAGCTGAGATACAACCTTCTTCATGTATAATCCAATTTTCAACTTGACAAGGGCCTACAGCAATAAAGCACCTCCCTACATTTTGCACACTGCTTCATATCTGTTTCTTCGCCTTGCCTCCCTCAGTGTGCACAGAGTTGAGACCTTCCTCACTGACTAGTCACTCCCAGTCCTCTGCAAGTGACCTCTCCCTTTTTAGAGGGCACAGCTCTGTACTGATTCTCTTTTCTTGCTCTGCAACCTGCCACGTTGTGTTCACTGCTGCCTCACTACTACTTACGACTGCCTACTCATTGCTTTAGTTCAAAATGTGAATTAGAAGGTTCTGTGATGTTATTTTAACTGCCTGGACTTCAGAGGTCAATTGCTCATAACGTTCGTTCGCACTCTTTCGCACTTTGAATAATAGAATTGGAGGATGCGTCTTAATGTGGGCAGTGTTAAGTTTTCTTTCACTCCAGATAGCTTCCAAGTTGCATCCCAGTGAAATGGCTCTTATAACTGCATCTACAATTTTTTCTTCTTCTAACTTCGGTCTCCATACATCTTTGTGATCAATGTTGTAAGTGCTGGAATGAATTTACAATATGCTCAACTCAGTTCTTGAATATTAAAATGGAAAAATACTGGTCTGCCTTTGTGCAAACGCAATACTGTGCAATCTGTTTGTCCGGCAATGGGTGCAAAGGACTTCTGGGAAACTGGCCGGCAATCTCTGCAACATTTCCATAGCCTTTAATCTTTCCACACCTGTTGAACGGCCAAAGTGGCAAATGAAACACAGTTTGCATGCATGCCTTTGTGTGGGGTTGAGCACATCAGCCACTCTGTGCAACCAGCATTGATGATAACTCCCACAGCAATTAGCTGGAATATTGGGATGTGTTGGAGAGCAGATGGACAGAAATCAGCAGCTCAGTGTTGTGTGGCCGAGCAAATGCGGACTTTTGGCAGGGGTGCTATTGTTGTTGCTCAATTTCCATGGTCCACACGCTCCTGATTGTTCACCTAGAGAGACACAGAGACACCATTTCTTCTTCGGGTAACGAGAGACTGAACACCACACTTCACCATATTCTTTGTTGAGTAAGAGTCAGAATGATTAATGTTAAAAAAAAAAAATGGAGCTGTAGCATTCCAGCAGGCCTGGCCACCCACATTGCATTCAGCACAGACCCCAAATGTCTCGGAATAATTTCAGCGAAACCGCTTACAGTGAGCAGGCTCCTCCATTTCACAAGGAAAGGGGGTCATTTGAGTCGAAGAAGAAGTAGTAGGCCAGGTACTTCACTTCAGAAAACCACTCCATTTTTTTTTTTTTGTTTTGTCTTTTGCAACAATCCAGATCAGATGGCCTCTCAGTAGCAATACTTGCCTTGAAAGACTTGTGTCTTTAAAGTGAGTCCTTTTTTGAGGACACACACACACATATGTATGTATATATATATATATATATATATATATATATATATATATGTATGTATGTACAGACTTTGTCAGAAGTCCTGGGATATTGATATATATATTATATATACAAGCTTGCAATTTCAAATGCTTCTCTCATTTTCAGTATCATTTTTGGGACAAATGTGCCTGATGCCAATACTGGGCGTACGTTCCTACGTCCATACTTTGAATTGATGTTGCATCCTTGTACAACTGATTTGCTTTGTCATGAACACAACACTTCCCCCTCGTGTCTCCCCGTTCTAAGTGGACAAACCATCCTTGCAGTTGCTCTGGTCCCACAATCTGGATCAATTTGTTACAATATTGTGTTTAATCTCTTCCATCGATTCAACGCCTCCCAGCAAATTTTCAACAGATTTTAATAAGGTATTGATTTTGGTGGCACACCTAATATATCATGTTTTGGACCCCTTGCCTTTACCCATCTAAGATTTATTGTATAAGTAAAAATGGGCGTGACCCCATGGATCTCTACCTTGCTATGTGGTGCACGGGTGAAAGGTCAAAAGGATTCAGTGAATATAAGCAAGTCAAGAGTTTGTAGTTGTTTCAATATGGTTTATTTTATGGTGGCAGGTCTCATTTCTAGGCAGGACTTAAATAATACACCAGGTATTTAATTTATAGACAAAACAAGGAGCCAGGTTGAAGAACCATTCTCCCTATGCTGGTCACCCATTCCGGTCACACGTAGCTGTGGGATGACCTCATATTCCCGAAGAAGGGTTTATTGCGGGTTTAACCCGTGTGGTTGTGTGCCGGTCACTCGAGCATCTGCATTTACATCTGAGCCGATCCCACAATTGTTTTGTGGGGTTGAGGTCTGGTCTTTTTGAAGGCCACTCTACTCTCTCCGCCGCCACATTATAGAGGTCGCCTGTTATAACCCTGCCTCTGTAGGGGCCAGCCTGATTTAGTCTCCACCAAAAGTCATAATAAATGCAACAACCAGATTGTCTTTCTCCAGATATTTTCCCCAGTCACTATCTGCAATCAGCAGGTGGTACCAATCAGGTTCTGATTAGCCATTCCCCCGAATAATTCTATCATCCAAGTGCATGGAGCAAAAAAAAGAGAATTGGCACATTTATCTTGGGACCTCACCCACTTCTGTTGTGTTTGTTGTCTCACAAGGGGGACATTGTTTGAAAGCTTTCAACTGTTGCCATTTTCAGCGCTCATAATAATAAAGTGACACCAATTGACCGCACACAGAATTCCAAACTTTTTTCTTTTGTTTATTTTCATCAACTGTGGCCTTGTTCACAGGAAGCTGAGGCCAGAATTTGTCATATGAGGAATTTTCCCTCATTTCCATCATAAAGCAATTCTCATGAGAAATGCATTGCTTTTTTGTGACCTTTGTCTATTTAAATGAGTCGAGGGTAACTCAGTGAATAATTCTAAACATGAACCCACTGTGAAGAGCCGAGGAGGAAATGGCTGAAAGTACAAACGTGCCTGTGGTGCAACGTGGGCATGGAAACGGATCGACTCTTGATGCACATCTTTTTTAATTGCTGTTTAACTTTCATCAGCACCCTCACCCCCCCACTTTCACTGCACGGGAGGAACACAGGTTCAACTCCAGAAACACTCTACCAATCTGGCTATTAAGTGCAATACTCATCTTTAAAAAGGAGAGCTGTTGATGCTAAGGTGGCATATTGTCTCTGAAGAAGATGGCATTTAATGTTCTGACTCCCGATGTGATTTTTTTTTTAAAAAACTAATTGTTAAACTGTACATGCTGCAATTGAGCAAGCTGCAAAACTCATTTCCCAGCTCAGTGCCGTATTCAGTGGTCTGTGCATAATGAGCTTTTGATTCCTTCCACTGATCAGTAGGTTTTGGTTACATAAATTGGAGACATTTAACACTAGAATTTCTATGGCGTTTAAAATGTAAAGATATGGGTTTTATTGTACGGTCATAAGCAGTACTAACGAGAATGATGAACATTATGTGAACATACTGCATCTGCTTTAATCAAGAGAAGCTTTGCTGCTAGAAATGATGGTGTTGAATAAACAGTGGTTATGCAACATGTTGATTGGCTTGCACTCTTTGCCTGTAGCATTCAATCGTAGCCACCCAGTACTCACCACCTTGCCAAAATCAGTCAAAAATATACAATATATCTTTTTTTTTTTTTTTTACTTATGCTTTTCACTTCCTATCTCCATATGTGTTTAAAAGTGACAAAAAAACAAACAAACAAACAAACAAACAAACAAACAAACAAACCCACATACCCATATCACCAAATTTCTTTCTGAAAATGAGATCTCCTTTTGGGTTGAAAAAAAAATGTTTTCTCAACCACCTATTTTTCCATTTCGACTTCATTTAGATTTCCAAATGATGGATCGCAACATCCAAAAAGCTATCACAGCAATTTGCTTTCAGATATTGTTTTTCATTTGACTCCCGCCATTCTAAATTAATTGCACATTGGTCTTTCATGGGCTGCAAAATCATAGTGGGCAAATTCAAGGGAGGGAAAAACATTAAGAGACGCTGATGACGCTCTGTGTTTTAAATCAATCCAAATTTCACTCTTCATTTCTGGTAGAAAAACATGTGAAGCATGGCTCCCATGGATTTTCAGCCATTATCAGAGATCCTTTGATGTAAATGAAAAGAAAAAAAAAATGGTAGGGAGAAGGGATGATTAATACTCCAGTCTTTAGACAGATCTGTTTCCTCAACAATTGCCTTTAATCAGTGGCTTGGACTCTTGTGAGGTCAAACAGAGCAAGGACAATGGCAAGACACTGTGGAACAGATTGCGTTTACATGAATAGTCCTGTCCATCAGTTCTAAATACTGTGTTTCATAGGCTGAACATATTCCAATGATATGTTTTCCTATTTGCATTATTTATGCATTGACACAATAGGAAAATAATTAGATACATACTTTTCCTCGGCTTTATTGTTTTATTTCAGATGTTTCACTTCCTATAACTAAAGAACAATATACATGTGTGTTACAAGTGTGTTCAAGTGCAAATGACATTGTCCGCAGTATCAGCTTTAATACAAATTCAAGCTGTAAGCAGCGCTTGCCCACGCCCGCCGATAACACATTACGCTCTTAATGAGGTTCTTGGATACACGGAAGTCTAAAAATATATCATGGGAGAGAGTCAAGAACATCTGACGTTTTATGGGCACATTTCATTAACATCATCAATCAACTGTCAAGAGAGTGGTGCGGGTCTTTGTAATGCTTATCAGTGCAATTTTGCAATGAAGATAATAAGAAATTGAAAATTGGATTCAGTTATTATAAAAATTGTAATTTCTATTTCCTGCTGACATCATGATTGACATGTTGGGTTGTGAGAGAGGACAGAGTGTAGGGGCTTTAGGCCTCAGTAGCACCCCAGCAGCTTTCCCATGTCTGCAGTAGTAGTAGTAGTAGTAGTAGTACTTCTTTGATGGTTTACAATATGTTTGTCTGGTATCATAGGCTGTCTAGTGTATCGAGGCATTTTTATTGTGCCTTGTGCTTCATTAACAATTAACATCAAAGACACTGGCCGTCCATAGCTTTGTGAGGCACACATCAAAAGTTGAATGAAAAGCATTTCATCTCAGTTCAGCCAATTAAATGTAGAGGTGGGAGCTCAGAGCCGACCCCTATCCTAGACAACAAACACAAATTGGCAAAATGGAAAACTGAATTCCATTTTCCAGTTTTCTGTCTTCCATTGTCATCAGAATATTGAACTGAAATTTGCTCATAGAGCGGTTAATAACCATTCTCTCACAGCAGGCAGCCAGAGAGGCTGAAACAAGTTCTTTCTTCCTTCTTTATATGTGTCAATGCACAACAATGAGCAGACTGACAAGGGATGGGCGATGGGAGAGTAAATGTTGACGCTTTAATTTCTGGCCCTCAAACTTAGCAGAATCATGACTATTGTGACAGCTAATAGGTCAAGCTAAATACAGTCATTTTAGTCTCCTTGCATGAAAAACAATTAGATCAACGGCTGCAAATGTCAAAGCATCCAATTCAAGGCGGCAGCGCCGTTTTGGGTATTGGGAGCGACAAAAGAAGCCGTCAGTGTTATATTGAGCTGAGTTTTAATATGTTTATTCTAGCAGGCATAATATCCGGCAAAATGAAAACGAATGCCCCCAGTCTCAATTTCAGGTTGCTGCCATTTGCACTGGCAACATCTTGGAGAAACACAACAGGTTTTGGAACTATAACAACACAGCCATCTAATTGAATTTGTGAATTTCAGCTCCGCTGTGAAGCCACATCTGATTGTGTTGTGCTGAAGTCTTGGATGTCTTCCAATTGTACCATTAAACAGTGTTATTACATCGGTGCTATCGGTGTCACCAGGAGACCTCACGAAGAGCAAGGAGGGCTTTTAAATGGCATGTGATGTGCATGAGATGACGGCATTGAGCGTGAAAACGTTACATAACATATGTCCGTACCGTTACTCAACGGGGCTAAAAAAAAACAACTGAAAAGCAAGTGTGACACGCGAGCGAGACACCGTGTCGTCTCGGAACTGCACAGCGAGGCTCCGTGCCGACGGGAACGCAGAGTGGCAAAAGCTGCAAATCGTATGCATGAGGGCTGCATATGCATGACGGGACCACGCTACAGCCATTCTGGACCCGCACGCTTCTTTTCTTCATTATATATTAACTGACCTCTCTGTAGGGCAGAAGATGGAGCTGCTTGGCTAAAGAAAAAAAAAAAAAAAAAAGTCTACAAAGTGTCCAAGGCTTTGGTAGCTCAGATGCACCGAAACAGAGATCCGACGTTGACCGATGCTGATAGAAGGTGGTTTTAAGGAGGATCCTTCCATGGCAGCCAACCTCAGTGTGTGGTGACGTTTGGCGACAATGTAAAATATCTCAAGCTTGCAATAAAAAGGAACTGTGGTTCGACTAACCAGGCTCCCAAAATGTATTTGCTCTCTTATTTTAACGTGCATTTTATGAATAATTCAAGCTGTTCATTTCACACTCCTCCGGATTCCCATTTGATTGAAAACCGCCCCCCCAAAAAAAACCCCCAAAAAGACAAACACATAAAACTGTCTCACAAAATCATCACAGCAAAAGACCTCAAGACGGCGCCGCCCTTGGTTGGAATGTAAGATATTCTGGATTTGTGCACGATGGCGCGCGTTCCCGACCGTGCGTGTGCAGCGGAATCATCACGACGACGACGACAACAACAAACACAGCATGTGTGCAGAAACTTTCTTTTATTTCTTTAAAAACAGTCAAATAAACAGCTTCCTCTGCAAGCGTGCGTTACCCCAGAGCAACAACACAATTACAGTGCAACAACTTTTTTTGTCTGTGTTCAGTTTTTTTTTTCTTTTTCGGGGGGGTGGGGGGGAGGCGCATCAGCACTTAAAATTTGCTGAGAGGCCAAAAAAAAAAACATCTGAAACAGTGTTGGCCCCCATCTACGGTTTATCCATGCAAACTTTAGATTTAGGGAACGGAAGTCTCCAGTGTCTTGCGCTGGCCTAGATAGGATTACAATCAAAGGGGAGCGAAAGCAGCGAGCCCGTCCCCCTTTTCCGCTGCAGACGGAATGAGTAAAAGCTCCTCCTCCTCCTCCCTGTGCCTCTTCGCTCCGAGTTCTTGTCAAGACGGCAAAGTGGCGCCGCGCCGAGCGCCCGGGATCTCCAGCCCCGACTTTCACTTTTTTTTGTGCGCGTCAGGGCTAATGAAAAGAGAACGCGGGGGAAACTATGACAAACAAGAGCGCCAGGACAAGAAGGGGAGCGCAGGAAATGAGGCGGGAGAGGGTGGTGGTGGTGGTGGTGGTGGTGTGGGTATGATTGGGGGGGTGGTGATGCTCCTTGGTTTTATTTAATCAGAGCAGAGTGTTCCAGGCTGCAGAGCTGCAACTGCCGTTTGATAGCAACCTACCCGCATTGCTCACGGGAAGATGCAGAGAAGAGAGGGAGAAACTAACGCAGGGAGAGGCTGCTCCTCCATTCATCACCCCGCGGACGCCCGGTCATCTGTAACCGTCGGCCAGATAAGAGGATGGGGGGAGGGGGGGGGGGGGTTGACGTGACGGGCCGAAAACAGCTGCTTGATCTATCGCCACGTACGTATGTTGAGCAGAAACGGGGAAAAAGCGAGAGCAGAAGGCGGAGCAGTGGGCCTCCGTCGGCGCTCTGAAGTAGCTCCAACTGCTCATCCACAAATTAAAATACCGGCGCCGGGGGGTGGGGGGTGGGGGGAAGGCCTGATGGCGGAGGAGATGGTGGTAATGGTGTCCTTGTCGGTCCCGCAGTTCCATTACTTCCACAGAATTTTGCCGTTGTCAAAAAAAATAAATTCCGTGATTCCGTCTCGATCCCTTCGGACGAAAACGTTGTCCAAGAATTCCAATCTCGGAAGAAAAAAAAAACAAAAAACGCGGAGTCAACGACCGGGGCTGGCGGAACGTCTCAAGGGCACCTAATGGGTTGAAATGACCAGCGACACAAGGGGTTTAAACTGGTTTTTCTCGGCTGATACCGCGATGCCGCCCGGAGCCTGACATCTAATTGGATTTTTAGCCACGGCTCCCGATGTGAGGAGCAATAGGCTGCTTTTCCGTCAGGCCTCGACTTTCTTACCAACTGAAAGGGGCAATGATTAATAATTTTCCATCATTGACAGATACAATGCAATGAAAAATTGGAATATGAAGCTCTAGTGGTGTTATTTCCTCTGGAGCAGCGTTTCTCAACTGGTGGGTCGAGACCCACGACTTGAAGCGTTTCCCCCTCTTTTTTTAGGGATTTTAAAATATAGATTTACGAAGAAAATGTTGGAGGTTTATTTTGCAGGAAACGCAATTCAATTCCATAATTCCACTGCTAATATTAGACATGATAGAAATTGGGCTTGGGTTTTTATTTTTGTGGAGTAGATGTGGGTCCTGAGACTCCACCAAAAGTCCCGAGCGTTTCAAAATCCTCCTCACAGTATGCATGCTAATATGAACGCCATCGACGGCGCCCTCACCGTATCTCAAACCAAGCTTAAAGTGAAGTTTAAGCGCTTCTGTAGATATGACCCTAAATCTTGACGGTCGCCTTCTGTCACCAGAACACAGTGACGACTGTCATGTTTTCAAGGGGACAACGACCAGTGACGGAGCTGCATCTGACACGGCGCTCTGCAAAAATACAATTTTGCTTTTTTTTTTATTATTCTCCAAACTGTCTTCAGAGAAATAAAACTACATTTAAGACATCCATTGCACATTTTCACAACCAACCTGCTCCTTCAGTGGGCATTTTCCTCGAGCAATCAAAGCAAAATGTGAACATAGTTTTCGTCGCTAATTGCCACATTTTTAGCTACATCATTCCATTTTCCCATTCGTTTCAGCTTTTCAAGCCGGAACGTGAACAGGATTGCCATTCGCACCGTCGAGCTGGCATCCACTGGGCGCTTATACGCGTCCTCAAATGAAGCGTATAAATATAGCCCGTACCCCGCAAAATATATTTTCATCACGTAATGGACCACAAATACGCAGGCCACGTAAAGCGGTGTGTAAAGATAATTTATGCTGTTTACATGATAAACAATGGTTTCCCTGCACATAAAAGCAGCAGCTGTTTGAAGACATTTCTTTCCCGCTTTCCTCCCCCCGGGGGCTTCCTTTTTTTATTTGTTCTGTCTGAAATGTGAGCGTCTTAAAATAGCATGATGTATGGACCCTGCGGTGCAATTCCTGGTAGAGTTGATAGCGCGTTGTGTTTTTCTTTTTTTTCTTTTTTTTTGTTTGCTTTTGATGTGATATACAGTGTCTTGCAGGTAACAGTCTCTCAGGGTAACAAAAACGTCCCCCCCCCCCACAAAAACAGAAAAAAAAGCATTCATCATCTGATGTGCAGAAAACCTCCTGCAGATTTAAAGAAAAAAAAAAAAAAACAACAGCAAGAAAAAACCCAAACTGCTGAATGAGCTGCAGAATAATGCGTATAAGCAGTCGTTTAAACCCCCCCACCCTGCCCCAAACCGACACAAGAGTTTAAGGACGTAAAACACGAAAGCGGCTCTTCTGGCGAGGGCAATAATTGCGTTCCGCCTCACCCAGAGGAAACGGGAGCAAAATGAGCTCCATCTTAACTTGGGAGAAATTGCCATTATCAGTCACCATTAAACACGACTCTGACACCGATAACCCGATTTTTTTTTGTTGCCAAATCGGAGCGTTTATTTTATTTTTTTTCCAGAGGAATCCTCCCCCCGTAAAGTTCCCCTTCCCTCGCGTCCGACACCGACTGGCTAATGCGACGGCGCTGATGGCACATCTGTTAGAGAGGAAGTGACACCGGCGCTGCGGGCAGGAGAAAAAAAAAAAACAACAAAAAAAAAAAAAAACGTGGCTTTTGCAGATTGATTAGGCCCGACTCGGTCGGACTGCCGCAGGTACGGATGCGGCAGGCGGACACCTTGTTATAATTGTGATTCAGCGGCTGTCCTTGGCGGCGCTGCCTCCGATTGCCTCTCCTCCTCTGTAACTGTGACGGCTCCAAATGAAGAAGCATTCGGCACAACCCCCCCTCCCGTCCGCCCCGCCCCGGGGCCGGCGGTTCTGTTCAGGTGAGCAATAATTAATTAGATAACCAATCGCGGCCCTGGTGTAACCGTAAAGGATGGCGACAGGAGCGTCTGCGCGCTGATGCCAAGACGTCCATCCGTCTCTCAAACGCCTTCACGTCCGTTCTGCCGTTCACACGGCTCGGCTCTCGTCCCACATTACTGTTTTTTTTTTGTTTTTTTTTTTTAGGCGTGTATCTGAAATCCCTGAACACCAGTGTTGTGGAGTAATGATTTACACGTAATGTTAATGTTGTGTCATGTTTTGCGATGTATCTCTACAGCGTCAAAAACCTTGTAGAGATGTTTTTTTTTTTTTTTTTTTTTCCGAAGTTTCGGTGTTTGCGTGGCCAGTTTCTCATGGCAATATTTAGGTTTTGCGCAGTTCTAGGGGTCATGGAAAAGCAGCTCACGAGCGAGAATGAATGCATTTGCCTCGGGTGCATGTTGTCGAGGGAAGCGTTGCTCGTTAGGCCTCCGGCACCAAGGCCAGGGTGGGGGAGGGGGGGGGACGTAGGGCACGCGGGGGAGACCTATAGCGAGGTCGTTATCCAGCCAGGCTGCTCCACTCCAGACATGAAAGTGGGCTCCGGCTGTCACCGGCGCTCGCCGCCGCCGCCTCAGACAGACGCGGGTTTGGCAGCGAGGGCAGAGAGAGACGGGAGGTGGGCTTCGTTAAAAAGCAGAGGGGCCTCGGTGTGTCCGCACCTCTGTCTGTCTTTACTGCTGCGCCCGCGTGTCTCCTCCTTACACACGACTCCCTCACATCCCTCTAGTTGAGAGCGGCCGGCTTGTGTCCGTGCGGCCTAGTCAGCACAGTGTCGCCCACACCAAGGTGTTCCAGTCCAACCTGGAACATCCAGTCCTCTTTGTCAGACTCCACCCTTTGTATTCCGGCCTCATCCACCGTCGCTCACATCCATCAAACACATTTTTTTTTTTTTTTCGTCTTCTCCTTCTCCTTTTGTTGAAATTCAAGCTGCAGTTTCCCCCCAGCCTCCCCGAGCAATATTAGCGGATATTTCTCCGCCCGCGTGCTCTTTTGTCCTCGGTCGGCCGCGCGCGATCCTCCGCTCTTCAATCTTCTCCCCTTAATGACGGCGAAACAAGCTAAAGTGCAGGTCCCGACACCGCGTGAAACAAGGATTAATCTACAGTAAATGATTGGCTGCGCTGTTAAGTGTATGTGACAGCACCGGGGACGCGTGATTGAGCGTATGCTTTGCCAATTCTGCGCGCCCGTGCGTGCGCACGTGCAAAGCTTGGCTCGGGGTGCAGTTTGAAGCCGCCCCACAGATCCAAACCGCCTCAGAGATGCTATTCCAGACTAAAGGATGATACCTGCGTGTAGTCGTAATTGAAAACTGGGTCAATACTAAAGACAATGGTTGTCACTGCATGTCTCTCTGTGTACTGTGTGCATTAAAAGGGAAAAGTAAACTTCAGGGAGAAAACAAGTGAGAGTCAAATAAAGAAAGAGAGAAAAGTTTGATTTCAGTTCAAACAGAGGAGACAAAAGAAAATGCGACGTCTCGTCGGCACAAATGGTCTCGGGACTCCTTCACGTCTTTCTCTCTGGCTTCAACTGAACGGAGAACAAGGTGACCTCCAACTCATGTTCTTTACATGTCACTTTTTTCCTCCCCTTTTTTTTTTTTAATCTTAAGCACTGGAGCTTTTATTAGCTCGCGAACAGTTGCTGCTGTGAATGTAATCCAAAGCGCACTGGGACAATGAATTAATAATTAGCTTACATCAAAAAAGCAAAGGAAAAAAAAAGAAAAAAGATTTGGCACAAAATAAAAGCCCGTGTTTGGATCGTCTTGAAATGTTTCGTGATGTTTGTTGTTGCTCCATCATAAGCTTGTGAATTTTTCAAGTGGCCTCTTGTTGCAGTTTGATGGGAGAAAGACGGCAAAAGAAAAATAAAAGCCAAGAGAAAAGAGAAGAAAAGCCCTCAAATATGAATCATTGAAGACAGCTGACTTTAATGCGTTGTGAATTTAAAACAAAGAACAAGAGTGAAATAAGAGCACACGATGGAGGTGCTGGAGAGAAGGAGTGGGACGCTGCACTCTCTCACTGGTAAACACACTCATCATATCAAAGCGCGTTCCGACCGCAGGCTAATGAGGATCCTCCCCCAAGGTTTGTGGCGCTAACCCCAAGCTAGCTAGGCTTGTAGTACTCTTGACTGGTCTTGGTCTCCACACTTTTTAAGGGTCTCGGTCTCGTAGGCATTTTTACTGGGTCTCGTCTCGGTCTCTGACTGGACGGACTGGGGATTTTTGATCCAGGCCAGTCGAGGCTCAGCCAACACTGTAATAACATGATAATAACAGGAAAAAAATCCATCTGCTGCCCTTTTACACTCTGCTTGGGACACCCAGAGTGACACCCTGCCCCCGTATTCTTAGTTCATGTATTTCTTTTTTTTTAATTTTGTGAAGCAAAATGATTCCAAATAGTTGGCAAAGCAGCAAAATGTTCAAGAAAATGATTCAAATCTACTTTGCTGAAAAGAGATGTCGCTGTTCCATTTAGAAGCAAACTTGAATTTTAAAAAGAGATACTGGTCACTTTTTTCTGTTTTGTTGTTATTTTTTTCGTTGATATACAAAGTCATGGTCTTGTCTTGGTCTCGATGCTCTCCAGTTTTGATAATGAAACGAAGCACAACAAGCGGGACTTGGCGTTTGGGTATCTATGCTAGGCTGAGAGCCCACCCGCCCCCACCGAGGCGCGAAATTCTGCCACGATCTGTCATGTTACCGCAATACAGAGAAGCAGGTGGCAACAAGGTGGGAAGAGGCTTTTACACGTCTGCGGGTTTAAAGACAGCCCGGCCTCCGTACACACCAGAGAGGAAGAGGAGGAGGAGGAGAAGGAGGAGGAGGAGTAGGAGGAGGAGGGATGAGCTAAATCGCTGGCGCAGGAACTCGCGCACAAAAAGGGTATAAATGTAATGTGAGATGACTCGAGCGTTCCTCGTCATGTGGGAAGTGTAACAGCCTGTGACATTCTCTCGAGGATTAGAACAAAGCCCAAAGACAGAACCATGATCATTAATTAAACGGCAGCGGCGTTGTAGCTACTCATCGCATTAGCAAGGCTGGCTGCTGCCATCTTGGTCGCAGCCCAGTTGCAGTGGATTCAGATTATGTGTCTGCAAACTCACTGATAATGGCTCCTCTGAATGTCTCAAAGCAATCAAGGAAAAAAAAAAAAAAATAAAACCTATTACTTTTTTAAAACTGTGTTGGCTGTACTTATTTCCCCCGTTTTGGTGCCGAAGGTTCTGAGACCAAATATTTGGTAAACGTCGGAACACAACAAACTCAACAAAAACACTGGTAGTTTGGTGGCAGCCCAACGTAACGCAGCAGCATCAAGATACATCTTGTCCAGAACTCTGATCCCTTTTTAAACTCCCTTTAACTTTCCAGGGCCTGTCTCACTGTGGTTGAACCAGAAGAGCTCAAGGACTTAATCATTTCCAAACGAGCGCTCAGTTTGGCATTTGTAAATGCTGACGAGTTGTTCACAAAGCAGCCCGGGTCCATGTTCAAATCTCTAACCAAGACGGATCCTTAATTAAAGTCTCACATCGTCTCTGCAAGCCATTAAGCAAATATACGCACGGACAGATTGTAAATCCTCAATAAAGGATGCGTTATTATGAAGCTGCGTATCCAGGCCTTGATTGCAGCAGCTGGCCATAATGTGTCTTTAAAATGCTATTTGCTATTTGGGAAGGTTTTTTTTTTTTTTTTAATCTATATTTTAGCTTTATTGACAGTAAACAGAGCATTAGTTTGCCTCGCCGCCATCCACAGCTGCACTTTCTGTTTACCATTTAACCGCCACCTGATCTCCATCGCACTAAATGGGAAACCTATTATACGTCTGGTACTCAGAGCAGCTTCACTTAATGACCTGCAGCCAGACACAAGCTTTTCACTGATTTGTACCGTAAATAATAACCAGCGCTCAGTGCTTTTTCTCCCACTGTTGAATTATTGGAAGGAATGACTTCAACCAATGCGCGCGACATGTCGTCGTGCAAAAAAATAAAAGCGGTGCACAGAGGCAGTGGGGTCTTAATACGCGGAGGTGCTCAGTTGCTGTTTGCTTGTCCTACCACATCATTTGCTTCTTCCCAAAAGAGTAGAAGGCAGAAGGTGTATTAATATTCATGTAGAGTAGTTTATGACAACAGCAGCAGCGACCTGAACTGGCTTCCCTTGCCTCCCTCGCTCTCACTTGAATTCCGCTTTCTATCCATTTTCCAACTTTTCTGCCAACTTTGTGAAGTTTATCACAAACTGTCACGTTTCCTATCAAGCTGTTGTTGTTTTTCTTCCGCGCAAATGAAAAATGTGAATTTAACAGTTTAAGACCAGAGACTTTGAACAACGTTCGTGGTATACCGCCACCACGTAAGCTGACGCCTTTTGCTGCAGCGAGTCAATTATCTGGACAAAGAAATCAGTTGCCTTCAAAAACCGTGACTCTAACGAAAGGAGGCGACAGCAAATCACCCGCGTCTCGCACGGAAAGTTGTTGTTTTTTTTGTTTTTTTTTCTCTCTCTCTCGCTCTGCGTCGTGCCAACTCCGCTGCCAGTCAGTCAGGAACACACACAAGACGCCCACGCAAGGGGCTGAGACAGCATCCATATTGTTTTATGATTCAGTCATAAAGATTAAGTAAATGACGTTTTAACGATTAGTCACGGCCCGCGGGACAAAAGCCGACTGGATGATACTGAGGCGATGCGGCTGAGGGAGGGGCATCCATTTGAAGTGGGTTATGCTTTTAATGGCGTGCAACAGCCGCTGAGAAATCTGTGGTCATATCATATAGCGTCCCTTCAACAGTGCACATTAATAGATAAATAATAACATCTGCAAAACAGTGTACGGCCGTGGCTTGGAATAGACAGAAAGCAGCACAAGGAAACCTTTGAGATTTGACTTGAAGCGCATTCTGCCTTTTTTTTTTTTTTTTTTTTTTTTTTTTTTGCCTTTGCGTATTAAATTAAAAGCAACGGCACATTAACAATTCATTTATCAAATTATAAACGGGCAGAACGACTGGGCCGAACCTGAATGAGGCATCCATTATAAATTGCCTCAGTGACATCCGGTCTTACATATTGGTGAACGGTTGCTTGCATTATTTAGAAGGCACTTGAGTGGCTCCTGGCTGGGATGTTTACGGCCATTATTCTTAAACTGTCCGTCCCTAATTCAAATGAGAGCGAGAAAGAGGGAGAGAGAAAGAGGGAGAGAGAGAAATGGAGGTGGGGAAAAAACAGGAACGCTGACCTTTCCAGCATATTTGCAACAAAAGCACCAAAACAGAAGCACTTCTAATCAGGATGCATTCTCCATGCAACCGCTCGCAAAAGGTGATGCTTAGCAAAAAAAAAAAAAAAAAGAAGAAGAAAAAAAAAAAAGTGAAGGACTCATTACTTCAGCCGGAGTGTTCCTGGGCTCACAGTTGAATAATGAGCCTATTATGGAGATATCCTCTACAAAAGGCTGTGAGAGGTCTCGGCTCCCACCATGGAGGTAGACTGCCAAGCTGCTGCCTCCAGCCATAAAATTACCTGCAGGATTTGCATGGCGCAGGCTGCAATTGCAGCTGTTGGTGTTTTCAGAATGCGTCGCCACCGTTTGTTAAGCGGTGGAGGCGCAAATGTGACTATCATTACTGGGCACAGGGCATAATTAAAAATTGATGTCCTGTGGGGTGGGGGGTGGGGGGTCTGGGGTTGGGGGGGTTGGGGCCCTGATGGAGCAATTTTGTTTTAAAATGAGCTGAATCTGGCAGAACCCAGAAGGTTTGTATAATTCAATTGGCCAGTACAAATAAGTGCTTCTCCATCAAACACTTTAGTAAACAGCGACCGCAGATTGGACAAGAGATAGCAGGCCTCTCCTGAAACTCCAGCCACATCTCTCTCTCCATTCTGATTACCTTCATTTTCAGGATGGAGAAATAGTGTATTAAAGTTGCGGCTCCAGCTTTACTCCCTGGGGTATCGTGCCTCATTATCTAAGAAGCTGCTTACACTCCAGTGCTTAGCTCATTACAGATGGTAGGGCAAAAAAAGAGAGGGGGACATGGAGCGTGGCGAGGGAGCACTGAGGGTGTCATGTATTAAAAAAAAAAAAAAAAAAAAAGCGGTATAGAGTCTGAGCTGCACAGTTTCCTCCAAGTAAAGCTGATGTGGAGTAATAAACTAGTCACCAGCCAAGATTTCTATTCAGTGTTACTAGTCAGCACAGGCTGGTGGACTTTGGATATGCGTTGTTTGTATGTCTGGGTGTAGATGCTCTCTAGTGTCTGCATGCACGGTGCAAAAAGTAAATCAAACGAACTACAACCTAAAAAGCAACACGTTCGACCCTTACGGACACTTTTTGGGGTCTTGGCCAGAAAGCTGCAGGCTTCCTTCATAGCCACTCTGCTGTTTTGTCTGAGCAAAGATCAAGCGCTGCGGATTACAAAAAAATATAATTTGGGCTGGAACTGAAGAAGCGTCTTTGGGGGTGTGACTCTTTAATTAACAAACTCAACACCTTGAGCACTTTGCCATTGCAGCGCCTCAAATCGCAGTGAGATTCCTGATTTGCTCGCGTAAGTTTTTTGCGACACTGTAGCACCGTTTGCGTCGAGGATGGCTGAAGAGGATATAATTTGAGATGAATGAATGGCCGGTGATTAATGACAATCAGCAGCATTGTGGCTTACCGAGGCAATTATCTTGGTCAGAATAAGAACTTCAAAGTTGGTGCGGTTTTAAAGAATCAAAAGAAAAATCTGTGAATTCCTAACCTTGGATCAATAAAGTCTCTATCTATCTATCTATCTATCTATCTATCTGTCTATCTAAATCCAAGTCATAATGATTATGTTTTACAAAGAAAGATATTTTAAAAAGGTAAATAAAGCAGAATATAATGATAAGCCCAGTCCATACATTTTGTCTGAACTGCATGGCCTTTAAAAGTGTAAAAAGAAAAAGAAAATGAACGAGTTATTAACATTATGGATTTGTCTCATCTTGACTTTTGCAGCGATAAGAACCCTTGAGCTCCTGCTGTCTGGTTCACCTTTCATTAAATCTCCCTAGTCTGCCTCAGTATGACTGCATTTCCTATCAGTCTTTGCTGAGAGAATATGTTGAATAAAGAGCATTAGGGCTGCTTGATAACAGACTTGGAGTAATTGTATTGTATTTAATGACTGAACAGTTTTCAGAATTCAACAAGCCTACAAATTTTAGGTATTCTGTTGAAATTAAAGTGAGCTCATTAACACTGGTGCTCCTTTCCATCCTCTGCTTACTTAACAGCTTATAAATTCGCAGTCGCTCTACTGCATTGAAGACGCAACAAAAACAACATGTCCGCTGTAAGTGTTCATATCAAAAGTACCATTGGTATGACACATCTGGACAAAAGAATAAACTCAGACTGTCTCCGCTTGGCGACCTCACTGTGATTTACGGACCTTCGCCTTTTTGCCCTGTGCAGTAAGGTTACCCTTAACATCCTGTTCCTCTCCTAAATGCGACAACAGAGACACAGCGAAGATGAATATCTCCAGCGCCCTCGATAAGAAGGCTGAAGTTGGCTCCGATCGGAAGGTTATCAGCAGGTGGGATTAATGGCACAAACACTTAAACCTCAAATTTGAAACAAACAGCAGTGCACTCTGCTTGGTATTCCGAGGCTGGCCTCAGTCCTTGTCGGATCACCTCCCTGATCTCTGGCTACAAGCACCTTTCCTCCAATCTGCCAGCAATTTTCTCAAATATAACAAACGCAGAATTAGTTCTGACCTGCAGCAGAGGTGAGGGGAGAGCATGCAGTGTTTCCGAGCTTTCGGCAGAAGCAGGAGGAAAAAAGTCTTGTCTTGACATGGTAGATAACTCGAAGGACCACTGAACAATGGTGGAATATGAGATCTAGCCATCATTGGAAGCAATCATGGGAGATAGGGGGCTTTGAAAGGGTACGTTAATGGTGTTGGGACAGAAGAGAACAAGTAGCATTTGTATCACATTGGTATTCAGCAACCAGGGTCCCAGACTGTACATTTATTTATAACAAAAACAGCTCACGGCAGTTTGTCTAACTGTGGCTGTACTTAAACAGTATATCTGCACATCTAGCACGGCAGAAGTCCAAACATTTCATGGGGAATCCAACTCTTTCAGTTGGGCTAACATCCATTTTCCATCAGCACTCATTCTGCACCGGGTCACAGGGGGCGGCAGCCAATCCCAGCTTCCTCGGGGCGATGATGAGAAACACCGTGAGCAAGTCTGCGGTTTGCTGCAGAACCGACATAGGCAGACATCATTCACGCTCACACTCGCACCTACCTGCTGCTGAGGAATCAAATTTCTCAGCGTGATACGTAGGCCTACAAATATACTGGTCGGTGGTGACAGTGATACTGAATTAAACACCTTAGTCGGATTCAGACATGCCTGTTCACGCTGTCCAGGTTCCTTGCCCTCGGCTCCGTCCTGAGGTTCTGTGGCCAGTGCAGTTGGACATGAGTTAACAGAACGGTGGTGGAATAAGAAAAAGAATAAATTACACGACAAGTGCAACCGCAAGACCTGCACGCCTGCGAGGTGGCAAATGCCATGCTTTCTTCCTGCTTGACACCAGTTGCCACTAACTAAACTGCTCATTAATGGGTCAACAGCTGAAAGGTTCAATACTAACAATCTGAGACGCGGCATCCTGCCACCAGTGGGGCAGCGCAATCAGAAATACTTCCGCTCCCCTGCTTGTCATATGGGAAAAGGACAGAGATCCAATTAAATGCACCAGTGAGTTGTAGCCACAGTTTAAGCTGTTGTCCAGTGGCGTACGCCCACCAAGACATTCTTACCACTGCATAGATCCAAGCTCCAGGCTCCAACATCCAAGCTCCAAGTAAGGTGCAACACGTATCCTAATTGCAAATAAGTAGGTCAAGCACCTAATCATGACCATGCCTTTCCATCTTGCCTCGCGCAGACAGCCTGCGGTGGCGGAAGCCAAAAGACTCTTTTGTTGGCGCAGTGGGGGCTTAGCAAGCACTGGGGACAAATGGGAAAGGCAACGCAAAGCATTCTAAAACTCTGAGGAGGAAAAATGGAGAGGAGAGAGAATGTTGCACTCCTTCCTATTACCAATGCATGAGGCACGATGCAAAGCACTTCAAAGAAAGTCTTGTAATGTTTCACTGTGGCATTTGAGTAATCGGCTGGAGGGGGGGAAATCGTTTGCGGCAATTAGCAAATTAAAGCACATTTAATGCTGCGTTCGCTCTCTTGTTTCCTGCGAGTGCACGTGGCGACCCGACCGCCTCGCCGTTTCTGCCTCCGCAGCGAATCTCCATCCAGGTAATGCCAGTGGATAACCTTTAAAAAAAAAAAAAAAAAAAACAGTGGCACCCAAGCTTTATTAATACACCTGTGATGTCACCTCCAGAGATTTCCAATTTTGTCTTACCTCAGACCCTGCTGTGGGGAGTGAGGGAGAATGTCAGGCTGCCCGGCTGGAATCTAAATGGCAGATATGTCCCGGACAATGCTGCAATAACATATCGATCAGACACAGTGAAAGAGCTCAATATAAAGTCGGGGGAAATGTCCCAGAAAGCAGGTGACTTGAGTGAATTGAGAGTCAGCGCGTGCAGTCAAATGTCAGGCTGGGTTCTCCGGCAACCTTTGGCGCCATCCAACGTCTCAATGAGCCTAAACAATGAATATAAATGGACTTAAAGTTCTGGGCCCACTTCCTCAGTTTCACCAAAGAAAGTGAGTGGGGACTGTCTATTATTTTTTTTTTAGAGTTGGAGTTCCTGTTGAGAGACTCTTTGCACAACCACGCATGCAAACCATTTCACATTAGCGGCTGCATCCCCTCCGAGCTGCGCGTGATGCATATGCTCAATTGGCTCCGACTGAGGGGTTCACGGAGAGGAGAGCGGCCGCCCAGGGAGAGCTCAAACAGGTTTGGCTGATGAGCTACTTCACGCCGCATTTCAGCCCATTGATGAAGCTTATCGGCGTGATAAATAACTACCACCAGAGCTGTCCGACCGATCATTGCGCTTTCCCCACCAACGTTTGGGAGAAAAGCAGTACAAACAGTTCCTTCTCACGCCAGGCTCCCCCCAGGGGGAAGACTTGCATGTATACTATGCATTATTTATCATCCCAGACTCGGCGCCATATTTAGGAGTACGTAATGTTGGCACAACGATGCGTCCTCCAATTTCCAAAGTCATTAAATGTTAATTTTGTCTAACCTATACTTTGCCCTTGCAGTTAGACTGAGAAAAGAAAAAGAAAAGAGGTCTACAAATACCCCAGCAAATCCCTATTATTCTTTTTTTTGTCCTTTACTATTACATGCCAACTACATTAATAATAATGATAATGACTATAATAATAATAATAATAATAATAATAATAATAATAATAATAATAATAATAATGATAATGATACTTTTCTTCCGTCCTAATGACGTCTCGATGACACACCCATGTCTATTTGTTATGACTATGTGCATTTAAAGTGTTTTTTATAGGGAGCAAAAAGCTATCACTCAGTTTGTGGCTTGAAATTTAATGGCAAACTCATATAAATGTAAATGCTATAGGGCAGACTTGAGGTGAGGGCCTGAATGGAGATGGTCATAACATTGGATCCAAAACATTTGAACTGAAAGTCTTCCTGGTAAAAAAAAAAAAAAAGGCAAATTCATTTGTTTTTTAATAATTAAATAATTATTTTATTTATTTTGCATAACTACATTTTCCGTTGCTAAAATATAATTAATATTGGACACAATTGTTTGATAAAATGATTACACTTGGTATGAGTGAATGGGCTGCCTCTTCCTTCTATGCAATGTCATCAATATGCGTATTTCTTTGAATCCAAGCAAAGAAATACTGTTTTTTTTTTCCCATCTCAGAACATAAGAAGATTGAATTTAACTGTCTTAGTTCCAGCTAAATTGGAGAAGAGTAAGTTTGCTAGTTGGTATTGCTATATTGTTATAGTTGTTGATAGAATATAACAATGATCTAATTTTCCTGATGCAGTATAACTGTAAGCAGCGTGGCAATTGCTGACTTATTCTTCAGTGGTCTTAATACTTTTGGGTTTTATGCGCAAAAAACACTGAATGGAATGTGACTTGGGCTGTAGTGTTTTATTGGTAACTGTTTATTTCTTTAGGCTTACCAGGATGGTGGTTAGCTGCAACGGCAAACTTGACTGATCACATTCATTCTTCCTCTCCACTCCATTTTTGCAAAGGCTAAATTCTCGTGCTTGCAGAGAGACCTCATGCGCTCAGACTAAGGCAAAGGTTGTGTGAGTCGTGTGCCAGCCAAATTTCCCATTATGTCCCTTATGAGAGCTGAGTTGCATTTTTTTCTTTTTCAATCAAGACTCGATCAATTAATTGCTGGATTGGCACATTCAAATCACGACACAGCTGGAGGTTAATGAAAATTGTACCTTTGCTTGTCATAACACCCGATCCACTTAGCTTTTTGGAGCGGAAGCTTAAGGCAATGCCAAGTATTTACCCAGACAACCGTTGGCACATTTTACTGACAAAAAATGCCACATTACAACACACACACGTCTGTATTTTTGTTGCATAAACCCAACATATGAGTTTTACACGAATGCAGTCACGCTCGCTTGAAGAAATACTGTAGTTCAACGTGTGGGCAAATTTCTATATTCCCATAATCCCAACAGCCATATGAGAAGGGACTATACATTCACTTTAATTATCAGTGCCTGTTGTTTTGAGATCAGGGGTCCAGAGGGGAACTGTCCCTCAAAACAAGACACAATCCAACAACTCCAAAACGCTCTTGTGGACAAGTTGTGACTTGCACATTTACCTTGATATGGATTAGTAATATGTGATTAAGGAACAGACCCTGCGATGAACTGGCGACTTATCCAGGGTGTCACCCTGCCCTCACGACTACGGCAGCTGGGAGAGGCTCCAGCAGACCCCTGCAACCACCCAAGGACACAACGACGGACGAGGACTAGGAACTCAAATCATGATTAGTTCCAAATCATGTTAGGAAGTGACACTCACAGCTGGATGTTAATCCTGGAATGGTTTTCCAATCCCAGACACAGCTGACCAAATTTGGTTCCCCCCACAAATTCCTGCATGAGTTCTTAAATCTGCTTAGTTTCACACTTGTAGGCAGAAAATTGTTCAGCGCTTGTTCAAGTCCCTGCTCGGGAAACACGTCAACGTTGCGTGATGCGAATAGAATTTTCGCACTGAAACTGTGCAGGGTTTGTCTAATGGTGTAAGAGAGGGGCAGACAGTGGGTGGTGTCCCCCACACCAATGGCGGTGGCCGTTTTTGAGTCATTAAGAGTGTCTGTAATTGTGCTATTACACTGCTCATTACGGACAGACTGTGGCATAATCTCCCACAGGGCCCGGGTCGCAACTCAATCCCATTAGACGGCGTTTCCTGCATGGGAATGATTCTCGCTCGCCATGCTTAATGATGAACCCCTCGCCGATTCAAAGCCCCGCTCCTCCAACAGCGGTTGCCTGACTGGAAGCGGGCCAGCTTTACCCTGTGAGACCGTTTTTCTTTCAAGCTTGCAGGGGGGCTACAAGTAGATTAGGGATGAAGCACAAATGAACACATTTGCTGGCGTGAGGAAGGACTGGTGACAGCCAGCCGGCCGGCCGGCCGGCCGACAGTGGCAGTGAAGATCTCCTTGTTGGCGTTGAGTGGGATCAGTTTGAGACAGGCTCATCTCTGGTGGCAGCTAAACAATGAAAGAAAACCCTGATCAATTCAAACAAAAACTCATTATTGTTTAAGTCTTTTCCTGACAACTAGATCCCCCAGCATTAGCGTGCTGTAATATTTTTCCGTTCCCTTTAAAAGAATTAGTATTCACTTTGAGTCCGGTCAGCAGTCGGGGCTGGTTTTCATCTGCAGGCAAAAGAAATAAAAAATGAAAGTGAAAAGTCTGCCCTAAAGAAAAGTTCCATTCACAAGAGAGTTTCTTTTTTTTTTTTTTTTTTCGGTCTTTATGAAAAACACAAACTTCTATCTCATAGCTCCCTACGTGTCTGAGCCGCAGTCAATTGCAGCCAGTCAGACGTCCATTCATTATTGTGTATTTTGCCACAACCTTCAATACACTTTGGTTTTGCACGTATTCTCAGTTTGGTTTTGGTTAAGGCTCCACATAACCCAGATAACCAAAAGGTCCATAATCAACTCATAACCACCAAGAATCTCATAAGGCACAGCAAGCCAACGCAAAGAAAATACATCTAATAATAATACAGCTGACTCCCTCGTATGCTTCCTTTGATGCTCACACAGTATCAAGTTTAAAGGGAGTTTTGATGCCTTCAGTGAGAAACTGCAACGTCAATAGTCATGAGAATGAAAGAAAAGACATTCAATTCATAGGGAGTCCAAACTTTTGATTGATAGTATACATGCATATTGCGCTTAACAACAGGTGTACGGAAACTCAGTTTATGACAGAAGGTGAAGATGCTCGAAGTGACATTCCACGAGACGTAAAACCTCATGTGTTGCTTGGATGAATGACAGATACAAGAGGAAGCCTTGAATCGAGTGACGGTCTTGAGGAAAAAGTAAGCCGTGGTTCCCAGCAGAGGCAGTCCCCAGGGCGACTAACCAGGCCGGTGTGAAAGCAGCAGGACGCCAGCAGGACTTGAAATCCTGTTACAAACTGTGTGGAGAAGTGCTGTCAGCCTTCCTACGACACATAAGGCGCCTGACAAGCATGAACAGCAATGGGCTCGAGGCGGCCGGGCAAAGGCACCACTACATAGAAGCGTGTTGCAGCCAGACGCCTCCCTGTGTGGCCGATTTGCTTTACGCCAAGTTCAATAACACTGTATCACACCTGCCCAGCCAAACTGCACCAAAGGGGGGGTTGGAAATTAACTAAGGCGCGAGTAAATTCGCCCTAATATCCAGAAATAAACAGCTGCTGCACAACCAGAAGATTGGTTGCTCCCCAGTCATAAATTCCATCTCATTGGTGTAAAAGCAAATTTTGGGAAGATGAGTGGGGAGTTTTCTTAATCGTGTTTTCATCAGACTTCTTGGGGCTCAGCAGTCACCACTACTGCTGAGCATTTTCGAAATGCAATATGTATTTTAAACTGCCAACCATTCATTTTGTAATACCTCCCTTCCTGCACTCAGGGTGCTGGATCCCAGCTGTCTTCAGGTGAAGGCGGTCGCACCCTGGACAAGCCAGCAGTTTATTGCAGGCCCACACAGAAGTTTGGGAATTCAGAGTTCCCAATTTGCCTCACGTGTTAAACTGTGTGGGGGGGGGACCTGGACAGACCCACAGAGAATCCACACAGACACAGTGAGAAAATGCAAACTCAGTAATCAGTCGGTTGCAGTCTGGGTAGGGACCCTGAGAGATGAAAACTGGACCTCAACCATTTTAGTCTTTTTGTTTCGATTTTTAAATGTGTCTACTAAATAAAACTCAGCATTTTGTTTCCAAAGTTCGCATGTTATCCCTTTTTTTTTTTACTCTTTGGACTGTTCTCAGTTTGGGTTTTATTGTTAAGATTAAGATTTATCAGTGGGGGGGGGGGCGTCAGGGCTGGCAAGGCCTTCACTGCCAGCCTGAAGATAATACTGCTACTACATAGGAAGGCCTAGTCGTAAGATGCACGGGCCACCACTGAGATTTACTAATCTGACAACTAGGATCATGTTTATTTATGAAACATGTTTGACTTCAGAAAGCATGAAAATGTTATTTTCAAGAAGAAATGCTTATCTGTGACAGTTTAAGACTATTTGGCAAATTACGGCAATATGGTTAGGGTAATCTGTCCAGTAGGCAGGCGGATAAATCTTTCCTGCTTGAAGGGAAAAAAAATAGTATGCAAATATGCCCCTGCTTTTTAGTCAGAAAAGTAAACAACAAAAACAAAGAACTCCGGCAGAACTCGCACTGAACCATATATGCTGAGCCTTCGTAAATGAATATGCATCAAGGACAAAAAGGTAGAGCTCACTTCCTGGCAGCACACGTCTGAAAAAGTGGGCTTAACGAAATGCAAAATGTAAATCAGGTTCTTCTTATCAATAAGTTGGAAGCAAGAGTGCTAAAAATATCCACATCATTATATACGTAACTTCACACAGCACAGGCAGAGACGGGCCTTGGTGTGCACTCGCTAATGATTGGGTTTCCATATGGGCCAATGGTGAAAAAAAAAACCAACAAGAAAAATCAAAGTCAGGATATTTTTTTCCTGCCTTGCAAAAGACAAAATAGCTGCCGGAAATATGCGACTTGGTAGCGAAAGGCTCACGGTGGGTTTTGTCTTCCTTCGTTTCGGGACTTCAACTATTGAGCCGCACCTTTCGTCTGCAGCTCAAAACTTGCGACGGCTGCCATTGCTGACGGATAAGAACATTTCGTCTCTCCGTAATCTCCTGGCAGAGACAGAGAGAAAGCACTTTGCCTCTCAGAAACCTGCGCTTGTCTCTCAGTGACGCCTCGCGCAGCTCCGCACTTCCCCTCGCCCAGGTTGGGATCCGGACGATGTGAGGGGTTTTTGATGAAGAGGAGCGCTCGCAGCCATCCAGGCTTCATCGTGGCAGCCTTTAAGCGTCTTTTTCGGGGTCATCAAAGGGTACGTAGGGCGCTGCGCGGCGAGACAGGCTCCTGTCAAATTAGCCACCTTTGGCTTTGTTCAATTTCAACAGCTCTCATGAAGAGAAAGCACAATCGATGTGCCTAAATATACAAATCTGGTTGAAAGCCTTGCACTTTTTCTGCTGTTTTTTGTGTGCTTTTTTTTTTAGTTTATTGTCAGCGCCTCAGGACACAAGCCCCAAAATTTGCAGACATGTTGAACTTCCCTCATTTCAACTCCATTATTTCTGTGCAGCTCCTGTTGTGACTTTAAATGTTTCGCGCTTCCTCCAACTGTGTGGCATTTGTTTACTCGACTGTACAACCCTGTGGTTGTTGGCTGTGCGTCTCACCCGCCACCAAACCAACACCTCAGCAGGTGTAAAGACTAAGGTTTGATGTTATTATCAGTTATTATTATGATTAGTTATATTTTTCCCCTCGGTGATTCTCGGGCTGCCCCTGGTGGAATCCTCGCCTCTCTACAGCTTCTCGTGTTTTTGCCTTTCGGTTTCTTCTGCGTTCCCTTCATGTATGGCGTCTGACCCCATATCTGACATGCTTTAATCAAGCCTGCCACGTGCCGCATGCGCTTCATCTATTATTGATTTACTCTCTGCCACTCCGGCTGTCTGTAAGCCGTAACAGCTCATGCATCCTCAGACGCCATTTTAATTCATTATATCAAGCTCAGTCGATATTTCACGTTACTCAAAAAAAAAAAAGAAAATCACCATTTAATTGTTTTTGTCAGTTATTGGGCTCTGACTTCCATTGTTACAAACAGCAGTTGTTCTCCTAAATTTGAAATAAAATGCTGCAAATCAGCTGCGGTCACAGCGATGGCCTCGACTAATAATTAACAATTATTTAATTTCCAATTGTTATCGATGCATTACTGACTCTTTAGTCGCGTTCCCCCGCAAAAAACAAAAAAAACATCAGAAGTTGAATGTACATAACTGAGCACTGACATTTGTGAACAAAGGCCCTTAAGTCAAAATACTGAGAAAAAAGTACAGGCTGAAAAAATGAATGTTTCCCCAACTGAGGATGTTAAAAGAAATGACAGTTATTCAGACTTTGAACCGTCAGAAAGCATTTCTACTAATTTCGACAGTGACAGTGACTGTAACTATCAACTGTGTGCAAACTGTGTGTTTGAAGGTGAAATCATCAATGGCTTGTACAGATAAATACCTAATCAGCCAATCACATGGCAGCCAGTCAATACAGTTAGGCTTTTAGACGTAGTCAAGACAACCTGCTGAAGTTCAACGAGAGCATCAGGATGGCGAAGAGAAGAGTTTTTGTGCATGGTTGTTGCTGCGCTAGAATCGTCCCATAAAGAGAAAAAGAAAACTTTCAGCGAACAGCAGTCGTGTGGAAGAAAATGCCCTGTGGATATCAGGGGTCAGAGGTCAGAGTGGGCAGACAGGTTGGAAACGGGCAGAAAACAGAAACTCAAATAACCACTGGCGGTGCAGAATAGCGTCCCTGAATGAACAACAAGTCAACACACTCTCCGCCTTCTCAGGTACCAGGCACTGGCCAGGTGCTCTCAACTACACACCAGCAGACATTCACTTTCGAAGTGTTGATCAAACACTGACTTTCCTTATGCAGGATGTTAAATGAAAACGTGCATTAGCCATGCCAAAACATAAGAACCTGTTCAGTCGTCATGTTGATGCCATTGAATGAAACAAGGATTGTAACATTTATCAACCATTAACTAACTATGATATGACAAATAAATTAGAGTTAGGAAATATAGTTAAAGTTGTGATCAAGGAAACCTTGGCTGCACCCTAAAGCCCTGTAATAACCCTAATCCATCCTGTTTCTGAACCCTGCTTTCATAGTAACTGCATGGTGAATAAGTTTTCCCTCATCTAAAATGTTACAAAAAACTTCTTCTCCTTCTTCTTCTTCTTCTTCTTCTTCTTCTTCTTCTTCTTCTAGTGCAACTGTTATGTATTTACAATTATAGTTCTTTTGAGTTTTCGGCGCAGGTCCCACTCGTACACAAAGCCCTGTTCTTCCTCTCCGCACGGCGTTCCTCCGTCTGCATCTTGTCTCCCCAATCGCTCTCACGTCCTCACGGCACAAACCGCACACTGATCCAAAATTAGAGACGTCTCGAGCCTTATCAACCTTCCGAGGCGCTGCCGCCGAGCGCCTCTCAAAACTTTTCTTCAAACAGCTGCCTTTTCAAAAAGCAACGCGACTGGTGGTACCTTAAATTGCTTGTTTATCCAATTCGGCAAGGTTTTTTTTTTTTTTTTTTTTTTTCCAATGAGTGTTACGAGGACGCAGCATGAAAGCATCATGAAAGCAATCAGACATTGCCAAGACAGAAAACCCGAAAACGTACGCGCTCAACCCTGGGAATGCTATTTATTTCTGCGCTAGGCATAGAGTGGAAACACTGTTCAAAAAGACGAAGAAGAAAGAAGAATTGCCGCACAGTGGGGCGGGGGGCAAGGGGGGGTGGGGGGAGACAATTGGCGGCAGCCGTTGGATGTGGAGGCTGCCAGCGTGCTGGAGACATGATGGAGATTGGAAGTGGGTTAAAAGAAGAGAGACGCCAGCGTTCATCTTGAGAGACTTTTGCTGCCTTCACAATTCTCGTGGAACTGAAGAATTCCTTCCATTGGGTGAAAAAAAAAAAAAAAAAAAAGCAAACCGTAAGTACACAGCCAAAGCCCCGAGCGGTGTCGTCGCCATTCATCCAAATCATTTCTCCCGCTCCTCATTCAACTTTGCTTTGCTGCTTGCTTTTGTCGCCGGCGTTTGGAAAAGCGTGAGTGTGGAAGGGAGGAGGCGCTTGGACTGCGTTGGGAAGATGTGAAACAGGCGCTCTGCCTATTAGCACGTGAGCTACAACACGACGACGAGCGCCTCCTGTTGGGTCGCGCCCCCCGTGTTCCACATCTCCTTAGAAAACCCGATGAGCGGCAGTACGACTGGGCCGGGAATCGGGATCCGTAAGAAGCGAATGCAAACAAACACCTCTGGGGGGGGGGGGGGGAACGGAATAACGCCCTAAAAACTATTTTATCTGTGGCTGCTGCGCAGCGGAGCGGCTCACAAGCTTCTCCTCACTATAGACATACGTCGGGAAGCCTCCTCCTTCTCCCCCCCGCCCCCCGCAACCCCCAAGAAACCTAATCTCCCTTCTGGAGATAAGGCCCGGCAGTACTGAGGAGTCAGCCATGCACACAGCTGTGTCCAAAGCTATTACCGAGGAGCAGGACTTTCTTCCTGCCCACCAGCCACAGCCGTTTCCCTTTCCGACGGTGGATGTTACTTTTCACCGACTGGAGCAAGATGTCCAGATCAAACTCAGTGTGGCAGCGAAGGAGGAGGCGGGGTGGGGGGGGGCGTGATTGCGGTGGTGGCGGTGGGTGGGGTGGGTAATAGAAAAGAAGAGACGGGAAATTGTTTCCGCTAAATGCCGCGCAAGTTAAAGCTTTTTGGATGCGGTTTTGATGCCAAAGCTCCATGCGAGGCTTTACACATGTGCGGTCGGCCTGAATCAACGGGATGATGGGATGTAATTAACATTATGTGCACAAACAGTCTGACTTAATTTAATCAGAAAAGCATTGGCCGGGGAATTTAAATGGAAGCAATCAAGCTGAAATCAAATGTGTGTCGGCTCCTTTCTCTCTCCCTTCCCCCCCCCCCGCCAAACGCAACCCGAGGCTAAATTTAATGCTTGTCATTTTCTTCAAAACCGTGTTTTTTTGCAAAATCCTTCCCCTCCTTTGCAGATGTGACACATGAGAGAGACGACTCCATCCAAGCCAAAATGCACCAGAGAGGGAAAAAAAAATGTCATTTTGTGACTATCTTTATTTTTGTGTACGCCGATGACACGCATCATTAAATAAAGGACAGGCAGAGATTTGGAAATGCTAGAACATTGTGATTAACTTAATAGCATTAACTTGTCATGGCTGTTTTTTTTTTTTATGCACATTAAAATTCAATCCGGCCAAGTTCTGCTAGTATGGAAAAGTGCAATATTAAAATCTGCAACTTATTTAAAATTTTAAATTTTACAATTTAAAATTTGTAGTTTTTACTATCTTTAATTGTAATATATATTTAAAATGTTCTTACTATTATCGTGTGTGGCACACACAGACACACACACACATACACATATAATCAATCAATTTCAGCCTGTCACGCCACTGCTGGCAGGTGGCCTCCACATCTGCTTCCACGCTTGGCGATGTCGGGCCACATGGGTCCACGCGTTGCCGGCCTTCTCTTCGATGTCATCTCTCAACCTCGGCCTTCCTTTCCCTTTGCTCCCCTCTCTTGGTCTCCATTGACACATACATACATACAGTATATAAATACAATGCTTTTCTTCCAAACACATAGTAAAACCCCTGCAAGTGTGTGGATCTCTGGATCTCTTTCTTCTGCTTAGACCAGCAATGTGTCTCTTTGTTTTCCTACGTGACTTTTATGGAACTATAAAAGTCGACCATATCAGCATTGCGTGTGTTGCCCAAGGATCACAGAAATCAATTTGCAAGTCTTTCTCGCTTGCGTCACCAAAAAGAAATGCTGTGCACAGAATCGGTTCCCTGTTTATTTTGATTGTTCCTTTGTTTACTGACCTGCTTGGAATAGCAGAACCTTGTATTTTAAATATCATTATGATGCTCATTTAGACATAGACAATTAAATGAAAGTTGTTGTTTTTTTGGTCAACCTTTTAAGTAATCATTCAAGTTGCTGTTGGGTCTGCTTCACACAGCTGCGCTTGTCTATGGCCATTCCCAGCTTCTGTGACTCTCTCCCCTGACAGAATGACTGTTTTTTTCTTCTTGGTCGTCCGTAATTGAGGTGGTCTTTTTTTGCTTCTGGATACATTTGTAGGACAAAAAAAAAACTCAAACATTTAATTCAAATAAGTGTCACTATATTGTTATATTGAGCAACGTTTTAACTTTACACAAACAACTCGGTGGAAAAAGCAATCAGCTGTGTGAAAGGCTGCGGGTTTGAACTGTTATTTTCCCAAATGTGCACACAAGGTTTTGGCACCTGGAGCGTAGCCAGCTTGTAATTTCCGGCTTTGATTGAACAACCTGGCTAAGTGACTCATCATAATGAAGGTTTGCAGATGAGCTCGCGTCAAAACAGTCTGAGGCCAGGTAGCTGGCTGCTCCCTCCGCCAGCAGATGTGTTGCCGCAAATCAAGCGCTCCCCGACAGCTTTAGGGGAACACGTGTCAGATTCCCTTGATGAATGCAGTCGCGGCAAATCTATGGAAAGCATAATTACAGTGATATTGATTCCGACGAAAGTGCAGGAACCTCGTCCCCGCTGGATATAATGTACCTCGCCTCCCACTGTAATGTAAACCAGTAGTGGAACTACTCATGAGCAATCGCACCTCTGAGCGCACGGGGTTGGCTGGCACTATTCCCTGATTGGGTTTATGCTTCAAGGCCGCATGCCGGCGGTAGATCATCCTGCTGCATCTCAATCAATTCCTCTGCATGACCATATCAGCTGCCGGGGCGCTGCTGTGTGATGATCTCAGTATATTAGCATGCATCAGTGGAAAATATACTGCACATACAGTACACGCATAGACTACCAGTCAAGGTAGTGAAGGTGTGGTGAAGGTGGACACATACTTCTGATTTCATAGTTTGTCTTTGATTTTCATGACTATTTACATTGTAGATTGTCACTCAAGGCATCAAAACTATGCACAAACACATGTGGAATATGTTTTAAACAAACACGCGTGAAAACTGTATATTTTAGGTGATCTAGAATAGCCACCCTTCATATGAAATATATAGAACATCACTTATTTAGGTATCGAACAGTTGTAGATTAGAGAGTAGTAAAGATAAAGAAGAAACAGTTGTATATATATATATATATATATATATATATATATGTGTATATAGAAAGTCTCCAGCACACGACCAGTAACTAGCAGACTCAATGAAAACGCATTTCATTAGTGTCACTTGCAGTGATGGACTGACGAGATTCCTTGCGGGGGGGGAGAGGCACATTGCCAAATGGGTGTTGCTTCATTTATATGCATAAAATAAATGCAATTCTTATATCCAATCTTATAGTGGGGAGAAAAATAATCCCGTGCAAACGGCGAGCGAGCTGCGGGTCAGTTTTCATTTATCCTCACATCGTGCCGTGCAATATTGCACAACATTCTCCAGCAACAGAAACAGCGCCCACCCAGATTTCCCTGGCTTTCATAAATACAACGATAGCAGGATGCAGAGGCCCGGACGGCTCCCGTATTCTCTTTATCGCTCCGGGCCTGCGAGTAATAACGGCAGCGCCATCCGACATGAGCTTATCTCACTTGCGGTGACACTTGCCCCAAGATTTTAAAAGATTTCAACCATGAAGATCAGAGCAGATAGGAAACCAAGGAGGGGAGCGCCGCACACCTGCAGAGCTTTAATAATAAGGGCAGCAGAAGCTAAAAGGGAAGCCTGGCAAGTGAGAGAGGCGCCGCATTACGGGGAGACGCCCGAGAGCAATATGTAAAAGAAAAAAACAACAAAAAAAAAGAAAACACTGGAGAAATGCAAAAAAAAAAAAAAAAGAACGCAGTTTGAATCGACCCTGTTGAGTCGTAATCATTTTCACGCCGAAAGACACTTTGGGAAACAGCTGGACACCACACGCACCACCACTTAGCGGCAGGTTTGATGTGAGAGCCCCGGTGTGATTTCGCACCGTCGCGTTGCCGCTTTGAATCGCCTACGATTTCAAACCATTTGCATCCTGGCGATTTGTCCGATCGCTCACCTCCGCGGTTTATCGCAGACGCACGGCTCCTCAGAAGGGCTTTTTTTTTCCCCCGCCGACTTACAGTTGCGGTGTGTACCCGGCGTGATCCTGCCAAATAGAGGGAATGCTTTCCGTTGCAACCTCAGCTGTTGGTTTGTGGAGTCCTGCTGCGCAGAGCTGGTACCCAGACAGCCGCTGAGCGGAAGCGTTATGTCAGCTTCCACCACACAGCTTGAAGAAATGAAGAAAGCCCACTGCAGCAACTGGTTGGATGCCACCTTCAGATGACATGCCAGCATGCGTTTCATACTCTGGCAATTCAACAATTGTATGATTTGGTTACAAAACTGTTTTTTGGATCTTAAAAATCCAATCTGGTCTCGAACCGAAACCGAAGATGTGATTATACATCATGAAAAACATGTTAAATAACTTTCAAAAGAATTTCAAAATAAAATGTGTTTGAGCTATTTGACACTTGTATTGCTTCCTCCATAATTCCATGTGTGTTCGTACAAAGTTTGGATGCCTTCAGTGAGAATGGAAGAAAAGACATTCAATTCATAGCATGTCCAAACTGTTTAAACAGACTTAACAAATGGCAGGTTGCAGTGGATAAACTGCTAATTATGAGCTGCAAACATAAAAAGCGATCCAGTAATTAGCTTTTGGTCGTGGGTGGATTATTTTCAGCCAAACAGAGTGACAGGTTTCGTAATTGAATCAAATGACAGCGATTCATGGCACGCCGTCCTATGCATCTGTAATCTCTCTGAAAACAAGCAAGAAATTAGCCTGCATGAGAAACACACACCCAGAGCACCATCCATATTAAAACTGAATGTTTTTCAGGAGTATTTAAGTTGAACTGATCGTCCAAAAATGTTAAACGTAGGCCTGCAGCAGTGAAAATGCTGAAAAACATCTTAAAATGTGTCAAGTAGCCATTCAGAAACACCTTATCAATTCAGTGGGAGCGCCACGGAGATGCACGAGCACTCTCTGCACATCACACTCACTCCTCCAATGGAAATCTTGAGTATTAGCTCAAAGACACATTCATAATACAGCAGTAAGAGCCTGCGGTGGGGTGGACAGGCGGTTTTTCAGAGTTAAAGTAAAAGTGAAAAGAGGAAGGGAGGGAAAAAAATGAAAAATGAAAACTTTCTGCCAGCCTGGAAGCATGTGAGTAAAAAGGTAAATGTTGACAAGCCCTAACTGCTCATTTTTCTTCCTCCTTTTTTTTTTTTTTTTTTAAAATGTAACACTGGACTCAGGGCCCTAATGTGATTCCCTTTATAGAGAAAGACGCCATCACTTCTGAGTGCGCCTACCCTCCTGTCCAGCTCTCCGCCCCCCGAGGCTTAAACACAGCCTTGCACTCTGCTGCTCGCTGCCTCTTATTTTTCCCCTCTTTCTCATCTCCATTCATCTCCCACCGTTGCCACTGTGTCACATGACCATCAGTCTCCACCCCAGGCTCTCCAGCTGCTGCCACCGTCCCTCCAACCTCTTAACCCTCTCCGGCGTCCAGTGACGTCTCACGCAGGTAGAAACAGAGTCAGCTGCCCCCTTTATTTTGTGTCCTTCATCAAAAATGATCCCACCATCCATTTTTTTCCCATTACCGCTCCTTCCTGCACTCAGGGTCACGGATGGGGGTTGGACTCTCTCCAGGCTGTCACCGGGCGAAGGCGGGGTTTTGCTCTTTGGACAAGTGGGCAGTGTATCATAAGCTCCCTTTTCATCCCCTAGAATTGCGCAAAACTTAAATATTGTGATAAAAAACTGGTCCTGAAACACCTGAAGTTTGAAAAATGTCTCAAATATCACTGCAAGGTTATTAATCTCTCATGAGGTGGTTTTTCAGACGTATCACTGGCTCATGCACTTCACACCATTCAATGGAAACACCTGCAAATCGCAGTTGTACTGTGTCGAAATTTTAGAAATATCGCTTTTATTTTGCAAAAAACTGCAATGGAAACACAGCTGCTGAGCTGCACAGTCGGACAAACCGCATGTTTTTGGAAGAACCCTTGCAGTTCCCGGGAGAACATTCAAACTCAGCAGCAGAAAGACCCCAAGCTTTGGAGATGCGAACCCATGCGAGGCCACCGTGTCGCCCTCTGCTCAACATTAAAAGGCCAGGATCATGGAGGTGAGGGTGGCGGGGGGAGGAGGGGGGGGGGTTGGTGGTGGAAAGAAGTGATGACAGTGAGTGAGTAGGCAGGACGGGTTGCCATTTGTCAGCGTCGAGCTGATGGGCTCGTCAATAACTCGGCTTTGCACTGAGACAGCAGAATGAAAAGGCCAGAGTAGAGTATCACCCTCGCTGACAAGCAAACACCGGCGGAGCAGGAGGAAGGCAGGAAGGACGGAAAAATAAAAGAAATGATTCCCGAGGTACGATGGGTGGGCATATTGTGAGTGTAATTTATTGATTGAATGTTTTTGCAGATGTGTGCTCCAGGTCTGCGGCGAGTTGATCCCCGTGCAGCTTCTGTTGCGTTCTGCTGTCGCTGTTTCCAAGATCAGCAAAAGCGTTGGCTTGCAGAATGGCAGCTGGAAGTGATGGAAGGATTGAGAAAGTGTCATCGTCTGTTGCTTTCTGTGTTTTGTTTTATTTTGATGGTCTTGTCTCCTCTTGTTTTCCCTGTATTTTACTTTCTGTTCCTGTTGTCTCGCCTTTTTTGTTGCCTCGTGATTTTCACCTGTGCCTAGTTCCCAGTCCTGCCCCTGATGGTTCTCACCTGTGTTTCCCTGCCCTCCAGCATAAAGAGTATAAATAGTCCTCGTTTCCCCTTTGTCTTTGTCTGGTCGTTGTTTTCTCATTTCCTCATTTTGTCTCGCTGTCTGCATCTCCAGGTCCGTCATCTTTTTCGGTTCCATTTTAATTATGTATTTAAGTTTCCCTGTTTTACGCTTATTTATCTACGCATAAGTACACATTTAGTGGAGTTTCTTGTTTATTATTTGGAATAAATAAGTCGTTTTCCGTTCTCCAAACCCAGAATTGTCTATATCGACAGCATGCGTGCGTGTCACCAGTGCACCACTCCTAGCTAAACGTTACCTCATCAGAAAGTCATTCGGCAAAACTGTAACTTCTTTTGAGTCCAACCGACTCGGGATCCATCCGTCCTCCACTTTTTCCCATGATGGGGTGGCCGTGTTATTTTAATAACGTGCATTACTGCAATATTGTGCGGTGCCTTCTACATTCCAGATATCTTTGGACTGAATTTGCAAATTGAAACTCGCTCAGTTGTTTCCCGAAGAGCGAGAGCTGACTCACCGCATTAATGCTTTCTGTCAGTCCAGCAGCGAGACAACAACAACAACTGGTGATTAATTATTTAAAAGCTCTTGTGGTTGGTGTTGCTGCACAAAATGAAAGCATCATTTGGTGTTTAAAAAACAGTTTTCGGGTGGGATTGCCACCATCGCTTGGACTCGTTGCCAGTCTCCATCTGCCGACTCCTGCGACAAGCAGTCCGCTGCCTGCAGTTGACTGAATTATTTTCGTGTAGTGTTTAGTGTTTACGAAAGGGGAGACCGCAAAGTGAATGGGAATATCTTTCCATATCCAGGGTCCCAAAGTCTGGGGCTTCGATCAGGGACTCAGAACATCCTGGTGAGAGGCTGTTTTCAAATTGAAAAGAATGTTGAAAAAAAGGTCCATTCGTTGGATTTTCTCCTAAACACTAAAGGCAAGAGGAGTCAGAGGGGCTGCAACATCCCATTGAAAAACAACAACAAAACATTCATGACTGCATTGGCTCTTCACCACTTGACTCAGCAGGACCGCCGAGGGTGGACGCAAGTGTGCTAAACTGCTTTTCGAAGGGCCGGGTTGAGGGAAGTTTTCCTGCTTTTTTATAATTTAATGAGCTTCAGATACAGAACGTTTGAAGTTTTATACAGTTAGTATTCCTGTGGGACACTCCGGCAGCGGCACTGTCAGGAGTCGAGACAAATCCTTTACAATAGTCCCTCGTACAGAACATGAGAGGTACGAAAAGAAAGTAAGTGGCCTCAAGCAGACCAAAAAACAAACAACCAAACAATCAAACAATTACGACGCCTCGCAGAGTTCTGTTACGGATTTCTCCTTCAGAGATTGATGAAAGACGTCTTAAACTCAGAAAACACACGGCAACAAGGAACTTTTAAGTTTTTTGCTGTGGGGAAAGAAACAAAGAAACAAACAAAACATTATGTAAATGACTCGGCAACTTCGGAGTCACTCAGAATACTGCTGTTGGCAACATTCACCGATGTGACATCAATTATAAGCACTTGAAGTGTTTTTCCTCACTGATCACGGTTCAATCAAAGGTCAAGAAAATCTTACAGTCTTTAACGGTGTATTTATGTATTTCTTATTTAATGTTTTCCTTATCATCATTTAAAGAACCTTCTGACTTTCCCCTTAAGGTACAAAAAAAAACAAACAAAAAAACATTAAACAAAAAACAAACCCTTTTCACTTTACTTGGGCTTTCCCACTCCTCTTAAGCAACGCTGTCCGCTGCACCAAGCCACGCAATTTTGGCCCTGCACTGTTTTCTATCTTATTGACAGATGGATTTCAAAGGCTCACGCAGAAAGTGAGGGCAGGATAAAGCTTATCTGGCCGAGTCCTCAGCAGCTTGTAAAACAATGCTGGAACAAGTGCAATCTCTGCAGTGATAGATTACAGCCCCGGTGTTAGCTCAGCGTTCACGCTAGCCAAGCAAGACAATGAGATTGCTCTCAGGCGTATCGCCGCCGCCGCGCACACCAAACGTTCACCTTTGAAATGTGTCTCATAACATCCTCGGAGACGGCGCGTCCTATTAGGGGAGATGGGAAAACACCAGATTGCTCTGGATTTTATTTGTGGTCCGGCGTTGCTCTTTTACATGTTGACCTTCAGAATGGCCTTTTGGGGAGGCTTCTGAGGTCAAGGTCTGTTTTTGCTGTTAGAATAATTGGAGTAGGTGAGAGGGACGTGTTGCTGGTGGGGTCGTGTCATTAGCTGCGTTTCAATGACCCCTAGAATTACACAAAACCTAAATATCGCAATTAAAAAACTGGTCAAGGAAACACATAAAATTGGAAAAACCTCTCAAATATCGCCAAACGGTTTTGTCACGTGACCAGTTCACTTCAAGTGAAAATGGTGCATCATGTCATGGACGGAGGAGGAGACGGAATATGTTTTACAAGTAATCAAAGAGAAAAAATATAACAACCATTCTTGACAGCAAACAAATGTAAATAAAAACAAAAGCAAACCTCATTTTCCCAAATTTTGCAGGATGTGATTTTACGAGAACTACGGCTTTTGCCCTTCGCACCACTCATGGGATGGAATGGGAACGCAGCTAGTGTCTGTTGGCACTGGGCTAAGATACTCATGTTACTGATGTTGCATAACAGCGTGAACAGTTGGTGGGACAATGTCGGCCCTGCTCTGAAACTCATTAAGCTCCAGCGGGATCAACTTGTTTCCTTTAAAAAGGATGAAATAGTCGTCTGAAACACTACTTTTGGTTCATTAACGAAGTCGGGACTTTGTTTAAGGAGCAACCTTGCTGTCCTACTATCTGACCTTTTAAATGGAGCGTGCATGATGGTGTATTTATTAATGTCAACATTCTGCAGCAGCAGCAGCTCTGAGTCTAATCTAGACATCATCCCTAAAATTCCATACGGCAAGGTTAAGAACGCTGCTGGAAATATGCCATAGCAAGTGCACTGAAATCTCCCCCCCGGGGTTTGACCTTGCTCTGGTTCGAGTATGGATAAAAACTCTCCATTTTGCACAAGCAGATGCGCATATGCACACAGATATGCACCATGAGGAAATAAGAAGACCTTCTGAAGTCAAATAGACTGCTTTCATCCATGCGGAGTCCCAGAAATGAGAAGAAAGGTGGTGCACAGGTCACTGTAGCTTCCTGGCAAGCTCGGGAGAGGGAGGGCAAGAGGGTGAACGCTGCAATTTAAAATGTTACCACTTGATGTCGGTGTTTCTTTTCAAAATCTCCAAGTATTACACACTTATCCTTTCAGGTTTGACCTCATAATCACCTTTTAATTCATGGCATAATTAAAAGGTAAGACAATTTTCTGTACCTTGAAGCAGGTAGTGTTTTCAGTCACTGATTGATCAAAGAGGGTACGAGCCGACGTACTGACGGCCCGAACCAAGAGAACAACGTCTGTTCCTCTTGAGGGCGAGCACTACGTTGGAACACCACCTCAGAAGATGAGAGACAGGACTAATTGAGGCCTGGAGAATTGAATTAAGGGGACAGAGCTGTTGGAATCCTCATTAGTTGAAAGCTTTAAATAAATAAATAAATAAATGAGTGAAAATCTTACCGACAGCGTGAATCTCTGGCTTTAATGAGGCAGGCATTGGCAAGATCAACACGTCTCAGGTGTTGGGGGTGGGGGAAACGGGTCGAACTCTGGGAGGATTCGCAGATACGTTCATTCGGGCGGGCGCAAAGAGGCGTTTTTTGATGTTGACGTTGTAATCTGAATGGACATCGAGCGCGCAGTGAATCATCAGTTGGTATTTTGTCATGTTGCTATCACCTGCCGTCACGTTGACGCGCATTTGAAAGCTTCCGGCGCAGCAAGACGCCCGTGCTGAAGGAACGCGTCACGCTTTGGTAAATATCACCTGAGATTACCGGAACCATCGCAACCCATTTGGCTGTCAGTGATGAAACATGACACACGGACAATGTGGATTTATGTAACCCCTCCGCCCCCCGCGCCCCCTGTACCCCCCCGCCCCACCGCTATACCTTCTTATTGGAGCTGATAGGCTGGGCTGTGCCATGTCTAATCACAGGAATTCATTTGGGGGAGAGCCAGGCAGCATTAAACGATCTGAGCTGCCTGAGAGGATCAGATAAATCCCTGTGTTCAATAAACCAAAGCGCCTTTCCTTGAACGCAATCATTCTTAACGGGCGCATGAGTGCTGATCCTAATCCTGAATATTTGCCGGGCCTACAGCTAGAAACTGAACTTTGCACAGCAGCCTCCTAATCCACTCTGAAATAAATAAATAAATAAATAAATAAATAAATAAAAATAAATATGGAGGTTTGACCTTAAACTACACTGTCTGCTATTTTCACATGAACGTTGCTCTATTATTATTGACTGATTTAACAGAATGTCTGTTGATAACGGTAACTACGGCTTTGCTAGGGAATAAGAGCGTCAGTATGTCAGTCGGTAGTTTCACGGTTTGTGTTGGTGTCAGGGAGTTGAAAGTTCATGGGGCGAGCTGAGAGCTGCTCTCCTCACCATGCACCTGCTGCTACAACAGGTTGATTTAAAATGTGAAAGGCCCTCAGATTAGGCAGAGCCTCCGCTCGATGTCCTCTGCATTTAAGAAGAGCAAATCTGAAGCTCCATTAGCGTGTGAGATACTTTGTTTTGTTTAGCTTTTAATTGTAGTGGTCTCCCTCCTCTTGCTGATCTCTTAAGCATTAGTTGAGTGTTAGTGAGACGCACACACACACATATTACGAAATCAGGAAGTACATTTAGCACATTTAGCACCGATCCATCTGTGCTTTTACACGATTACTGGCAGAGGGAAGTGGTAAATGCTCAATCTGGTGTGTGAGAAGCAGGTGACAGTCCGCGAAGCTGCAGAGGCGAGTTTTAAATGTGACACCCGCAATTCTGCTTTTCTGGTGTCAAGCGACACCGAGGAACGAGACGGTGACAGACAGGCGAGAAAAACAATATGAAGGAGCTGCCACGACAGAAAAATCAGTATTGTCTGGTATTTAATGTCCGTTTGTGATGTTAAAAGTTCAACTTTTGCTACTAACACCAACTTTACCGTTTTTGGTAAAATACCAAACTCATGTTCACGCTGATGTGAAACCATTATTCCCTTATCTGGCTATTATTTCAAGTAATAATGGTCGATATACATTCAGTCCTAACAATAATGCTTGACATCAATTTATCATCATATACATACGTCTTCCATTTCAATATAATTATCAATGTTATATAAATCAGGACTGACATACAGATGTTCGGACACGACTCGATAAAAAGATCTGGTGCTCTCGCACTGTTTGAGACTATATTGACGAGTGCGGCAGGGGGGGGGGGGGGGCGTGGGGATTATGCAGATGACACGCGTAGCCAAAACAACAGGCCGTGTCCCGAGCAGCACCCGCGCAGGTTTGGTCTGCCCGCGCCCTCTCTCTCCCTCTCCCTTGTTAACAAGTCATTACGCAGTCTGTCGAGTTATCATATCACAATTACAGCATCTTGACAGCAGAACGCTGCTGGCGCTGGTGCGGAGGGGACTCGCCACCGCGCTCGGCTCAACCAGTGAGTGTCAACGGTGGTCGCTTTTGCGTACGTAGCGAGGCCTTTGGGTTCGAAACGCAGGCAGGCCTTCTTTAAAGTGCGGGGTCGTTCCTAAACAGGAAGTGGTCCATCTTGCTGTTGTGTCCCGTTGCCTTCGTTAGAATCGAGTTTAGGAGTTTAGACTTTTTTTTAATTTTTTTTTAATCTTTTTTGCTGTGACTCAAAGATCTTATGTATCTATAACGCACACTTTGCATTTCAAGTTTAGATTTATGTTCTTAAAACATGGTTGCACAATGTAAGTATTTTAGAGACCGAGCTCAAGCAAAAACTGCCTCTGAATTTTGTTTGCTCTACCAAAGGGCTGCGGTTTAAAAACCATTTTTTTTTTTTAATGTCTCTGGCATGTTTACGACGTGCTTGTAGTTATTGACTATAGTGCTTGTTGCAGTGGTAGTTCATTTCTTTTAATGGTTTCCGTTACTTAGGTCGACAGAGCCTCATAGATTTTCAGTGTGGACCAAACAAGTAAGCTTTGTTCTGCTTTTTCATGCCCTTCCCCATTTTCTTTGTTGTCCTCTGATGTATTCACCACAGATACACAAAGGCTACGAGCATCCAAAGCGGTGGTTGGACCCACACAGTGTACCGTCAAAGTGAAACCAATCAAACCACCAGTTAAACTTGAGCCTCACTGGGTAAAAACATCAAAATATTGTGCAATTGTAATGCATTACAAAGATCGTTGACTGTACCTGTTTGCTGTTTGTCGGACTTTCTTTCTTAGCAGTGGGTTGATTTTGTCTCGCCTGTCTGAGTTTGATCGACAAATCCCACCTGCTGTGGAAGGCTGTTGTTTGCCTTTTGTCCACGAGCCATTTCGTCGGGGACACATTTCGTGGCAATTCTCCGCTGATGTGGAGCCGTGCTCCTGTTTGCGCCTCACGCGTCAGCGGGGTGCATTTGTTTGGCTTACAAAACAATATTTCCATATTGCTACTGTAGTGTCAATCAAGTGTGCAGAGGATGCAGCATTTCAATTTCATTTCATTTCATTTCATTCCCATCAGGATTTTTTAACATCGGGGGCTTCTGACATTTTATTCTTTCTTAAAGGGACGATAAGCAAACTTTCACCGCTAGTGAGCGCAGCACGGCATGCAAATGAACACGAGAGGCTACCTCTGCAGCCTAGCACGCAAAGCAACAAACACTCACTGGGCCAGCAAGGAAAATCATGAACGAGCTGGACATGACAACGTTAGCTATCTGTCGCACGCAGGTCCGTCACTGATAGTTGTCCCCTTGGAAACACCACAGCCAAACTCAAGACGACCCCTCAGATTTAGGGTTAGAGCCAGGATAGCTAGCATTAGCATGTCCAGCTCATATTATGCTATTCTCACGTGTTTTCTGAAGCTGCAGCGCGTTTGCCCGCCACAGGCGCTGTGGCTTCTTGCTGCTGTTACAGTGGATCTCGGAGGAAGCAGTGATTCACGGCACTGACACGCACATGCAGCCAGTCGGTAAACAAGGGGAGAGAAAGGCCTTGAAATCAGCAGAGTTGAGAGGCTGCGTTGTGTGAATAACACCACAAGAGCTTCACATACAAAGTTTTTATTACCTTGTATGTGACAATGACGAAAAGCTTGCATTGTCCCTTTCAGTGCTGTAGCAAATAACTGTACAAAAGTATCCCTCTCTCTCTCTCTCTCTCTCTCTCTCTCTCTCTCTCTCTCTCTCTTTCCCTCTCTCTCTCTCAGGTTGCATCTACCCAGAATCCTCTTGGGCTTCTCTACACTGGCAGCTGTGTCACGCTCTTGCTGATCCCAAGTGCGCAACGTGCATGTGCCTCCGGCCATGTTGGCTCAAAAACATAGTTCAAGCGTCACCGCTCTGAGTCAAACTGCACGGATGCACCCTCTGGATGCTTTGATGACACCGCAGGAGCAAAACGCAGACGTGTTTCTCTTGTTGTTGTTGTTGTTGTTTCTCTTGAAATAGAGTCTGTGGCCAACATTTTGAACACTGTGTGTATGAGTGAATGTCTTAGAGATCATTGTTATGGTAACTATCCCCTCACAGCTTCAGCCTTGTACGCGCTCTCGTCAACATTCAAGCAGCCCAGTGTATCTAGAACCTATCTAGAACCCTGTTTCGTGCATCTAATTGACCCGAGTACTTGTTTCTATTGGGCCAAAGTAAACGTTTGTTCATTTGAAACACCCAGATTGGCGGCGTCACATTCACTGAAATGAATCGCTAGATGTATTTCCCCCACCTCACTCATGCTTTCGCCCTCGCCGCCTTCCACGTCATCTTTCATTTCTCCTGCTCCAGGATCAGCCTTTGTACATTCGTGCTCCTGTGTGAATGCTGCACTAATGATCCCATCAATCATTCAGCACTTCATATCTCCCCTTGCATTAATCTCGAAGGAGCGTCGCCATTATGATGTGCTGAAGTGGGAGCTTGATGCATAAGGAGTTATCTGTTTTAATGTAATTACCACATCTCCTTCCCCATACAATAAGCCACATTTTCTCATTAGCCCCCCCCACCCACTCACCCTTGAGTAAAGCGCAGATGACATTTTGCCTGGTTTTGCCTCCAAATAACCCTTTAATGGTTCCGCAAACACAATAATTATACCCGCCTGCATTATTGTCATCATCATTTATGTTTTCATCAAACTCTACACTTCCAAATTGGTTAAACACCCAGTAATAAATACCACTTGAAGTGGGGGGGGGGAGTCTATACATATTTATGAAACCCACAATGTCATGTTAGAGGGGAAATGAGAGGCAAAGGAAGAGCCGCTTTAATATGAGTGGAGGAAGTGAAGTGAAGAGGAAGAGAGTCTCTGATTAAAAAAAAAAAAGAAAGAAAAAAAAAAAAAGCCAGATGCTAATCTCCCCGGATCCCCTCCTCCGACCTCATCTGGATGACAACGTGTCTGCCGGCCAAACAGATGTTTCTCCGCGAGGTCTTTTCTTGAACCATGTCAGGACATTGCGGGGGCCGCAGCCGCCGACGCTCACGTGGTCACAGACGAGACCGGAGCTCGTCCGCCGAGTGACCCGAGTCGCCGCCGTCTCAGGGACCCTCGCTGCACAATTACAATATTACATGTGTTCTTTCTATTTCCCTGGTGTGGTGGATTAAGCGCCGCTTTATAAAATGCTTTCCCCCGGGCTTTTAACTTTCTAAACCCTTTTGCAGGAGTGACAATTACACCTGATTTCCCGGGGCCGCGCGCCGGTCCGGGATAAATTAACTGAAGGAGATTAAAATACCAGACTGTCATTCACGGTTGGCCATTTGTCGCCTTATTCAAGTGACTTCCCCGGTCAGATTTGATTTATCTCACATCTCTGGTCCATCACTCAGGCTTTAATCCCGTCCTCTTTTTTTTTTTTCCCCTCCAGAGAAAATTGGGCCGGCTTTCTCTTCGCCACATGTGAATCCATGTCATCCGAGGTTACGTCTGGCCCCGGCTACTCCCGCTCCCTGTCTGTTTTCTAATTTTAAAGGATCGCCCGTGGGAAGCTGAAGTGCTTCTGATGACTGCTTGTCAGACAACATTGAATAACAGCATGGTGGAGACACGATCAGCCCTCCGCTTGTGTATTTGTCTCCCTATTGTCTTAAGTAGAACGCAGCTTTTGATAAAAAATCAAAACTTGTCTTGAATGGTAAGGTTATTCAGTATAATTAGAATTTGGATGTGTATTTACTACAAATCTTGGAAATACCTTGGAGGACAACCAGGAAATGGGAGACCCGCAGTCCCGTTTGGTTCCAGCTTCACCAGAAAAGAAATATGAGCAGCAGAAAGCTCCAGTTTTGTTTTTCCAGTGTTTTCAAAATCTCTTTATAGTCAAGAATTATTGGAGCAAAATATAAGTTAAAAAGGGAAAAGAAAAATATATACTTTGTTGTTTAACAATCTTAAATTATGATGATGATAATGATGATGCTGACGATTATTATTATCATTATTATTATTATTATTATTATTATTATTATTATTATTATTATCATTATTATTATTATTATTATTATTATTATTATTATTATTGTTATAGCATCATGCTACTGTAAAAGGGGACATCACCTGGTTTGAACTTTGCCTCTTTGCTTTGGTTAACTTTGCTAAATTATACCTCAACAAGCAAGAAGTCAGTTTTTCTGCTCCTACATGCAGTCCTGGCAATCTTTTATGCTGCCTCCCCATAATTACTTTTTTTTTTTTTTCCCTAAAGTTTTTCTCATTACAAAAGTAGAACGTAATCAACGGACAACAGTCAGATAACAACTGGGGGCATCGGAAAATGTCCAAATAAACAACATCTTTCAAATATTGAGCAGGAAAATAACAACGGCGGATAAATTGCTGGTGGCGGTTACATTCACTCACTCAGTTACGTGGTTTGTTATTAAAGCGGGATGGTGTAGCAGTAGATGCTGGCCAGTTCCTTAAGGTGGAAAAGCTACGATGCATTTTTCCGCCAAATGCAGCTCGCTTTATAGTGTTGTTCTTTTTAAACACTTTCTAGATGAACATCCTCATCTATTACTGCCCCATCCATCTTAATGTTCTTAGGTTGTGCTAATTCAATTTCACAATTTAAGCATAACTAATTAGACACATCACTCAGAAGAACTTTGACCTCAAATAAAGCATGACTTCAAACATAACACTGTATTGAAATTTCACCTCTTTTGACTTTTGGTAACCAGGATGCACATATTTTGAGTTCAGAACGTTTATTACAGAGTTCGTTAACCTTCTCAGACCTGTACGGGGCAAAGCTGATTGATATTAGAATTTATGTGCAACAGCCTCCTTACTTGTCACCGATAACCCCCAATAAGGCAGAATATTGGGCAGAACCTTGGTTAATGTGCTTAAGGCTGTGTCGTAACATGGTAATATAGAATAAGACATGTGTAGCTAATATGTATATACATATATTTTTCTAGAATGAAACAAAAAATAACTCCATGTAAATGGACTTGGTTTTGACAGTTGAGCTATTCCCTGACCAGCAGTTGCTTGGGAAGTTAGCGTTGGCCTTTAAATGCCATACAGTGATGTGTTTCACAGTGTGATGTGTCCAACCCCAAAGACAACAATTAACGCTAATGTCTGTCAGCGTACGTGATGGTTGATTCATGTGGCATGCAGCTCCTCTCCGACCGACAGTCATAAATTGGATCTCTATTAAACAAGGGTTGATTATTGTCAAACCACAACCTTTTTTTCCTTTTCTTTTCATCTTCCTTTTTTACTGATACATCCAGATATATTGGCCCCTTAAATAAATCTGCAGCTCAGCTTGGCTAAGCCCTATTTAAGGGCCTCTGCACCCGAAACCTCACTAAGGCTTAGTTCGAAGTTACAGCCACCTCGCTTTTCATCAATTTTGGATTTCTAAAGATGAAATTGACGTCCCATTTGGACTGCGCCAGGGTCCCAGAGCAGGACCGGGGGGGCATGGGAGAGCTTCATCATCTTGACAGGAACTGACACCTCAGGCGTTCATCAGGCCACCAGCCTCACTGCATCCTCCCTGGGTGAGCAATTATGTGAGAATAGCCAGCTTTGTGTCATTCCTTATGGCTCTAATATCTCTTCCTCCTCATTGAACATGTGAGGGGGAGAACAGCAGCGGCCCTGGCTGTCATCGACTGCCTTGGAACTCAATTTTAATTAGCCCCCCCAATTACAAAGAAGGGGAGAAGAAGACAAAAACCTCTTACTCCACCCTACCAATATTCCCCTTAATATCTATATTGCCTTCCAATTCATTTTCAGCATTGTGTGTGTGTTTTGTCATGAGGGTAAAGGGGAACAATTCTCTGTCAGGTGTCGATAATATAAATCTACACTGCAACATTTTGGCACGCCTGAGTGCCGCAAGGTGTTTCAAAGTGTTCTGTTCTCACCTCTTTGACAAATTGCACGATGAGTTGACGTCTGTGGTCAACCTCACAGGAAATCCAGCGAGAACAATACACGGGGTTGTTTGATGGTAAAGACATTAGAATGGATGCTGCACCAGGAGCAGTTTTGACCATTGACTGTGTATAAAGATGGGCGGAGTCATCGTCATGTCACCATCTGTAGTTTCCGGGTTGGACTGAATTTGGATGATTCCATATTTGGATGCATGCAGAGTGTCTCCCATAGATCCACATAATAGATTCGAAACTGGATGCACTGGATGTTACTTGAAGGTAATGTACATGTGTATGGCTTAACATACTGCCCATAAATACATTAATAAAAGTAAAATGGCAGTATGGTAAAAGTCATTTAGTTTCTTACCTTGGGAACGGTTCTCATATGTATAAAAATATACATATGAGGACACATCAGATTCAACATGAGCATCATTTTAAGAAGCTGGTCGTAGATCATAGTGTGATAATTGAGGCAACGGGCGGCTTCGAACTAACATGATGAACCTGATCTCATTGCAGTCTGGGAGAGAGGCGGAGGGTGCAGTGGACAGGTTGACATTTCCTCTGACAAAGGGGCTCATTTGGTGTTAATGAGGGCTGCGAGGTCGACCGAGGCTCCGAGGTTTCTAAAGATACTGGCAGCCTGCACACTTGAGCATGATGTACCAGGTGACAACAAAAATCGTTTTTTTTTTTCCCCCCTCGCTGTGTAAAACCAACACAGTAAAGTGAAGGGCAGATGCACACAAAGACTGAGCCTCGTGTTGCAGTCAGGCGAAGCACAATAAAACTGACACACACAAATAAGAAAAAAAAGAGAAAAAAAAGAAAAGTTCAAACCTTGGACTCCTGCTCCCTACACTTGGCTGACCGTAGGTTGAAGGCTGGCTCGATGTTGTTACAGAAAGAGAAGAAAAGACGCAGCTTGCCTGATGGCCATGGGGAAAAGTGTGGGAGGCGATGGTTTGACAGGATGTTCAGCAGTTCAATGCCTGCTTTGTCTGAGCAAACTGAGGCCTTATTACCGGCTGGGGACGGACTTGAGGTGATTTTCTTGAACTGGCCACTTGTAATGAGGTTGGGAATTTTACATAAGATCACAGAGGGCTTTAACCCTTTATCAAGCGAGGAACCATATACGGTCATGTCCACAGGGGTATAAATACACATGCTGAATAAATATCGCAGGGGCTGTTTTCTTGCCCCTGGTTACATGAGGAGTTTAATGGGCTCTCTTGCTTCCAAGCAGTGACTTGCAGAAGTTGTTTGACTCTGTGTTACGCATGTGAGAGTTTGACATGTCATCTGAATGTTCACAAGGGAAAAATTGTTCTGGTGGTTTTGGTTCATATGCACAAGATCTATACTCTAAAAAAAATATTCATCTATTTTCTTATATCGTCAGGTTTTATCTTTGTTAGCCGTATTGATGCCTTATAGTTACATTTAATTAGCGTCCGGTTTCATGTGTAAATATTCATTTGCAAAGTCATGTGTATCACTTTTAGCCACTCAGATTCAGAGCTTCCAGTAAAACGTAGGTCTAGTTGATGATGTGACTGTTGTTTGTGCAGTTTTTTTTTTTATCAGCTACAATCCCATTTCATGGGTTTGGGTTTTGCCTGTTGGGTCTTAAGGTTTACCGATGTCGCTAATCTCTGAGACAGCCATCAATGCACCTACGGAATGCTAAGCTGTGACTTCTTACAATGACACTAATACTGCTCAGAATTCATAGAAAACTGATTTTTCTCTCCCTCTCTCCATATCCCTCTCTATCATTACACCGTTTTAAGCCCGAGCAAAAGCATGTCTCCAACTCTGAAGTATGAAAGTGATACTTTGGCTATAATCCCTTTGAGGAGAAACCTTTTGGAGGCAGAAAAATATCAGTGAATTAATAAATGGATAAACAAATTACCCAAAACGTCCAACGTCCCTGCAGTGCATCGTGACTGTACGGTGATACAGACGCAGGCAAAACCAAAACAGACCAATGTTTGCAGAGATGTTTGAAGTGCTGAGCTTCAAAAAAAATGTAGCAACAGAAACTTAGATACTAAACTCTGATATAGCTTATTATTATTTATTGACATATTTGTTGCTCAATAGGTTTCTTTGTTTTTTTAGCAGCAGTGTGATAGAAACATTTATATTATTAAAAGTAATTATATATTGACGTTTAACCAGTCATTTGGATGTGTAGTACAAGTGAACAATTACACTGTCATCAGCCGGGGACCCAGAGTGCGAGAGCAACCTGAAAATGGACTCTTAAGAGCATTCTCTGCTGGTCAAATGTTCCGAAAACTGAATATACTGCACTTGATGTGCCATTTGCGAAGATGGGCATGGAAACGCTAGGCCATCCCCCTCCCACCCTGTCAGTAGTTAAGTGCACTCTTCATCTGTTGTGCCGTGCGCAGGCTAAATCTATTTCCAGGCCTCCAAGAAAAGCACTCAATTGATTGAGCAGGAGAGAAAAGGCTGATTGACCAGTTGGAGCGACGTTCATGGTGTCGTCCAGAGTGGTGGCACAGCTCAGATCAGCAACATCAAGTAAGTAATGGCGCTAAGCGGAGGGGGGCTCTTATGTTCCAGGCAGCTGGGGATCATATAGTCTGGCAGAAAGAGCAGCATCTTGGTAAAATATTAGCGACGCCTTTTAAAGCACAGCAGAATGGCACTGCGGTGAACACGTCTCAAAAATGCAGCCGCTGACCTTCTCCCACAGATTTTGCCACCGGATCTCTTCGGTCGCTGCTTGGGAAGCAAATAAACACGGTGTCATTCGTGTTCAGAGAGCGTTAATGGGCAAAATTTGCCTTGCTGTGCGGGATGAGGTAAAGGTTAAAATTTTTAGCTTTTCATCATTTCCATGTCGAGTCACGTTTTCCTTCAATTTCGGTGCCCGAGACGTCCACACTGGCGGACTGTCACGCTTGTTGCTGGCAGGTCAGAAAGGGATTTTGACCATTTCACTCTGAGATTTAACACGTGGATCAGGATATATATATATATTTTTTTAAATATTGACTGTCAATAGCTGGAGTCCTTTTCTGCCTTTTCTGCGAGCCTATTTTTTGTACGAAATCTATTGGTTCATGTGGGAGTTGTGATCGTTTTATTTGAAACCATCTTTTCAAAGCTACTAGCTGTGTTTCCATTACCCTTAGATTTGCACAAAACCTAAATATTGCAATATATATATATATTTTTTTGATTTAAACTGGTCATGGAAACGGCTCGACTTGGAAAAACCTCTCAAATATGGCTAGAAGGCTTTGACGCTCTCATGAGGTGGTTTCTCAGACGTGTCAAAAGTGTCCAAAAATGTTTGTTTTTTTTTACCTCCATCCTCCTCAAAGTATGGTCTCGCGAGAGGAGATTTTTCCAAGAATTCCGGCTTATGCGCTTCACATCATTCAATAGAAACACCGAGCATTATCGCAAGAAGAATTGTCCAAAATTTTTTTAGAAATATCGCTTTTATTTTGCGGAAAAAATGTAATGGAAACGCAGCTAGTGTTTCCTTCGTAAAGGGTCAACGGGAGGGGAAAGAAGCAGGGGCAGGGCATAGAGAGGAAAATAGTCAATGATACACACAGTCAGTCATTAGCCATTGACAAAGAGCAATGTGTTACAGCCGTTTATCCTGAATGTACTGTGACAGTAGAGTCTCTGCACCACACGATCAAAACAACTCAAGTGCTCACCGTGATGGGTCGCATTGTACGGGTTGCCTCCGGCTCCACCTAGTTTAGCTGCCATGGGGGAAACACAACTCATTTTCTGGAATTTTTCTATTCATGCTTGTGCGTTTACGTGAATGCACGGTAAATCAGCTCCCCGACATTCATATTTCTATTTACGCTTCTTTTGAGGGATAAACGATCTCCAGGACGGCTGATGGGGGGGGCATCAGCGAGAGAGGAAGTCAGCAGGGATTTCCCAACGGCCCGACCAACAGAGGAACTTGATCATTTCCACTGGATTATACAGGACTTTGTGAGTCTCTGTGGGTCCTCTGTAAGTGCAGCCTTACAATAACTGTCAGTTAGCAGATCCGTCCGCCACCGTAATAGTTGTGCCCGCACTTTGTCGAGAATATTTATCCCCAACTTGAAACAAACCTGTGACAGTGGGGGGGGGGGGGGGGAACCCCAATCGTTGTTGAAGACGCTCACTCTGGTTCAACACACAGAGCGACTGCTGCTTCTCCGCTGCCTCTCATCTTCAGAGCAACTTCAAAAATGTACAACTTTTATACCCTTTGAAATCGAAATATATGAAAAAGGGAACAACAAAAAAGTCCTAAATCCTCCGCACGCCTTGTGCGACATTTAGTTCTGCTAATATTTCAGCATTTGTATCTGCCCGCAGTCAGGCAGCGAGCTCTGCATCATACAGGCCTTTGATAGCATTAAGTCTAATTTCAGTCATACTTGCTAAGTCTCTGTATGTAGGAAGAGTTTTTTTTTTTTTTCTTTTTTCTTTTAATCCGTCTCCATTTGAACTTTGGCTTTTTCAAGTTGCAAGAGAACAACTGGAAGGCAAACATGTCAACAAGAAGCTCTGCTGAACATTTTGAAATTTGTGTATTCGACTGTAACATCGGACGCAATTTTGAAACGCCTTTTTTTTTTCTTTTCTAGTTGTCACAATTACCGTGTGTGTTTTTTCCTCAGCCAGACGGGGATTATCAGGCCAATTTACATATTTACATAACGACTCTGGCTAATTCTAGTGCGATATATTTACTATCGTGGCACATTTTGTTTCATTCACTGCCGCGGAGAGTTCTAGACCTCCACATGAAACGACAAACGCTTTCTCCTAATTTTGCAAGAGCTCACGTGTGAAAGGGAGCAGACGACAGGATTCAGTCGCGCAGACGAAGCCTTGATTTCCCAAAATTCCGCAGATTGATGTGGGAAGAAATGTGTTGCCGTGACAGTGCGGGATAAATATAACCTTTCAAAGCGCTTCCCCACTTTCTTTTTTGACAGCACTGAGGGACAGGTTGGTCCACAGAAACCTGGACGAGCCTGCATCACAGCAGCATTTGGTGAATCATCAGAGCTCTCCTGTGATTCTTGCAGGCCTTGAACGGGAGAAAAGAAAGGGAGACGGAAACCAAAAAAAAAAAAAAAAAAAAGCACACTCACATTACAAGGGTCCAAACGAAGAGACATCAATGCCACTTCTCCACACACTTCATCCTTTGTGTTCGGCGCAAGCTTTCAATTAAGAGTTGCAATTTTTTATTTTTTCAGTCAAGTTTTTCTTCTTTCACCTCGTCGCCATGCGGCCTTGTCTGCTGAAGCAAGAATTGAGCCGTGTTGCTTTTAATGGTGAGATAAGCGGACGCAATCACATTTCCATTCAGCTTATCGTTAGAACAGCTCGCTGTCAGTTTAGCTGCTACAATGTAAATTGTAATAAGTTTACTTAACTTCAAAGTGCGCAACGCGAAGGAGATCATTCATTTTAAAATGGTGAAGGTGAAAGTAACTGAATTGCAACTCAGATAATGGTAGTAATCTTGAGCGAAGTTACCTGAAAGTCATTAATTAGGCTAACTACAAAATATATATTCAGACAACTCATGCAATGGCAGTAAACTTGACTTGCTCTCGAGCGTTCACTTGGTTTTCTCCAAAGAGCTTGACAACACTTTGGTTTTGATTCAGCACTTTACAAATGTGAGTCGATTGTTACATATTCGTACCATGGTTTGAACGAAAGTGTTTTTGCTCCTTACACCAGCATTATTTCCAACAAAATGAAAGCTTGGATTTCATGTTTTTCACTGTAGCACAGATTTTTTTTTCTGCCCATTTTTTCCCCAGCCTTTCCGAGGCAGCAGTCGTTGTATGGAATCCATGTTAAATTGTTGCTCTCTCCTATATATTTTTTTCTCCCCCATAACTGGAAGAACAGACCTAAAATGTGCTTCAATCCATTTTCCTTCATACCACATTTACTAATGCGCACAAAATCTTTGTGAAGGTTTGTCTGTTGAGATGTGTTTGCAGTGAGTATTGATTTCTTTTTGTTGTAATAGCCAGGCATAAACTGGAGATGGAGCACATTGAGGGTGAATGCTCAGGTCTGAAAATAAACCAACAGAGAAGGTGTACGACGAGATATCCCAGTTTTGGTGCACAGGCCACTGTAGTTCACTGGCAAGTTCAGGAGAGGGAGAGTGCGGAGTCCCCAAGGGGACCCAAGTGAAGGAGCGCAGCAATCTAAAATGTCACTGTTTCATCTTCAAAATCCCCAAATATTACACACTTGACCTTTAAAGACTTTTGCATCGTCAACCACCAAGCTAAACGGCTTCCTGTATGGATCCAATATGATCTCCATAACAGTTTTGTGCTTGACTAGCTTAAAAATGAAAAGGCAGAAACGTTTGGAACTTGAGTGCTGCCGTGATGAAAACAACGCCTTGCACAAAAAGTTTGACCCGCCTCACCCAGCCCATGAAATATTTGCTCTCTAACTAGACTAGTGAGGCGTTCTAAAGACAAGTTGTGAGTACAGTTTCTTTTTTGCTGATTTCTTTCTTTCTTTCTTTCTTTCTTTTTTTCGAAGGGAAAACTGAGACAAGGATGGATCAACGGGCGGAGAGACGACGAGAAAGTAGCTCACGTCACCGCACCTCGGCGCTGATGGAAGAGTGCAGGCTGCTTGGACACGGAGCACGCACGGCCCCGGGTAACCATGGGAACCCGGGGTCCGTGGCGAGCTCGGCGGACACAGACTGACTTTGGCTAGTGCGGCCGTTTTGAAAAGCGCTGCGATCAATACGTCATCAGGCCGAGAGGAGAAAAGAAGGAAGGAGGAGAGAGCGGGAGCTCGTCCTGGCCGACTCCTCGCTGGGAGGGAGGAAGACAGCCGGCGCGCACAAAAAGAAGACGTGCATAGGTAAAAAGATTCATTATACAGAGAGCTGGAGACGGCCTTCTTTAATCACATCTTCACTTTGTTCCTTAAATTTGCCTTGAAGCTGAGTAAAATTTGGCTTGATTTAGGATTTTTATATTGGTAAAAACTGAACACACAGCCCATCTACCGTGCATCTACCGTGCATGATATGTGAATGTAGGTATATATACAGTATATATTTATATGTTCTTTATTTATATTTAGGGGTGAGAGCCAACAAGCTATGCTTCCTCTCACTCCTTTTCAAATAGGTCACTTGTTTTTCCCTGTGTTTGTTTATATTTATAGATAAATGAAATAAAACGAAATGAAATAGATTAATTAATACGGTTTTGCCGCCCTTAGAACAATTCTCATATACATAGAGCAATAAGGGCATTGCTTTTAATTAGCTGCTATCTTGCGCCGCCATATTTTCAGGAAGCTGGTCCTGACATTGCACTAAACAGGAAACGCTCTGTCAGGCGGCCTTCCTTCACACATCAGGCTACCTTAGAAACTTCACACACTGGACCTTTTAAAGAAAAAGCTTCCCTGGTCGATGCCCACGTCCCCGTCCTGTGTTAGCCGTTCTCAGCTCTCTCATCTGGCAGCTGAGCCAACGAAGGTTCGAAATCAATATTTTTTTGCGAAGGTCGGCCTGGATGAAGACAGCAGCGACTCAAAACAACACGAATCCAAAATAAAAAAAAAACCAACATGAGATGTAGAAAAGAAAACGTGCGAACGGCAGCGGGCAACGATCGGGCCTGCCAGTCTGATTTATTGAGCGCGGCGTTTGAGGTTCAGCCATGCAAAGGAGACGAGGTGAAAAGTACACTGTGTTTGTGTGACCTTTTCAGCTATCACTTTTTACGGGGGCTGCTGCGAGGGAGCAAGACAAGCTGGCATTTTGGCCGCCTGCACTATGGGCTCGGAAAAAAAAAACCAACAACAACAAAAAAAAAACAAGCCTCAGTGGTTAACCGCGGAAAGAAAAGCAAGGAAGTTTTGAATTTTCCTTTAGAAAACTGGGTGAGGGGTTAAAGCTGTGAAAATGCCATGGAAAATGATGGGAATTGACATCCTGATATTAATATCTAACCAGGCTCTTATGCGTTTATTCTTTTTTTTATCACTGTGACAATTTCACACCTTATTAGTTCTTGCTAGCAGTCAGACTGGCAGGTATAACACTTGTATATCCACTCTGGCACCCAATTACATGTTTTATTTACAACCCTACAGTTGTAGGGAGATGGGGAGGGAAGGGCAGCACTCAAACTTTCTTTCTCTGCCAGAATAATTTCAAATTTGTTGCACTGCGCACGTCGAACCAAACGAGTGGAGGCATTTAAAGCACAGGTTTCACGCCGGAGCCCTGGAGTTCCCAACCTTTCCCGTCTGATTCTGTTGGTGGTAAATTGATTTGGTTGTCTTGGTTGTGCAATTATATCATAAAACCCACTGTGATAAATATATTATAACCTCTTAAGGGCTCCTTAGCATTTCGTTTTTATCGTGTCTTTGTGTTATTAACGGGCTAGACCAGGCATGGGCAAACTACGGCCTGGGGGCCATATGCGGTCCGTGAAGTTTTTCAATCCGGTCCCCTGAACTTGAAGAAATGATATTAACAGTCAGTAAGTCATAAAATGTCCGTATTTCATCCATTTTGTGTTTTAAGAGTCATTTCAATAAAGAGCTAAATACTGTGAGGCTTCAGAGACACATTTTGTTTCTTTGCTTTGGTTTATTTTCAACTGACATTAAAGCAGGTGTTCTCTACATATACCATTGTATATCTTTTCTCCTTATGAGGTGGGCCACCAAAACACTCCATCCATCTGCTGCTGCTCCGGCCCCTCTGTCAAACTTTAGAACCCCTTCATTGTGGCCCCACCAGTCGAAAAGATTTTATTTTTTTTAATCTAAAATCATGACTTCGCATTCTTAGGTTTGTAATTGGTGGACCAAAACTAAGTGGCCCATCAGTCGTTTTACAGAAGTTGGGCAATGACATCATTTTGAAAGAAAACAAATGCCTGCGTTTAAAAAAAAAAAGAAGGTGGAATTTTGTCCTTTTTATTGATGGTGTTTTTCCACTCTGTCCGTTAACACTGAGTGGGCAGAACAACAGGAAGGCAGAAATGTCACTGGCAATCGTTTGCTCTGTAGTGCTGTCCATGGTGCTGAGGAGGCTGTCGGATATGGCCTTTTTATTGGCTGCTGTGCATGAATTGCATCGCATTACACTGCATGTGCACGGACGCGCGTGCACACACACACACACACACATACACACACACACACACACACACACACACACACACACACACACACATTCAACTCCTTATCTTGTAATTATGAGAAAAAAAACGTTATATTGGGAAATGTGTGTAATACTGACAGACACAGCCGCAGGTCTGACTGAAGCTCTATCACAGCCGGGTGGCACCTGTTGGCCGCTGTCCTTCCCTGAGGCTTCTCTGACTGGTGTGTTTATTTTAAAAATGATTGTAGTGTGTATCCCCCCCCCCCCCCCCCCAATTTTGTCACATATATTATCCTCACTTGCTCGGCTGTACGCTGTGTTGCAAATTTTGCCCCCCATTGCTGTGTGCAAATATCAGCACCCCAGCTGCCATGACAATTTTTCGCAAAATAAAAGCAATATTTCTAAAATCGACAAAGTCCAATTGCGATTTGCCGGTGTTCCCGGCAACATTTTACGAGAGTTTCGTTTTGTTTCTACGTTTGTTTGCTGTCAAGAATGGTTGCCATATTTTTCTCTTTGATTACTTAAAAATTAGTCCGTCTCCTTCTCCGTCCAAACAGAACGTAAATGCAAAAAATGTTTTCATGACACTTTTACTATACACCTCTATTTGGATACGTCTGAAAAACCGCCTCGCGAGAGCGCCAAAACCTTTCAGCCACATTCGAGTAGGTTTTTCGAAGTTTCGGTGTTTCCTTTACCAGTTTTTTTATTGCCATATTTAGGTTTTGCGCAATTCTAGGGGTAATGGAAACACAGCTAATGTATTTTTTTTTTTTTTTTTCCTCAACCGGTTTCAACTTGGGTCCTGAAGTTTTACTGTGTGAGTGCCAAACAAGGTAATCAGGCATCTGTGGGTCAGGAGCTACAGCAGGTGACCACTGATAGGGGATTGCAGTTTTGATCCTTCGATCTCTCCCTGCAGTCTTGGTTGTTGAACTGACGGGGCCGAACACTCAGCCCCCAAAACTGCCTGAGGCGTAGCCGTTGGTGTGTGAGTGCAGATGCAATGCTATCTCTCCTAATGAGCAGGGTGCACTCTAGCCAGTTGTATTTACTGGCAGTGCATTAAAATGCAAGTGAATGTGCAATTTTTTTACAAATGTTGTGGTGGCAGCATCAGCAGCTGTTTTAAGCTCCCTGGTTGTTTTTTTTTTCAATTTTTCGATTTTTCTTTTTTTTTTATCAGTTGAATAAAGTTGTTCCGTGTTTTTACTGCTCTCTAAACTGAACCATGTCCCTTCCTATCTTTGTATCACCTGCCTGTGTGCCTCTTTATTGCCAGTGCTATACTTTCAGAATTATATGAGTGAAATTCCCAGGGTGGCATAGTTGGATTCCTTTTTTATATGTAATGAAGGTAAACTTAGGTAACGGCTCTTGACTTCTCTCACACTGTCTCACTTCAAATGTGTTTTTTTTGTTCAATAACGACTTTAAAAAAACTGTACTGTAATTGAACTGCAGAGCATTAATCAGTCACCACCACAAGTCCCCGTCGTTTTTTTATCCCCGTCTTTCTTCCCTGCAATGCAACTTTCACCTTTATGTCAGTTTTTTAATCAAGAGGATATCTGCAGTTTATAAATCACAGGGCATCTGATTAGTCCACCCACAAGTTCAAAAGAGTATCTTGGTTTACTTTTTTCATCTCCTTATCCTGAGGGTTCCCGTCTCGTGTTGCCCCCTATAGCTTCAGCCTTATTTTGTGTCAACGAAATTGACTATTTAAATTGTCTTTACAAGCCGTGTATAAAGAGTGTGTTAAAGAAAAAAAAAAGAAGAAGAAGAAAAACAAAAACAAAGGAGATGTATGTTTGCGAGAGCTATTTGACAATTGGTTGGATTTCACAATCTGGGTAATAGCATCTTGAAAATGGGCAAAGGAAGGCGAACGCAAGCAAAGTGCTCAATGGCTGGAAAAAGATGGATGCAAGTAAAGTGGCCCTCCATTGCTTTCCCATTAGCGGCCAATTTGTTTGGTCGGGTGGTTGAGAGGGTCATCTGACATCCAACTATAGCTTCTTATTTATTACGTGTGACAATTCCTGCCTTAATGCGTCTTCACTGTCAGATTCCCCTCCAACAGCCTCACATTTACAACAATCATGGCCTGCGAGCTGCAACAAAGTGAATTGTTTGCTGTGACTCTATAAACTTTTTTATTGAGGTAACCTTGCGAGGCATTTGTTTCATTCACTTAGTGTCTCACCTATAAATTTAAACAGCATCCCATTGGCTGGGGGGGGGGAGTACAGCAGCTCGCCCCAAAAATATGAACTTTTTTTTTTTTAACGTGATAGCCAATGTGCAACTGAATCACTCCCAATAATCACATTAAATGAAAATCACTGGTGGGTTTATTTAAAGCTGATAAAACATTTTCACTACATAGTGAAATTTAGTTTTGTTTAATCCCAAAAGGCAAGTAATAAATGTCTAATAAGCACCAAGTGCTACTGAACTAAAAGTAGGAAACACTAAAACACAGTCTTATTTTCAACTTGAAAAAAACCCCACCAAAAACACCTCATCCACTCTTTGATCATGGATAAAAGCATCATGCAACGAGCTTGTGGTGTGAATACTGCAATAGCTCGGTTAAAAAAAAAAAAGGAATAAACAAAAATAACACAAATCAAAAGAGATTCCGATTTTGCTTCCCATAATTAGAATGAATCTTACAGTTCCAGTTCATATAAATGCAGCGGTGGTGTATAATCACTTTGTAAGACTTCTTTGCCTAATCTGCAGATGTGATTTGCGAGGCGGCTACATTTAGAATTCAAATCTTTGACTAAGAAAAAAAAAGCCCACGTTGGCCTGTTGCAACATCCAGCGTGCATTTTATATTCGCAACATAAACAGGAAGCAGTGGTTGCTGCAGTGTGGGCATCAATCAAATGCTCCACCACAGGAAATATGGGGCTATTATCATTAAGCTTCGACTAATGAAGAAATCCGATATGCTCATATCAACAGTGAGAGACAGAAAGTACTAATTTATTTATTTATCTATGCGCTAATTTATTGAATTCTAAATTGGCCTCCATGTTCATATTTCCCTCTGCTTTTGTTCAGGTGGATACATGGTGCAGTGTGCTGTACTTGCAAGGTATTACACAATTTCAATATGATTCATTTCCTGCTGTTGTAACATGCACGTGTGCCACTGTAACGCATTGGGGATGCTTTGCAAGCACATGGCAAGGTTTAAGTTTTGGAAGTCACTAAAAATTTCATTCAAAATGAAAACCAGACACCCCTGTAGACAGGCCATCCAAAGTGTGTAAGGTTTTAGATCATTGCTGTCCATCTAAAATAACAACGCGTTTGAGCTGCGTTTGACTGGTTTGGTTTCAGAAGCTCACCACGGATCCACCACCGAGAGAGACTTCCTGCAGCAGTCCAGATGAGCCTTGTCATGAGATGTACATTATCTCAACAAGACCCTGTTCTCTCAAACACTAGCACTGCTCGGCTGGGCAAACAGCAAAAACGCCACTCCAACTCACGTCTCTGACAGCCTGAAACAGTCTGTTTGAGATCAAATGAATGCGCGCGCACGAGTTCCAACAGTATCAAGAGAGAGTGATGTGGTCGGTCAGGCAAGTGTGCTACCACTTGGGATAGTATCTCCAAAAAAAAAAAAACAAAAAACTGAGAACATTGTGAACAACTGAAAACGCCTAATTTAGAAAATAGTTTGAATTATTTTTCCAATTATGGACAGCTACATTTAAGTACAATTGTTAAGGATGGAAACATGTTTTTGCATTAAGTAAATTTGGATATCCTTTAAGTCTAATTGAACATTTGCTTTCACACCTGTGATGACCGGCGCTTGATTGTGGGTTGGAGCTGGGGTGGTGCTGTTGGCTCCGTTCATTCCAGGTCCTGCCGATTGCAGAATTTTATTTTGAGATTTTAACACAGGGAGGAGGCCACAGGTCTGAGCCACCTCTGAATTGTCCCTCAGTGTGCATGAGTGCCAGTGTTTGTCTTTCTGTGTGGCCCTGCGAGAGACTGGCGCCATGTCCAGGATGGAACGCTGCCTTTGCCCCATGACAGCTGGGATTGGCTCCCATACACCCCCCTGACCCTGAGTGCAGGAGCAACGGGTGCAGAAATCTAATGAATGAATAAAAGAATGACCAGGAAAATAAAGGCATCTTCCATTCTTTTTTTTCATTTTTTTTTTTTTCTATCCTCACCGGTTGGTAAAAGTGGCAGAGAGAGCATCAAGGCTGTGTTAAAGCGAAGGTGACCAGCTGTACATTTGACGACTTTATTCTTGCGAGAGAAACAACGTCGCCCGCGGACAAGCCAGATCACAGCAGGGGGTATTTTGCTTGGAGGAAAAAAGAGAAAATGAAGGGTTACTTGAAGCGCGAGCCAAACCCACTTCCTGACAAGGGCCACCTGCTTTTCTTCACGACTGAGACACACACACGCGAGGAGAGAGAGAAAGAACGCAACAGCGTGTGGGGACAAAAACAAGATCGGCATGCGGCGAGAGATAGAAAATGATCAAAGAGGCTGAGAAAAGCGACGCAGTGCAAAACGTTCGACGGGATCCAGCGCTAAAGTGCCTCAAATGGCGCAGTGTCAAAAAGCTGCTGAATTATCTCAAGCGTTTCAAAATAGGTGGCTGTTTGCATTTCCAGGGCATCAACCCAACCGACCCCTGATAGTTTCAGGTTATTGACACCAACCTGCCACCCTCTCCATTTATGATAATATATGTCGACATTATGCCAACGTGCCATAGGTGGCTTTTCCCATTTGCGCAAGAGCTACAAGAAAACTGAAAGGGGATGAAAAAAAAACAACCCCTCTAATCCAGGTTTGAGAGCCGCCGCTAAGAGCTCCATTTGCAGCGAGAGGATAAGAACCGTCTCCTGCATTAACGGCAGAGTGGAGGGAGAAAGGCAACGGGGGGGGGGCGGGGCAGGGGAGGGGGCCTTTGCATCAGCTTCTTCCATCCGGCAGTCGAGCGGTGATGGCTCAGTTTCCGGAGCATCATCCGGAGTGCACCGGTAGCCGCCCTCCGCCTCCCCCCCCCCCCACGAAACAGGGCACTAAAATAAATGAAGGGTCATTCCGACAACTGAATGAGGCCGCAGTGAAACCCGACAACAAATGGCCGCCCTAATAGAATTATATTCCGCTGATGTCAGCGCGCCCCCCGTCATTTTTATGAGTCAGCAGGAGCGGCTGGTCCACGCTTCTGAAGCACAGGGTTTTTGTTTTTTTTTACTTTAATACGTTTCAGCCATAGATTTCCCACGGGGCCAACTAGAGGAGAGGGCACTCAGGTGAAGGAATCAACGGCGCTGGCGTCTGAAGACAAACCGTGTAAATGTAAGCAATATGCCAAGGCGCTGAAATAAATTCCGTTTAAGAACTGATTAATCCACTCCTGCTTTGCCGTGTTGAGGTTCGCTCAACTGCAAGGTTCTCTGTGGTCCAGGTCATCGTGAGGGTGAACTGTACTGGCCTTTGGTGCGTGAAAGACACTTCACCTGCCGTCCAAAAAGCCTATTCAATTCAAAGTATGCTTTTTGTAATGGCGTAAGACTCTTTAAGGTTAAGTGTGTAATATTTGGAGATTTTGAAGAAAAAAACAGCGGCATCAAGTGGTTACATTGCAGCTTCTTTCACGCTCTCTCACCCCCCCCTGAGCTTGCCAGTGAACTACAGTGGCCTGCACACCCAAACCTGGATACCTCGTCCACTTTCTTCTTTTTAGGTTGATTAGTGGAAGTGATCTTTTCACCCTAATTACGAAGGATTGTCCACACCAGGCTTCCTTAGAAATATGGCGTTGCAAGATGGCAGCCAACTGGGACTACAGTATTTGGATACTGTAGGAGCTATGATGTGTGATGAGGTAGGTTGCTAATCAGCTGTTGAGGTCAAAGTCTGATCACTAGCCGGTCAGTGCACTTTCCCGAAATGAGGTGAAAGCAAAGAAAATACTTCACTTCCTTTGCTTCCATCCATTTTTAGAGTGTGTGTGTGCTGAAACAGAGGAGTCTGATCCCTCTTCTGTGTAATTGACTGCAGGTGGCTGTAATGGGGGACCTTTAACTATCCTCTAAGTACCTCTCTGTTTTTCCCTTTGGTTGATCACGTGGGCCGGTGACATCAACCCCAAAACTCAAGTCGGAAGCAAAGGGGGGAAAAGCACTTCTAATCACCTCCCATTCAAACAATTTTTTCTTCCATTTTAATGCTTACACCATTAACTTAATGTTTGCGTCGTTGGTAAGAGGCACTTTGCGTCATTAAATGGTTAAAATGGAACCTTGGAATCAAATAAACCTCAAGCACTTGAGTTCAGTTCATTGCGCCCGAACTAACGTCAAACCATTGAGCCGGTTTTCATGCAACATTGAGGAGATGAGGAACCAATCACGTCACTTCACCCCCCCCGTCCCCCCCACACACACACACACCCCCCTTTGGATTGAGACAGTGCGTCTCAGTACCGGCACCAGAGGCCAATGCCCACTGCGCTGCACGAAGATAATGACATGTCATCACTCCTAATAACAAAAGGGGGGTAATTACATTATGAGGCGCAGAACTGAGGAATGAATACGTTTGATTTGCTTTTACCGTAACTCATCAAATTTGAGTTACCAGGAGACACGAGACTGCGGCACGCACCCTTTCCCACATTCATGTCCACTGAAAAGAAGAAAAACAATTCCTGGATTGTCAACGCAGGCGTTACAGATTAGGCAGTAGCTGTGTTTCCATTACCCCTAGAATTGAACAAAACCTAATATCGCAATAAAAACTGGTCATGGAAACACCTAAACTTCAAAAAACCTCTCAAATTTGGTTAAAAGGTTTTGACGCCCTCATGAGGTGGTTTTTCAGATATATTGATATAGAGGTAATGGCAAAAGTGTCCTGGAAACACTTTTTTTTTTACATTGGTACGTCATGTTAGACGTGACTACAGGGTCATGTGACCAGTTCACTTCAGGTGAAATTGGTGCATTATGTTTGGATGGAGGAGAAGACAGAATAGTTTTTAGTAATCAAAGAGAAAAATGTAAGAACCAATCTGGACAGCAAACAAACGTAATTCTCGTAAAACCTGAAAATCGCAATTGTACTTTTGTCGAAACTTTCGAAATATCGCATTTATTTTGCGATATTTTAGACTTTGGAGCACACAAGTTGCGGCCATTCTTCTATTTATTACATTTTCCACTCTACCCAGGCGCTAACCTTGAAGCCGTGGGCAGACGAGGTGTCTTTGTGCCCGCTCACGTCAACCCAGAACATATAGAAGAGTTTATATATGTGCGCGTGTGCGGATTGTTGTGTTTTCAAGGCCTTCCATTGAAACAGCAGCACCGTATTCCTTGCAAGCGGCCCGTGGCCGCATGTGATCCGGTCCTCTGGATCACAAGTGGCAGCCCGACCTTAGAATCTTAAGTGGGCTTTGCACTCGACTATTTATACATGTGTGAGGTGCAGGTGGAGGATCACCACATATAGAGGGGGAAGCAGGCGTGTGAGGAGGAGAAAAGAGGGCAGGATGGGGTTTTTTTGTTGTTTTTTTTCCCGCACTGCAGTCAGCGCTAATTCATTTTGAAGCCATCTGTCCGTTTTTGTCCGGTCACAGGCTGTCGCCACGCTGGTGGATATCAGAATATTAAATCCCCAAAGTGCTTATTTAGAGAATGAATCACAGAAGGAGGACAAGGGATGGAGGAGTGTTAAAACAGGTGATGAAAGTCCATCATGGCAGAGGAACAGACCTCGTCCGGTCTGGTCCGGTCCCTGTCAGATGGCTCCACAAATGAACGTGGAAAAAAAAAAAAAAAATTTCTGGAAATAAATAGTCTCTGACGCCGTCGACAGTAAATGGCTCCTTTGGATTTTGTTGCTTAAAGAAGGACTGCTCTTTACGAAAGAGTCTTATATCTAAAATAATGTTTGATTGTGACTTGATCAAATTATTTTCTTATTCAGAAAAGGCGTAATTAGTTTTAAACAGTCCATGAGCAAAAACCCTTCATGTCGCACTTCTTTTAGAGCCATAAAGACGGGCAGCGCTCGAGGTCGCCAACGATACGCCAGCGCCTGGCTGATAAAGGGCACAGCCAGTCGTGACATCATTTCCTTCTGAAGACAATTAAGCGAATGGCAGAGCTGTATTCCACTGTGTCACAAAGTCTGTTAATTAGTTAGATGCAGTAATTACCTCGCCTAATCCTGCCAAGAGTGTGACTGTGAATGGATGTTCTTTCATCCCCATGGCTTAAATGGACATGTGATGTGAACATGTTTTAATCACATATCATACACACAGCTGTTCTCGGAAAAATAAATTCAGCAATTAGCTGATCTGATTATTTGCCGACACGTCAACATTTGTGGTACCTTTGTAATTACTGTAGTATTACTTTTATTTTATTTTCCCCCACAGCGCACTGGACAGCTTTTTTTTTTCCATAATACCTTCCAAAGAAATTAACCCACCAAAATAAAATCATACATTTTATCAATGTATTGGGAAAAAAAATCAAGCATTTGAACTTCATGGGGAGTGATTGGTTTGCCCGCTCAACTGTAGGTCCCCCGCAGACTGGCAATGACTGAATGAATGAATATCTCACTCAACCAATGTCTCACTAAAAGAACCCAAAAGTGTTAAAAAAAAAAAAAAGAAGAAGGTGAAAAGGAAGAGATGATGAACGATGCTGCAATATCCCAGATATTAAAATCCTGAAACCTTTCTCATCTACTCTGAAAAGTTCTAATATGGACTTTTGTTGGGGCGACATGGTGGTGCAGTGGTCCAGCACAGTTGCCTCACAGCAAGAAGGTTGTGGGTCCGATCCCCAGGCCTTTCTTCCTGGAGTTTGCCTGTTCTCCCTCCTGTTTCAGCATTGGATTCACTCCAGGTTCTCCCACTGTCCAAAAAGCAAGCACGAGGCAAACTGGGAACTCTAAAATTGGCGGGAGGAGTGTGATAAACTGCCGATTAGTCCGGGGGTTTTAACCTCGCCTTCGCCCAAAGACAGCTGGGATAGGCTCCAGCAACCCTGTGACACTGAAGAATGAATAAATTAATTATTGTTTCCGTTCAGTTGCAAGAACCCCGTGTGATGCAACATCATAGTCGCTCATCCAAGCCAGCAACAAACCGACATAGGAACCAAGGAAACCTGCCCCTAAGCAAGGGATGGGACTCTGCTACGGAAATGACCACAGATTGAATACATGACAGATTGCTGTTTTACGCAGACCAACTGGAGCCCGTGTACTCATTTAATCAAAGTCAGCACGGCCCTCTGAGAGAACAAAGACTACCCCCCGTCGTAAATGAATTACTTTTTTTTTTAAAGAAGTGATTCAAATTTGCACCCCTTGAATTTGGACTGACGGTCGCCATGCCACCGAGTTGCAAAGAAAAAAATTACATTGTCCCTTTTAAGTACATGAAATAATTGGGTGTCGTATTAGAATTCTTCAGAAGCATGGAAATTCCTAGGAGCCCTTGAAGGGTATCCCTTGGAGGAACGCCAGTGACAGAGAGGCGAGTGGATAAGCAGCCAAGTGTAGCAATTACCATTCAAATAGAATACAGCTACTTTTCTGGCACCAATTTATCTTTTTTTCTGACATTCGGGAGCTGTTTTTCACCCCGCAAGAATCCTCACCATTCACCCTGGCCGGCTACAGCGTTTCCAGCCAACTATTGATCCGCGGTTCGGCTTCTGACGAGGGGGCCAGGACAGTGGTCTGCTCTCAGTGGGATGCCGTGCGGAAGGAGTGCGGGGTCAATTCAGGTGGAGCCCTCGGCGGTGACGCTCCAGAAACACAGTGCCTTTCCAGTACACTTCCACCTGGAAGCATCTGTCTGGCTCAAGTCTTACTCCACGCTGAAAGCCCAGTCAAGCAAACACGGGGGCAGTGATCCGCGATTTATTTGACATCGACCGGTTTCTATATCTGTCCAGAAATAACACGGTTGACAGGTAGAGTTTTCCTTTTTTGTGATTTTTCTTTTTCAAGAATAAAAAAAAAAAATCTGCCCATTTGCAGCCAGTGACATATGTGGTAGTCAGTTCCGTTCAGGAACATCAAAACATTAGAAAAATAAAAAAAAAATAGGCAGACAAATACATTACTAACATTGTTATTGGCCACTTAATTAGGAACATCGTGCTCATACCAGGTAAAACCTCCCTTTGGAACTGCTTTAACTCTCTGTGTCATTGATTGAACGAGGTACAGGAACAGCCTCATGCGGTTTCTCATAATTTGTCTCCCGTTCCATCAGATCTCAAAGGTGCTTTATGAGACCGATATCTGATGCCAAGGCTATTGGTGTTAAACAAACTCATTGGCACATTGTGGCCACGAAACCAGACTAAAGTGATTTGGAAATCCCATGCTGGATAGACAATGGATGGTAGTACGCTGTGGCCATTAAAAGATGGAGACGGTCAGCATGTTAAAGGCGCAACTGTCATTGTTGTCACATGTAAGGTAGGAAAAAAAATGGTAAAAGACAATGAATCGCCTGTCCACTCTGTCTGTTGGCATCAAGCCCTCTCCGTCCTCTACCACCATCTCCTCATCTCTTCTTCCTCCCGCCCATCAGAACATCTGCCCTACCATTGTTATTAATAGCTACAGGCAACCCACCTGTGCTTAAGACAAATGTGCCGCAACTTTGGTGAACACAGGCAAATAGCATGAAACGTTCGCCGAATGAATCCCAACATTAGCGAAAACTGTGCTTGACATGACACTAAATCGGAAGGGTGACCTTCTGTTACCAGAACTGTTACTATATTGGGTTTCCAAAAGGACAACTATCAGTGACATTCCAGCATTCCGCAAAGAACTCTGCTAAAATGTGTAAGTAGTCTTACTTAAATTGGCTTTGGATGAATCGAGTTAAAGCAACAGTTATACATGGTCTGGGTGTCGGAGGCAGTTACTGTAGGTCATGGTAACTGAAGGTTTAGGGTTGCATCCAGCAATATTGCAGTACGTCCAACTCATTCACGCAGCATTCACACACTTGCCGCGTTGTATATTTTGATCATCATTCCACATTTTCCTTGCTGCTGCATATTGCCACTTTATGACCAGAGATAACGCTGCTAATGATATGGCGGTATGCAAATAAAGCTGAATCGAATGAAATTTAATATGGCTATGAGAATCAAGAGCATCGGGACATTAAAGCTTAATGTTTAGCAACGGTTGTGTGTCAAGAATTTGCCGGTATATATTTAATCTCCTCATTAATTGGATGACTAGACAATGAAACCAAATGAAGACTCTCTGGAAGTGAGGTTGTCCGTAGCTGTTCTATTTAAAGAGCAATAAGTGACTTCATATCTGATAAAACTCCCTGATTGAAACACAACTTCACTCACATTTTTCCACTAAGTGCTGAGAAAGGGGATTATAATTTCTCCCGCTTCCGTCCCCATCTGTCCTCTGACACACCTGTCTGCCTTGCACAAGGGTTGTCGTCTCCGACGCAATCGTTTAGCTGGCGGTGGCATCACGGGGAGACTGCGGCACAGAGAAGTGACAGGGCAACAGCTGCGACTCGCAACACACGATCCCAGGAGGTGCTCTGGCAACACTTCTTCTATTTTTTTTTTTTTTTTGTTACCAGTGTGTGAATCCTGAAAGCGTAAGTGAATTTCCTCCCCAGTATTTAGTGCAGGCGTGACAACTTCTTTGTCCAAGTGAAGCGTTAATTTAAAGGATGATAGATGCGGCCTCTGGAGTGAGTTTAGATGCCTCGGGGTAAGTCAGTTTTCACTTCGTAGTTGCTCATAAGCATTGTGTGTGTGTGTGTGTGTTGAGGGGGGGGGGGGGGGGGGGGGACAAGACATATTGTTATGATGCTTGTAAAGAATGAGAAAGGCAGCAAAGGAGCTGTCTAAGCACGGAGGCGATGTTGGAAGTCAGCCGCTCTCATTAGAGCGCACTGCAAAATTCATCTTGTGAGAAATGGCAGTTTTCTACATCACGGTTTGCTCTTGTATCAGACGTTTGCGATGTTTCAGCTTGTGACAGAGATGAATCACTTTCCTCAAGTGTAAAACAAATGGCAATCCTCAATCAAAGCTATATTTCATAATGGGAAAATAATTAGTAATTGTGCAAAGAAAACGCAAATGGGCAACAAGGGGGATGAAACAAACTTCCTTGGCAAACTTAGTATTTGTGCATCATTTGTCATTTTGAAGGGGCTAGTTAGGTTTTTTCTTTTTTCTTTTTGAGGTAGGTATTTTAAGGTAGACTCTTTTTTTCATGGACTTACAGAAGTTGAATCTTTTTTTGGGTCCCATTCTGTCATGCCATTAAATGCAGCTATTTTAAATTGCTTTGAATATTAAAAGGGGCTCCAACAGTGGAGGACTACTTTGCTCCCTCACATTTATGACTTTTACACAGCCCTTTGTCAGCGGATGCCCTTCCTCAAGCAACCTCTCCCAATTATCTGGCCTTGGGACTGGCAATTAGAGACGCACCGGCTGTTGCATTCCTAGTGGCTAGTGAGCGCACTGAGGGTGTCTCACCCAGGGACACTGTGCCGTGGCGAATGGTCTGCAGGAGTCTGATGATCTGAACCACAGACCGTCTATTGGAAGGAAAACTTGCTTTTTTTGAACTCTCAGACAGTAAAAAGTTGAGTGTTACCCATCGCAAAAGCCCTCGTTCCTGTTGAGGTGATGCGCATGCAGCTGCCACTGGTAGTCAAATGTGATAAAGTGTTTCCTTTACATGGACTTCAGTATCCTGGCTATGGGCCTCGTTTAGGTAGGGTGTTACATACACACAGCGAAATGTGCTTATTAGCATTCCTGGCTCTGATTACATCATCATATTTGAACACCACCCCTGCTGTTTGTTTGTTTTTTAATGACACCATAATGCCTTATCGTGGGCTTGGCGTTGTTATACACCAACATCTCAGTACACATATGCCAACGGGAGACTCAGGTCAGCAGTGGGACGCTGCTCTCAACTAGAAGAATACAAAAGCTTGTCTGGCTGCTCTGCCTTTGTACTGAAGATGGCACAGCCATGAGTTATTTTTCTTTGTTTGGAAAATAAGCAGTTGAGCACAATTGAGGACATCTCTCACCTCCACTCACATACACAAAAGCAACAAACAGCCACCGCGCGAGCAAGTACAATGTAGTGAGTGGGTAATGCTGCAAGCATGTGAACACCGAGTGAACGAGCTGGACGTGCTAACGTCAGCTTCTGTGACTAGAACTGTGTTGCCATACCGTGTTTCCAAGTGGAGCACCATCAATAGCTGCGCAATAAAAAAATAAAAACAAAACTGGTAGTGGAAATGGCTAAACTTCGAAAAACCTCTAACCAAAAGTCAAAAATAGAATTGAATGATCTTCTTTTAGGATGATGCACGGCACTGGCTAATAGAACACACTGAAAGCTCCATTTACAATCCATCACAAATACTACAAAATAAAAAGGTCTCACCATTTAGCACACTGTGTCTACAAGTCTGTCCTGACGCGTTCTCGTGTCTTTGCTTGTAGGTGCCGAGCGCAGGAGAAGGACACAGTTCAGTTCCCACTTCAGCGCATCTGGGATAATATCCGCTGATAGAGAGAAACGGCTCTTCCTACGCTCTCGTCCTCAAACGCTTTGTGTTTCAGTAACAAGGAAAAATCAATTTAGAGAGCATCTCTTTTATCCGCTGGGGGGTAGAGTCCACTGCTCTGACAGGCTGCCAGTGCACAGCTCTATCTTCTCAGGCAAATGGTTTGGCGAGGAGGTGCTCGGTGTGGCATTGGGTCTCGTTCGAGCCAAATACACCAAGGCATAATGTCAATCAACATGCAATCCGTAATACAAGGAGTCAGCCAATATAATCTATACACACATCAGGGAAAGAAACACTTGCATAAATATCTAATTTGTCAAAGTACTTCTCTGTTCTTTGGAAGTTTGATCAAATGACGATAACACTGTGTTCTTTTGTACGATGTTTTCCCAGCGGATGGCGCTACCCTCATGAATGCGGCATCAATATCAAGTGTTGAGATGACACGAGTTACACAAGTAGTAGTTCACCATACAAGTACATGTCTGAAATCCAATGGCCACCACTTTGAAGGTAACTTGTATTCATTTTGTGACCTCTGAATAAATGTTTATGCACATTTGTCTTTTCCTGATCTGTGCATGTGCATTATTTTTGGCTGACTCTGCATGTCACTAAAAGCCTCAATATTAATGCACTCAAACGTCACAATTTCATAATTTCTCAGTATTGGAAACTGCATTGAAGGCATTCGTTTTTTTTGCAGCGACAGAAGAACACGGGCAACGAAAAAAATAACTCCAAAAACAAAAGAAAATAACTCCCGGGCCAGCAGAGTGAAGCCACGGCGATAAATTGCTTTCCGGGGGGAGGAAATGTACAGTGCACCTCGCTGCACTGCACAGGATTGCTCACCGGTAGAATACAGTCGCGTGATTAATAACCCCACAGCCTGTTTCCAAGTGCTTACAAGATCAAATATGCGCTCTTCCCTTTTCCCTCCTTGTTTCCGTTCCGTGTTCCTCGGGCGTTTCGTTTGGCAAGCGCATGAGATCAGACCCATTAAATCACACTGCCACTGTGTATCCATTAGTCCGCTCCAGGCATGCATCACCATAAATTTAACGACAAACAGCCACACATTAGGTAACTTTGCACTCTTATTTTTTCTCTCTCTCTCTCTCTCTCTCTCTCTTTTTTTTTTTTTTTTAATAAACTGCGCAGGAGCAATCAGAAAGCAACGACCCTCAACCTATCACAGTTTTTATGGCACCACGGTCCATTAAACGCTGAGCATTATGAGATTTAAGGAGTGCACTTTGATTAAAAAGCACATACAGTAAGCGTTTCTCCTGCCGCACGGGGACTCGTCGGTGAAACTAACGGAACTCTGAGTCTTTAAGTTGCCAGCCAGTTTCGCAAACTATAAATCCCGTCCTTCACTTTGCTGCTTCTCATGTCTGGAAACGAAAAGTGTCAAAAGCTTCTTTTTTTTTTTTTTTTCAAGTTTGTACTTTTGGCATTACAAAATACGTGAAGGATTGGATCACAAAAAGCCACAAATGGCTTTGAAACAATTAATGTTGTCATTTTTTCTTGATGCGAAAAAAGGGGGTGTTTCATATGATTCCTTCATGACTATAATGGGAGTGGGTGACTCAACATTACCCATTCTTATCACACCAGAAGAAACAGCTGCTAATACTTTATTTTATATCAAACCACTGATTGATACGATGTAGGAGGAGTAATAATGGGATTAGGCAACCGCTCAGTCTTGTTACATTGAAAACGACAGACAAAGGCCTTCATATCAGCCAGCTACTGGCAGACACAGAATGACACGTAACAAAAGAGCCTCTCTTTTAAATCGTGGAAGTAATTGTCTGATGTGTGAATTTGCGTTGCTGGAGGTAGAAGCAATGCCTACACACAGAGAGCAGCTGTGGACAAACAGATTTTTGCACCGAGTCCAAGCACAGATCCATTGTCAGACTTTTTTTTTTTTTTTTTTTTTTTTTTTTTGACTTCCCTCCTCCACAGATCAATCCTGCTGAGCGCTGACAAAAATTTGGAACATTCAAATGCCTTGGAGAAAAATCAAAATACCGCCGTTACTGCTCTTCAAGCCCCGGAAGGGAATATTTAGAGAAGTTAATTTGAAGAAGTAGTCGAGGGGTCACGAAGGAAGCTTCGGCGTTTCTTTGGCTGCTTCTTATCTCATCATTCCTGAACCACAACAGGTTTAACCTCATGACCTCGGAGACAAAGTGTGGCCACGGCTGAGCGGATTGTCTCCAGGTTCTTGCACAGCCGTAATAACAAGAGGGCACCAAGGAGCCAAAGGGTGCTGAACCAGAGATGGCAGCTAAAAAATGAAAATACAAGACTGAAGGTTCTTGAACACAGCCTCACTCGAGCAGGATCACTTTGGGTCCGGTGCTGAAACCGACCCTCTATGTCTCCCACCCATAACAGAGAAAGAAAAATATATTGATTGATATTGATATTATTTAAAATGTTTATTATCTTAATACAAAGGACTGGAAAAAGAGAAGTTTCCTCTCTCAATATTTACCAGTGGAAACAGTTTGACCACTGTCATGTTTCATATCACAAAGGCACTTGGAAATCAAAATCTGCTGCTTTCATTTGTGAATATGTACCACTTACTACTACTTAAGGAAGAAAAATGATAACAAGAAGAATAAACATTGCCAATGATGGAACAATACAAATAATATTCTCCAGTTACTGCTGGAAATATGATTAGTTTATCTGGGCTCGTTCTCCTGACACCATTATATCTGTGCCATTCTCACCAACTTAGCCAGGGTTTAAAACTAGCACAACAAGCTCCATGACTGAGTGGTTGCTACCACTGAACTGGCAGCCCTTTACCATCCTCACATGTAGAGCCTGTTCAGCGCTACCCACTCTGTTTCCTAAATAGGATGCTGATTGGTCTGTTGGGCTGAGAATTATTTCAATGAAATGAGACGAGGCATAATTCAAGACTCGGAGATCTTAGCAAACCAGCTACCTCGTACTGTAACTTGTGGTTTGGAAATAGTGTAGCAGTACAGTATGAACATGGAATGTAAAATGACAATCACAAGTCTAGTAGGACACACAGAGTCACAAACCTAGTGACATAAAAAAGATTTTTGAATGTGATTTTGATGTTTTGTCTCTTCTCAAATGGCTTTTGCTAAAAAAAAAAATATATAAAAAAAAAATCAAATAAGTCTATTTTAAAATGCCTCCGTTGCATTGGCACCAAGTATAAAAGTAATTTGAACCAGCATCGCAGCTCAAGCGATAAACTTGAGGTGCCGCCTGTGACTGTGCATCACATAATCACACATTACAATCAGGACACAGCATCTTGCTTCTCTTCAGCTTCCATTCCAGTTTGCTCCCCCTGGGGAACGCTGTTGCTAGGGGCTTTCTGCCAGTGGACACTCTGCTGTTTCTGCAGCGGTCCTGCCGGCTGTGCAGCCTTCGCTTGTGTAACACCGTCTTTGCACAGGCACAATCATTCACAGCCCATTCATTCAGTAGAAGGATTCTTCTTGTCTTCTTGTCTTCATATGCATGGGCAGTTTCCAGGAAAGTTAAAAGTGCATCTTGCTCTTGGATTAATTTTTAATAGGTTCATTATGCAGTGGAGCTCAGCTACAATGGCTCAGCCTCCTAAAAGGGTTTTCCATTCAATTTAAGCAAGTCGAGGAGGAATGATCATGTTCTCTTTGGAAACACAATGTTTTGAAATGAAAGTGTTCATTTGTAATACCTACTGTATTAAACAACAGCATTCAAAAGATATGAATGAACCAAGAATGTCTATTAATCTTAATGTGGATCGTTCACCGCTTTCTACAGATTGTATCTTTTTAAAGAGTATTATCATGCGATTGCCTAATTCTATCCACAATATTAATTTGCAGATTGTATTTTCGAAATAAGATTCACTGAAAGAAAAAACACAACTGTGCAAACTGTAAGGCTGGAAACAAGTGTGTTTTTAGGGGCAAAAAAAAAAGAAGAAGAACTGAAGGAAGTCTGCAGTGTCTGCTTAAAATGAAAGAGGTGTGTTGGTTTGGCACTTCCACTGGAAACTGAAAAACACCAACCCTTAGAAATTATGTCGAGAGCCAGATGTCGAAGGAGTCATGAGCAGACTGCACATGAGAACCCTGAGAGGCCGCTAGGTCCTCCTCCACTGAGCAGAGAGCACCGGCCCAGCCGAGCATGCAGCACACTGCATTGATATGTCAGTCATTGATGCAATAAGTTGTCGGCGAGAGGCGACAACTGGGCGGGTGCAACCTTATTTCCACACTGCCGTGATGAAATCCTGCAGACAGAAGTGCCAATCAATCCAAACAGCCTCATACCGGCCTTTAATATTGACAGTAGGGAATTTATTTTCCTCCCTAAATGAAAAAAAGTACATAGACCCGAGATTCACCTCCCCATTCCTGAGTGAACTCCAGTTTTTTATTGTTTGTTTCATTTGGAGGGAATTTCTTGACGATCTGCTGTTCAAAGCTAAAGTAAATGAAAGAAAATGTTTCAAGTTACTATTCTTACAGCTCTTGGTTCCTTTAGGCTTGGCTTTCGCCTCTAGGTTACTTAGTGAGCTCTAATTTTTTTTTTCCATTTGAAGGAAGCCTCTTAACTGATCTGCCATTAAGACTTTAAGTGAAGTGAAGGACTTTTTTTTTCAAAGTTATTCTTACTCTTGGCTTTTGCTTCCTTTAGGCATGAATTTCAATTTGATTTTGTTCTTTATTCCTAGAATTGGTTGAGTGGATTGATAAGAACATTGCATTAAAAATAATATCATATTCTTTCGCAGAATTTGTAAGTCAATTATAGTTGCACTTTAAATGTCAGTGGATTTGTTTTAATGAAAAACTTTGACTTGGTGAACTTTCTTGAACTACCACCTCTTCCCCTCTGGGGTGTAGAACTTCAGTGAGTGAACTCCAGGCCTTTCTCTTCTCTTCATCGTTCCTAACATTGACGCCAATATCGATACCGATGTTGGCATCATTATAGATTGAAGTCAGTGTAATGAGATTGATACTGCAAAGCTCCACTGCCTCTTGAAAAGCTTCCTCTGTCTCTTGCACGGTCTCACATTCTTGGTTTCCGACGCTTTGTGCCGTTCTGGTTAAAAGAAGGCCTGTCAGTTGTCACGTATCCAGACTTCTGCATTTCCTGTGGTCTCCACCTCCTGGCACTTTTACCTTCCTCCCTCCTGTTTTTCATTTACGACTGGCTACATGTGGCTGCATTACCTGATTGCATCCAGAGTCAGCTCAAAGTCTGACATGTTTGATTTGCTGCGGAAACGCAATCATGTTTCCAGCTTCGGGCAGAGTTACAGCGTGTGTACAAAGCACAGGTATAATATCTCCTGTCAGTCTGCCCCAGGGCAGCTGTGGCTACAGATGTAACTCACCACCACCAGCATGAGTGTGCTGTGAATGAATAACGGTTTCAATGTAAGCACTCTGGGTGTCTTGAAAAGCACATTAGAAATCCAAGCTGTTATTATTCGTATGATTATTGCCAACATTCGGAGCGAAAATTGTGGAATCAAGTTATGAGCAAAGCCGCAGTGGCACAGTTATGTTTTAAAACATGGTTTTCAAGTCAAAAGACAACTGCTTATTTAGTGTAGCAGTGCGCGCACTTGTTGTTGTTGCACAAAAAGAGCTCCTGTATCTGCTATTTGTGGAGCCTCATGGGAGTCAGAGTGTCAGGTTTAAACAACCTGTTGGCTACCGGGCCCAACCCGCTAACCCCTGCAGGAACCACCACCTCCCCACAGTGCTGCGGGTGGTGCAGCGTTATCTTGACATTTATTTTGCTATGTTGTACTTTCCCCTTTCACTTATTTGCACATTTCAAATAAATCCATATACAGGCTTGTACTGTGCAAATGATTGCCTGCAACAACAGTAATTCATTAGTTTACTTTGCCTATACAGCACACACAATGTTTTTGATCTTCTTCTTCTTTAATCTGTGTGCAACGTCCTGACTTTGATTAGTGACTGACGTGAGAAGATTCGATATTTTAAAAGTTCAAATGGGAACGGCCAACTGTACATTTGCAGCATCTTCCAGTGGAAGTCTGATTGAGGCGACGCTCCAAACAAAACATTTACACACAAAAGGAACTATATGCAAGTACACAAACTAGGAGCTCAGAAAATGCCTCCTTGTTGTTATGGTTTACCCCAGAACATACTAGTACTAATAGTATATGTCCAGCACTAAATATTGATATGCTACCGTGCAGCCATGCTTAATACTTTTCCAGTGAGACCTACATTGTGTTGACACACTGCAGTCATATTCTGCACACATACTGGGTTGCAGAGAGCCAGCTCGCCTTTCTCGTGACTATCCATCCACATCTATCAGCATTTATCCTACACCGAGAGTCCCAGGGGTGCTGCAGCCTACCCCCGCCACGTTAGGGTGAAGGTGACAACTAATCCTTTGATAAGTTGCCAGAGAAACTCACATCAATGCGAATACACACACACACACACACGTGCCCTCTTGCTGTGATGTCACATGTCTAGACTACACACCACTGTAATGTCCTATAAATCTTGCCTTATCTATGGATGAAATGATTTTCTGTCTATATAGCACCTACATGTCCACTAGTATGGCCTCAAAGCTATGAGAATCATGCATATCTCTATGGAGATACTGCAGCATTACGCTCCCTCTGGCAAACAGCTTGTCAGAGGGACAAGTGAAGGACATTTTACTCACCACTGCCCAAAAGATTCACTTCCTCCAAAATGTGAGGACAGAGAGCTACATATGGGGGACACGATGGCGACAGATGCCTCTGTGAAGCATGCGTTGCTCTCACGGATAGATGAGCTGGCCGACGGTGGAACAAATCCTCCACTGTGGGGTGGATCAAGCTTGCAGATCTGATATGGACAGTGCATGTCAGAAATATCGGAGAGGGATCTGTATCAGCATCGGCATCCGAAGGTGTGCTTATCAAGCTAGCTTTGCAAGTTTTACCTTTCAAAGCAACGATGCCTTGTTTGTAAACTCCCAGTACTTCAACAAAGGCAGTCAGTGGAAACATGAAGGGGTGGTTCAGAATTTTCGAGACCGTTTCATCAAATTGGTTCTGGCTAGCATAGCCTGAGTCAATGGCTTCTGCTAGCCTGACAATAAAAACAATCTTTGCATTTTGCATTTTGAGGTAATCAGCAGCAATATAGTATGTATAATAACTGCATAATAACTTCCACTAGTATTAAAACCATACATACAGATGCAAATCAAGAGGTGCAGAACAACTTCTTCTTGTGTGAAAAGGATAAAAAGGTTTCTTTCCTTTTGTCTATTTTGCAATCAGGTGTGCTTGTCCGGCAACATTTTCACACAAATTCTGCAATTTGTTAATGAAAACATAACAATGGCTATTAGTTATGGCCTGCGTGTGTGTGTGTGTGTGTGTGTGTGTGTGTGTGTGTGTGTGTGTGTGTATCCGATTTGAGCGATGTGTCACTGACACTACAGCAACATCGAACACTTTCCACTCAGCAGTGGACTCACGAACACAGTGTCTGTCAACAGTGAAATTATGACGTGAAAACGATGCAGGGAACTTTCAAACTCTTTCTCATTCACCGCGTGAGAACCTTGTCTAAATAACTGTACATCAAACACCTATGACCTGCTGTCTGGCAGTAAATGCGGCTCCCCGTGGCAGCAATTATCCATGGTTCACCATCCAAGAAGCTCACATGGTGATAAAGTACTAAATCGTCCGACTGTCCTAGCGATGTGGGGTGTCACTCTAATGGATGTCCCTCAATGAATCTCTCTCCATCGCCTTTGTGCAAAATTGAGTGCCCTGCTTAGTCTGCATGCGGGGACATTGTCCCTTCAGCGCGGCGGCAGGTCGTATCTGAAAGACATAAAGCAAATATGTAGAGTGGGAGAGCACAAAAGAGCTGCCGCCAGTTTGATCGCGCCGGTCACCGTCTCCTGCAGCCCACTTCATCCGGACCAAGAGTCCGTGTGGGGTCTTTATTTATTTTTTTTTTTTTTATCCTGGAGAGGACGACAGACAGCTTCAGCACAGACCTGAAGTGAGAGTGCTCTACATGATTGTCAGTCTCCAGTTCTCTGTGACAGGAAATCCTCTGGAAAAAACTACCACCTGTCAAAACAGTCAATCTGCCTCTTGGGAGCGCGAGGGCAGGAGGTGAGAGGAAATCCTCGCAACTCTCACTTTGGGTTATGTCTGTGACAGGGAGTTACGCTATCTGGTTACACAGGCGTTCTTTATGCCGAGCACATACTAAAGAGACACCTGAGTCGAGCGCCTGTCCTCGGCGGTGACACTTCTCTGCGGTTTGTAGCAGATTAACGCATGAAAAAGTCCTCAAGAGTTCACGACTGAAACGGCGGAATATGCAAAAATATGCAAAGGCGGTCAACAGCACGAGGAGCATGCGGTCGAGTTAATGCCTTTGAATATGGGAACATATGTGCAAGCCTCTGCTCTTAAATTTGGCTAAAATTGGACTCAAGCAAAGCCTTTATTCTTATATAACTGCCAACCTCTTCCTTCTCCCACTCATTTGCCCAATCCACAGCAGATTGGAAAAGTAATGCGTAGGGAAAACACTCATTACAATACTGGCAGCCCATATGCACGACCAGTTGCAGTGACATTACTCCAGCATGATAGGAGTGTTTAAATGACTGAGAGCAACGTAATCTGCGCATCAGTGCGTAACAAGCAGTTAGCACTGTGTAAAGCTGCCTATCTCAATGCACCTCTCCACCTGAATAATAATCTATTTTAATAGCTTGGTAAATATAACCCTGCACCATTGATTTCAGATTATTTTTTGTCGGCTAGCAGTCCTGTTGGGGACCTACACATGACAATTGCATCAACTGCCATCAGTGAAAAAGAAGCTCTTCGTTGCTTTATGGTGAACAGAGGGAAGATCCAAAATATCTTTGGCAGCCTTCACCCTGAACCGGGGACATTCGTCTCTGTTGTTGTTAGGCAGCTATTTTCTATTTATATTTAGTTTTGTCTGGTACTACTGCCTCTGGCCTCTGCTGGATTCTGGGTAATTCTCTCAGCTAATTATAAAATCTTGAGTATGATGAGGTGGCTAGCCTGCCATCAACTGATCTAATCAGGGAGCTGCTTAGTCACAGCAAGGGCTCCTTAGTTGGACAGCCAGGGTTACATAATGAGATCAAGCATTACACCCATTACTCAGATCTAAACAGTAATCAGATGTCTGGTTATAGTGGCCGTTCTGATTCAAATATCTATAATACCAATACTGGCATCAATAATGATCGATATCAGTGTGATGTAATTGCTACTGTTGGATATTGGATATCGTGATTAAAAACTACAAACTTTTTTATGTAGAGGATGAGAAAGACATTGAATACTAGGGGAAAACTATTTTCTATAGACCAGAAAATTCTAAAATGCTGTCCTGGGTTTTAAGTTAATCGATCAAAAAAAAAAAAAAAAAAAGGTCATGATAATGAATTCCAATAAAGGCCAGGATGAGCACAAACGGGTCTTGTGTGCCGTCAAGTGCAATGGAGCACTGGTGCTCCACTGAGAGACAGTGTTTCAGTCATTTGGATACAGTCGAAGACACCGATAACATAAACTAGGTCACGGCATCAATGGGTTGCACCTCCGCGGATACAGTCACATAATGCTACCATCAACAAAATATAAGGAATAAGACGAAGCTCGTGGGAAATTAAAATTAGGCTCCCAATATTCTTTGGTAGCAAACAGATATGATGGGAGGGAGATCAAAGGGAGATAAAACAAAAACAAACTGGAGCAGACCATGTAAGGGACAGGATCCCTCACATTGAGGAGGCACATGTGGATTTCTGTTCTCTTCCTGCAGACCTTAAAATTAGGCCAATTTGTCGACCACACAGCTGCACAAAGACAACATCATCTACATTCAGAAAAGCTATGATGGCTTTTAAATCAAGTTAGAATATCAATTGATAAATCATAAGTTGAAACCATGCAAAAAATATTTTGCAGTTTCATATCGCACAATACAAAAACCCATTTTGTGCTTAAGATAGGGACCACCTGGACACTGTCACTGTGATGCCATCTTGGGTAAGTGTATGTTGTCATCTTTAGAGGGAGGAGCGATGATGGATTCGGGGCAAAGAGCTCAAACCACGCCAGTTAATAAGGCAGTAAAAATGTTATTTTCTGTGTGGCTACTGAAGCTCATTACCCAGAGCAGCAATTGGCGACAGTTGAGACTGAAACACTGGAGGAGAAAGCAGTCAAGCAAGAAGGCACAGAGTGAAATCTTAGACTCGTGACTCACAGTTTCTCCTTCCCCTCTATTTGGGTCTAAATCTTTGTGGGATTATGAGGCAGATAGTGGATTGTTGCAATGGAATAAGGCAGACAAAGGACGTGTTCATATATAAATGTGAATTCAAAAGAATAATGTGCATTATTTAAAGTGATGAAACAAAAATACTCCAAACAGTTGGTTAATTAAAGTCTAATGAAGTGGATACGTGAACCACGGCAGTCGCTGTTACCGCAGCTGTATGAAAAGAGCCTACTGAAAGTATTGGCTTACACCTGAGGCAAAAGCATTTGAGTATTTAGAAAGCAAAATGTTACTGTGATTTACGTCATCTTGCAGTGAAAAGAGCTCAGATAACTAATCAGTAAAATGTTAATCTCGGTTATAAATTATGTAATAACATAATGTGTGGTCTTTAAAGTAGGAAATGAGGATTTCATTAAAATCAACACAGTGATAAACATGTTTTTTGTCTATACATATAAATGTATGCCATTAAATTCAATCTCGTCTCACAACTTCCTGTTTTATTCTGAAATGTAACTCTCGTCTCATGTCAGGTAACTTGCCTCTTCTCCTTGTGTGTTTCCCACGAGTCAGATTGTCCTCCCGCCCTGACTGTTTTCACTTGGTCCCTTGTGTATTTATAGTCTGCATGTCCTTTTGTCTCACGCTGCTCCCTCTTGTCCCTGAGCCGACTGCTTTATTTTATTTTGATACTGTCCTCCTAGACTCTTGCTGTTTTTGTAGCTTTTAAGCACTTATTGTGTGTTTCTCTATGGAGACATGTTTTGATGGCTTGACAGTATACATGTGCAGAGATTCCGCCATGTGTCAGTTGACATGGCATGAAATATGGATATTTCCATACTGTTTTACTCTCAGTCCTTTTGCCGCAGACAATGTTAACCCTGAATATTCCTGGACTGGACTGTATGTGTGAACACGAAACATCACCATTTTTGTCACTTGGACTTTACCTTAATTTGCCCCATGTAGTCAGGTAACACAACCATGATACAACATTCAACAGGACCCAGAACTGCAGCATATTAACTTCCTCCCTGCTGTCTATCCTCATGGAATTGCAAGTATAGAGAAGTTGATGTGCTACGTGGAGATGAAATGAAGGAAGGATCTGGTACTATCACAGTAAGGCACAGTATTATCCACGAACATCACCTTTTAGTCCCATTTGCTTTTTCTTTCTTGTGTTTTTGTGTTTTATTCCTTTCAACTGGGTACAATGGTGCCACCAACTCTGATCTTGAAATCAAGAGGGAGCACAGCCAGAGGCAATTACCAGCAGTTGACAGGAATACAATAACAAAACTGCACTGTGAATTGAACCATTCAAATAGACTTTATTCATAATAAAATCAAAACCAACAATTAAATGGATGAATTGCCAAAGCACTTGGGAGACTTATCAGCACTGGCAGCTCTTTTTCCTCACTTGTAAATGTTTGCTGTGGCACCTCACAGCTGGTATCCCCCCTTGAGTCATCAGGATGATGTTGGTGGTGCTGCAGTGTGGTAGTGGATCTAGTGGGCCTCAGTAGATGGAGAGTCCAAGCTTGACCAGCTGGCTTCTGTGCAGCTCTGTGAAGCTTTCAGCTTGTGTCTCCTGGCGGTGCTCTTGTATTTGTTATGCCTGCTACATTACTCCACAAAACAGAAAAAAAAAAATGTCTTCCCTTTTATGTCTATGAGAAATATTGACAGAGAGTTCAATGTGGAAGTACCAAAAACCTGTATTCTATTGTTTGGTTGCAAAAAGACTTGTCTAATGTCTCATGAGAAACCTGCTGACACACACACACAAAGACACACGCAGGTGTGTTACCTGCCAAAGCACAACCAAACACGCATGCACAGTGATCACCAATAGCATCACATCACTTCATATCATTGCCATTGTTGAGTCGACTGTCATTCATTTTGATGTGACCGTTGCTGTTGTTTTCTGCGACATTTCCTCCCTTTGTCTTCCCCGGTCCATCGGACACTTTATCGTTGTTGTCCGGTGAGCTTGACTATTAAGCTCGACAAAAGCTGCAGCGGGAAGACGATAATAAGAACTTACCTTGGCCAAACAAAGGTTTTGACACCAAGACAAAGGGGCCTCGTAGACAAAACCAAGACAAGGATTAAAGGTTAAGGCCATCAAACACCGGAAGTGCGGGCGTTCTTCTCCTTTTTTCAGGAAGCTTTATCATCCTCGAAAGGCAATTTTGTGGGGAATGGAATAGACAATTTATTTTGCATAAAAACTATTCAGAGGCGCCGCAATGCAATTCCGCGTCATTACAGCAGAGGTTTCGCCACAGAAAACTTTCTGCGACTGCACGAAAATAACTGTAAGCTGACAGCAATCACGGCGATGGAGTCGTCCTCCATCTCCAGCAGTGATAGAAGAAATAGAAGAAATTGTTGTCAGAAAGAGGGCGGTTAGTCTCATACAACAACTCAAATTATATTATGATTGTTTTGAACAAGAGTTTCAGATGTCAGTGGGACAATGTGAGGATGTTTTTGTGTAACGTGCCTCATGTGAGGAGGGGTTGGGAATTACTGGGAGCCTATTGAGCCAACACACACAGCGCCTGAAACTTGGTTTGTGGACATATTATAATGTAGTGGTGAGATGAGCTGGCAGTGAGAAACCTAATGATGTAGTAGTATGTGGGACGCTGCATTCACAGCCCTGCAAATGCGGTGGAAATAATGGAACTGCTTGCAAGTTAAAAAAAAAAAAAAAAAAAAGAAAAGTGTCAGATTCTCATAATTAAAAAAAAAAATGTGATGAGAGTGCAACTGCTAATTAAACAAAGTGAAATTCAAAAGAATAATTCCCGTGAAAGATCTCACCTGGTGAGCAATGACCTTCAGGGTTACCCTGGTTGAAATTAGCCTTGACCTGTTTGAACGTAAACAGCTGAACTGAGTTACTAAGAGTGAGTGGACTGCAGAGCAGGCTAATGGCCAAGCTGAAGGACAAGTAATGGTGGTTCGCTGTTATTATCTCATCCATTTTCCTTTTCCAATGATGCCTCATTGCAGAGTGGGTGACTGCCCAAGGAAATACCTTGAACGTTTGCCAAATACCACGATTCCCATCCAGTGAACACGTCAGGCTATTCTGCTGTTGGTGGTGGTTCTGTTGTTTTGTGTAAGCGGGATTTGGATGATTCAACTCTATCAGTCACAAATAAGAAAAAGGACAAACGGGCAATTTCATACTTAATTTCTTGGACCAAAAAGGGAGCCTCGGTCGCAGGTGGAACAGCCAAACTCTGCTCCACCAGCCTGGTGCCTCGTCCTCGTGCTTGTCACCAGTCTGGGGATGAGTCCGGGATGACATCAGCATTCCTCACACAGGAGCTGTTCTATCTTTAACCAGTGTGGTAGCATGCACAGCGCTTCTGAGCTGATGACACAAGTGTTTAGCTGGGTTGAGATCTAAGCTGTTTGGTAGGCCACTGCGTTCTGTGTGTGTCTGTGTGTGTGTGTGTGTGTGTGTGTGTGTGTGTGTGTGTGGGGCTGAGCAATGTCATCTTGGCAAACAGGCTCAGGTCCAAAATTGGCTGCAGAATCCCGTAACAATGTGTCAGATCCACACTAGAACCTTCACAGACATGTCGCTGTACACTTTGGGAAGAACTTGTAACAAGGGTTGGTTGGGTGGTTGGTTGGTTTCCAGCGGTAACAGCCGCACACCTCCAAACTGTTTCCACCGGAAGCTGTCCTTTGAGCCACAGTCCATGTCGTCGCCGCAGCCGCTCATTACCCAACCCTAACCCTAACAGCAGCCGACAGACCCCTTCAATGTACACAAACAGTCCGCGCCTGGCGAGGATGCGCGCGGACCTGGAGGTCAGAAACTGTCGTCGCAGCTGAGCGAAGAGCATGGATGCCCACAGTCCCACAGGAGGTGTTTCCCAAATACGCGCTTTATTTTCTTTGGGATCATCAGCCATCGAACAATCTTATTCTTTGTGTTTTTCCTAGTCCTGGTTGTGCATTTAATTTTAGTTTGTTCTGAACCCTGCGTTGAGTTTCAGTGTTGATTATCAAATCGTCGTTCGTTTTTGTTAGGATTGTTCTCTGTAAACCAGTACTTTAGTTTACTTTGTTAAATACATAATTTACCACTGATACCTGCCACACTCTGTTTCTTCCATCTTAACACATTTCAAAAAGAACATATTGTTTGTCTTGACTCAGGGCGTAACACTTGGGGGCAAATAAAGTGTTGACAAAAAGTAGATTCAGGTATTTTCTTTTTTAAAAGTCTTGATATGAATTTGTAAAAATAATAGTCTGCAAGCAATGAGCAGTTATATTTAGTTCCATTTAACACAAAATAGTCTTGTATGTACCACTGCAGTGTCTTTCAGTCAAAGTTTGGACAGAAGGACTGTAAGCTGTTCAGCCAAGCTGCTCATACACACGAGAGATGAGTCACAGAGCTTTGGGTTCACGGATCGACACGTACGCCTCAGCCCCTTAGCGGAACTGGGTGCACGCACACGCACACACACACACACACACCCTTGTGTCAATCTGTCAGAAACAAATGGGGTGGGGCGGGAAGAATGCTCAGCGTTTGCACCGGAGACCTCCGCCTGTTCTCGTGTGGGTGAGCGTGTTGACCGCACTGAAGATTCCACACTAGAACAGCATAAATACACGGGAGGAAAATTATCATTTAGAGCTTATGATACGTACAACGACGTCACAGTCAATGCAACTCTCATAATTAAGATCTTTACTCGGACTTAGCACTGAATTCTGTGGTGGTTTTTGCCCCAGCCATTTAATAACCCAGTCCTGCAGTGTGATTGGTGATATTTCAAATGTGAAATCTCGTCATCCTTCAGCACCAGTCGGTGTGCAGCCGGTATAGTGCAGATCATTGCCACTAGCGGGTAATGCTAATGAGCGACTGGATAGATCAATACCCTCACTCTGATTGGATCTCCATTCGTCCCTCCCTAACATTTCCGCTGCGTTTTAATTGACTGACTGATATCATGTCAGTCATGTTTCATCACTGTCGTTTTATACTGTCTATATTTAGTTCCCATCCATTGAGAAAGATTTGTCGACAAATATTTTTTTTGGTCGTAGGCTTTGCTGAGAAAAATTCACACTGCACATTGTCACAGAGAAGAACTACTGCTCCAAGCATGGCTGCACACAAACCTCAAGGAATGGCTACTGGTCTTAGCTGGAAGCTGGATTGGTAATTTTTAAATTTGGTTCAATAAACATTAAAATTTCACCTGAACATAAATGTTTGAACGGACTCCTACGTATATGAATAATACAGTCAGAAATCATATTTGGCAAACATTCAATCTGAGGTTTTCAGGTCAGCTTTTAATTGGCTTTCTCTCAAACACTACTGTAGAAACCAGGTTGTTTGCCCCAAATAAATATCATATTCCATGTACTTCCTTCCTCTGTACTTGTTGAAACTCAACCAGCTCATCTATTATTGACGGAAAACCTTCCTGCACCTCCCTCAGTCGAAGTTGCACTTCTCACAGCAAATCCACGTGCTGCTCGGTCCATTTTTCATGAGTTTGAATTTGAAGCTTACGAGTTGTGCAAGTTAACTGCCATCCTTTGTGCACACTGCAGCACAACCATTTAAGACCGAATCAAGGTTCGATTCACTCTCCCTGTTGGCGACCCCTGAGTCATCGTTTCAGTGCTTTTTTCACACTTTCCCAGAAAAAAAAAAAACCCGAATTCATGTTCGTAGGTGAGAACTCTTCGTTGTAGAGTTCAGACTTGCCCTGTAGATAGTTGCATACTACCGACTCACATTGGTCAACGCTTTATTTCACAAATACGTATGGCTAAAGTCACAGACACCTATTTTTAAAAGTGATTTTACTAATACAGCAACAGCTTAAAGACCAGACAGTTAATGGTACTACAATGGACACGATACACTGTGTGTGATTTTAGCTATTTGCCAGTACAATTGTTTGCCAGCACAAAGCAGTCAGTTATTGAATCAATGATATTTTTCTAAATCTTTCTAGCCTGCTGTATTTTTTTCAATGCACAATTTGTTTGACGATTACGCTATCGCAGTAGTGCACTGTTAAATTTCTTTGAACAGTATTTCGATTGGACCAAGCATTTACCCTAAACGAGACTTTTCCCCACGTGCAGGAACAGCGAGTGGCGTTTCAGTGGCCTACAAAATGTTGTAAATGGCTCAGCTTTGCCGCAGAGTGAAAAACCTCCTCTACCCGAACCAGCTGCGGTAATGGCAAACTAATGCCTCTCGGGGGAATTAGAACACATTTTACAGCGACGCAGATTAGTGCTCAAATAAGATTTTAGCATGACCAATTTCATTTATTTTGAACTGTGACATTACAGGAATGGCTCCGCGAGCAACTGCTGAATGTTTTCCTCAAGCTCTTTTTTCGGCGAGAGCTCCCTCTCACGTTGATGAAAATGAGCCACTTTGCGCCATTAAAGTTGCTCCACTGTGCAGCGTTATTAGCCGTGGCATTTTGAATGAATGGAGAAATGGCAGTCAGCTTTTAGCAGGCGGCATGAGGAAATCACTGAGGTCGCTCAAGTGCTATGCCAACACTTATTTGACAGACATTGTACTGAATGTATCAGTGGGCCCCTTGATGTATGTTTTTTTTTTTTTTTCATACGTACAACATTTATTCCAAGCAGTGTTTTAAAATCAGGTTCAGCTGTATGTTTCACCACTTTCACCGGCTGTAATGGAACTGTGTTAAAAACCCAAACGGCCAAAAAATGGCCACATGAAAAATAGAAACAAACAAACAAACAAACAAAAAATATAAATAAATTCAAGGTCAAATTGATTCGGCTTTGTGCGACTGTCAACGCACCTTGACACGCTGGCGCTCCCAGAATGAAAGGACTTGAACGTGACAAAGAGCCAGATGAAAGCTGCTTCTGAGGACTCCAATTAAACATATATGTCTTTGAAAATGTGCTCGCCTTTCATCACATCTGATTCATTAAAACACCGTATTCACTCGCCTCTGGACGCGCTTCCTTTTAACTTCAGTCCAATTACGCAGCTTTTTTTTTTCTCCCCCGGCTGCACTCTCCTCCCCCTCACCCCCCCCAAAAAAATAAAAAAATACATTCATAAATATGTATTTGTTTCCATAAATTGATGTTTGTTCCCCCCATTGAGCAGCGCTATGAGTTTAATTGAAGTTCCCTTTCGCAAAAGAAGATTTATTGAAGCGAAAAGATATCAGCTGGAAGAAATATATCTTAAAAGTTGGGCTCTCGGCGAGCCTCTGTGATCCTCTTTGATGCTTTGATTTTCAGTTCAAGACCTTTTTCGATGATTGCCATGGAAATGCTTAGGCGGTCTGATAAAACCTTTTTTTTTCTTTTTTCTTTTTTTAGCCAAGAGACTCGAAGCATTTGAACCCCCCTTCACCCCCCCACCGCCCAACACTGCCAGTATTTTTTTCTCCCCCCCCCCCCGACACAGCTTTCATCAGCTGTATCAAATTTCAAAACCCCGCAGCCCAGGTCTTTGCAAAGATTCAATAATGTTTAATATCTGCTGCTCAGTCAGTCAGACACACAGTGGAATTTGAGCTCAAGAGCTCTGCCTGCCGCCGCTCATATTCAAGCAGTTTAGGATTTGTTCAATGACTCTCTGCCCATTGTGGCCTGTTGATAAGAAATGGGGGAAATAGTGTTCTCCCGCTCTCTCTCTCTCTCTCTCTCTCTCTCTCTCTCTCTCTCTCGCTGTCTCTCGCTGTCTCTCTCTGTCTCTCTCTCTTTCTCTCTCTCTCTCTCTCTCGCTGTTTCTCTTTTTTTTACACCCTCAGTCGGTTTCATTTCCTTCATGATGTGTTTTTCCTTGGGGATAAGAGGCCATGAATACGCTAAGTATCCTTGATGAAATGTGAGCACAAAGCATGAAGTCAATCCAGTTAACCATGAGTGGTTACTGCCTCTACTTTACCGCGCCTGAGCAGCGCCGGGGACGAGGCGCCACGGCGGCATCGATGCGGCTCTCATCAACAGAACACCTCCTCAACATGGCCGGGACTCTCACTGTCAGACAGTTCTGGCAAGGAGTCACGCAACTCGGTTTTGTCTGCCCCACTTCGGCTGAAACAATGCGGCTGAAACGGTTTGAATTATTCAGATCTGATTTGCATGCACAATTTTTTTTTTTTTCTTCCCAAAGAATCATAAGCTGTTCTGGAAAAACTTGATTTGGCATCTATGTGTCTCTTTGTGCAAACCGATGGGGAGTATTTTAGAAGTGAAGCCTCTCCTTCAAATGTTTCTCCTCTCTGCGTGTCATTTTCCATCAGGGTGCCAAGATATATATTTTTTTATTGTTATTATTCAGGAATATAAACTACAACTCAGCATCCCGGCTGCTTTTTGAAAACTGTTAAACCTTTTATTCTTTACGACTGTTCTTTTCCAGCCGGACTTCATCTCCCAGTCATCAGATACAGACTTCTCCTCACAGCCTTCCACCTCTTACGCAGCCTTTGGTGTCTCACAGTGAGGAGCCACAGCCTAATGTGTGTGCAGTGTAAACCCATGCTGTTTGTATACGATGAGCCGAACAGATGACCCGGAGGGACAGAGTTTACAAAGCAAGAAATTGCCTGGAGAGGCTGGATACCGGGGGTTGAGTGGAGGGTCACGAATGCTCCTTTCCCCATTGAAGAGGGATCCTCGCACCCTTTCAGAGGAAGGAAGTCTTCACTGCTTTTTGTTGTTGTTGTCGTTCTTTTTTTTTTTTTTTTTTTTTTTTTATTCCGCACCGACATTTTTGAGACTCCACGCTGTCAAAGTTAAACCTGCATCAGCTTCGCCAGGATTTGACAGGAAAACAAATCCACTAATTTAACAAAGACACATTGTGCTCCAGAGTGAGATGCTGGTTAATTCCGTCAGGGTGCCTTTATTACTTATTCACTTAGAAACAAAACAAGGCTCACTATCTTGGCTTCTTTTGATGCTTCGACGGAAAAGTGCTGCTTTTCCATGGGGCACGATTTTTATTTTATTTTTTTCTAATACAAACCAGCTTTTATTGTTTGAGATATTTTGTTTCATGAATACATTTATAAGCCTATTTTATCACTCTCTTTCAGGGGGAGCCGGGCTTACAACCTTCAACGGCTGCTGGATCGTCTCACATTTCACTCCTCCAGTCCAGCGCATACATCTTGCTCACCTCCAGTCTGAAGCTTTCCCAGTAAAAGGCAACGCGCCCTGAAAATGCAACAGAAGAAGATGGAAAAATGGAACAACGGAAGCAAACTAAGGCACTGGAAAGGCTCCCGCAGTGCAGTCACTGCACTTTAATCACAACTGGGATTCTCTACAAAGACACTCAGGAAAATGCACTGAAGACTTTTCTCCCTGCCTCTTCCTTTCACAATAAAACACGTAGGGGGCCAGTTAATGGAAAAGGGGCCAGTGACTGCAGCTCAGGAGGTAGAGCGGGTTGTCCAATGATCGAAAGGGTGGCGGTTCAAATCCTGCTCCATCCCAGTCTGTCGTGTCCTTGGGCAAGACACTTACTTGTGTGTGTGAGGGATAGGCTCCAGCAGACCCCCCCATATTTTAATTTCTTTTGATTTAAATAGTGCAGCAACGTCTTTAATTTGATAGACATCTCCATACTACTCAAGCATTTTTTTTTTTTTTACATAAATAATCATTTTTAAACATTTGCATGGCTGACTTAACCAAAATTACTTGTTACTTTTTGACAGGTTGTTGATTCTGGGGGAAACTTTAATGCAGCTTTCCCAGCTGTGAAACTGCTGCCCGTCATTAAGCTTTGGAGGAGGATGTAGAAAATGGAAACATGCGCCAAAAAAATGAGGAAGAAAAAAAAAATCACACAAATTTAGCGCGTTGATAGAGATTTAAATCCTTCGTGGGGACTTCCAAGCCCTCCATTTGCCAGCAAAACACTTAGTGGGATTAAAAATGCTCCTCCCCCCATGGCCTTGTTATGAGTCAGCCCTGCCTGCCTGTTCTAGATCAGACGCAGTGAGGCCACACCATCGGGGTCAGCGCTGGAACCACGGTGAACAAGCCCATTTTTTTTCTCTTTTATTATTATTATTTTTTTTTTTTCTAGCCGCTACCGGCTGACAGCTGGCTTTACAGCACGTTGCTCGCCCTTCTGATTAGATGATGTACCTCATTTTATCCCCTATACTCCGTCAAGCCTGACCAGGAAGCTCAGCAGGCTTGTTGTTTATGCCCTTGCCAATACGCAATAAAGACTCCATAAAAAAACAACAACACACACACACACACGCACATATGCTGACGCAGGTGACGACTCACACTTTCCAGCCCACTAAAGTACAAGAGAGAAAACAGGACAAGGACGGAGAAATGATAATCATTTTGAAGGAAAAGGAAGAAAAGCCAGGATGCTGAATGTGCGGGGTCGTCACAGCCATTCTCCTGAGGGTCGCCTTCAGGCTTGATGTCTCAGAAAAATGTTGCATTGACAGCAAACAGGGATAACTAATTGTACACTTTGAATGTGAAGCCTGCCCACAGGGCAGTTTGGCAGAGTTGCCAGCAGAAGGATTTCCGCGTGTCTGCTCCACACTGAGGCGGGCGCGCTCGCCAAACTGCACGTTAGCGCTGAACCAAAGGAGACGATCACAGCGAGAGGCGCGACTGCGCCCTCTTCTCAAAGGCGCTGATTTGTCAATGGAAAGTGCAGCCGCTGCGGAGGTGTTTCACGTCCAGGAATGACTGTAATTCCCATTAAGGATGCTGCAGCAGCCGAGAGGCAAATGTGACCATCGTCTGCGCGTCTGAAAAATGAGGCTGCTTTATTTTCTTTTTTTTATTTCATTGATGTTAATGGAATGGCCGGCTTTTCTTCACCATCATTCATGAAACCTCTCTGGCGAGAAAGGTTTTCACATTAATATTCCAGAGGGTTTCATTTATAACGCATTAAGAGAAGTCAGACAAGATTTGTCTATTTTACTTCATCCTATACCCGTTGGCATGCAGTATTAATGTGTGTTATGTATATACAAATATACTAAAATACATATAATACTAGCATAATAATGATAGTGAAAAACTATTTTATGTTTGTATTGAGACATATTAAATACATAATAAACTCCAAATGCTAAAAATCAACTTGAAGAACAGAACACATGCAAAATCACTGAAACCGAGAATTTCATAACACTGTTACGTTTTATTTCAGTAGTGTTTTTCCAGCTTTGCGTATGTTTACATGCATATATATAAAAATAATGTGTTCAGCAGGTCGACAAATGTTCATTTCAAGGAAATTTCTATCCAGAGATAAAACACGTAGCATCTTGTTTCTATAAACCACCGATTTGCTGGTCTTTTTTTCTAAAATCCCACAGTAAAGCCTCAAGTATTTTTGAAGTATTTTTTTAAGAGCAAAATACATCATAGTTAGAACATACTGGAAATGCTGACAATAACGGCCCAACATTCTCCCCCCGTCTGTTCTTATTGCAACCTTCACCCCCTGAAAAATAATATTTGACTCCAATTTCAACTTGCTGGACTGTTCACAGCAGATCAGGAGAAGTGTAAAGAGTGAAAAGAGTGTTATCATGGGTGCAGAGTTTGGAGACTACAGAGGGCTTTCTTGGGATTTTCCGTAGAGAGCAAACACAGTTGTTGTGGTGGAACATGGCGCTAAGAAGGACTAAAAAAAAAAAGAAAAAAAAGAAAGGCTAACAAAAACTGCAGCTTTATCAACCATGAAAGCAACTTGAGAACTTGAAAGAGGTTTAAACGCTTTGAAGAAAAGGCAGCCCACCACCAGATGATATCTCTCTCTGGGCCTTCGGAATGATGAGCGACACCTTATTTTCTGTCCATAATGTTGTTTGAGGCCCACTAATCTAACAACGAATAAATAAAAATACTTTGAAACAATGTTACGGAATAAAAAGCGGCAGCAACAGTGTTAAATTTAACTCTATTCAACCAGTTATGAAATTATTGCAGTCATTTTGAAAATAACCCGCTGACCAGAAGTGCCTGGCTTGAATTCTTTAAAAAAAAGAAAAAAAAAAAAAAAAGTGATGGGGAAAAAGAAATTCAGCTGGTGAGGGTTTGCGGAACTCCAGCTGAGACACTGCTTTATGAATTCTCTTTGAAGACAAGCGACTTGGCCAATTTGTGCAGCGTTTTCTCTTTTTAACATGAGCCACTAACATTACGGCGCAACGCAGAGTACATGGAGCGAGTGAGCAAGGATGAGCTCAGTATGTGCCATGACATCTAATATAATAAGGCTGCAGGGCAAGAGTGAGGCTTGTGTGTGTGCGTCCCTATGAGCTAAAAATATAGTCACTGGGTTCAGCAATGCAGGTAGATTCAAATCGTTCTCCTAATATCCCAGAAGGAGGCCTGGAAAAATGAAACTTCGTATCCAGGCTGATCTCTTCGACTAAGCAGCAACTGCAAATGCTCTGAAAGACGCATGACCTGTGAACGAGTCTTCAGCCATGGAATCTGAGCAAGAGATGCAGGTCTGCAGTGCCAGGAGTCAGGAGATGTTGCAGGACTTTTGAATACAGACCGGCTCATTCTGTGAATCCAATGTCAATACGGGGATAATTATTATTAGAGTCTGTCCCAATGGTAAACTGACGGCCTCTTCAGAAACTAGGAAGTGTATAATGGAGAGGCAAATTGCTTTCACCTGTGGGGATGAATACCTTGTTAAAGTGAAGAGGAGGGAACAGAGATCAATTATAAAGCAGACTAAACTGAAACTCTGCTTTAAAGAAAAAAAGTAGAGTCGGTTCCTTGCTGGGGAATGTTTGGTATTGTCACGACAAGAAAGGAGGGAAGAGCAGGGTACTACAGCGAAGGAATATTTGGCATTTGGCAATTACGTCAATCGGTTCTGTGAGAAATTTGGTGAACCTTCAAACTACCACACTCACACTGATGACACAACAGCACATGTGCCAAGTACACTGACAGGCACAGCGTTAGCATTCAACTCGGTCAGAATTAAACTGGGCAAAGCACCCAAATGGGCAGACATGCAGGTTTGAGTTCATGGGAGCCTTTTCAAAACTTTCCCAACTGTTATATAATCACTGCGTTCCAAAATGGTGCAAAGTAAATATGAAATATCATCCCCTGGCCCAAGGGCTATATTTAACTATCAACATCTCTGAGTGGTTGACTTGACCCACTCCAACTTGTATGTAAGAGGAGACGAGGTGCTGGTGACACGACTGTGGCATAGATGAGTCAGTCAGGAGGCTTTTGTAGCAGCTGCGCCAGACGACTACTTATTGATTTTATTTCAGCTTTTAATTGAACGAAAAGGCACCTTTTAACGAAAAGACTGATCATAAAAGTGATTGTAGTTTCCGGAGTTTTTGTAATGACAGCAGGAATTTAGGCCCCTTGGGTCTTTAGTGCACAATAAAAGATGATATTAAATTGATAGAGTTGTGAAATAAGGTGAGTAGCTCACATGTTGAGCCTCCATATTCATTCATTTACTCCATTGTCTGTTACTTGTAAACTTTGACTGCCCTGTTCCCGGCACTGAATGTCAAGAGTAAAGTTTCCATATCCGGCTGGTTCAGTCGCACTGACTGAAAGGTGACGTATCAGCGCTATAAACACCATTTTGTGGTCTGTGGCCACTCACAGAAAAAAGAAAAAGCTTTCTGAACTCTGTTGTCGGTGTTTGCGACACTACTGGAACAGGTTGGCTTTTGTCTTTTTTTCTCCCAAGTGGACAACACCACGTTATAATTGCCTCAATGAGATTTTTGCATAGAGCTTGACAGCCTTTGAGAATCAAAGTCAACGTTTTTAATATCAAAGGAGAATTAATTCAGATTGTGAGTCAACAGTCAAAATGGCCTAATTACTGATATGCTATGAGACATGTTTACAGCAGCTATCAGTGAAAGGGAGCATTTTCTGAAAACAGACTCAATAACAGCCATCTGGGGCTTTGAACACCATGTGGATCTCATAAAGATGATGATGGCTTTTTCTCTGTTTCAACTGAAAAATTGGCAAAGTTTCATTTGCAGGCAGCCTCTCTCTCTTTCTCTCTCTCTCTCCCTCCCCCCCCCCCCCCCTCTCTCTCTCTTGCATTTTTCTTTGTCAGTCAGTGATTGGCACTATTCATAAGCAAAGATCATGAGGTGACAACAAATCCACTGATTTACCCTTTCTTCATTAAATACCTTTTATGCATGTGTGTTTTTTCTTTGTTTGTTTTGGTTTTTTTTTAATTGTGTCTATGTGTCAGATCAAGGCAGGGGAGCTGCTTGAGCGCGACTGAGCGACGGCCCTCACAACCTCCTCCACTTTTGAAAAGCAGCCATAAACATCAGCGTAAAGATGCGTCGCGAGGCAGTAGGTGCAGTGGAAGTGAAGCGCCACTGTTGGTGGAGCTCATAGCAGCAGCAGCAGCAGCAGCAGCCCAGTCAGGAGACTCCTGGGCTTTATGGTGATTCATTACTCTATTAGGCCTCTTGACAGAGATAAGGACCAGCATGTTTCAAAGTGATAGCTGACCTCTGCGTTCTACCCATCCCAACGCCAACATGCCCACAACAGCTGCCGTTTTTCAAACACATGCTCACTTACACATGGAAGGGGAAGCCGACCAAGATACTCACACACTCGGAGCAGCGACGCTGCAACGTAAGAGAACAAAGTCTCATCATCATCATCATCATCATCATCATCATCATCATCATCATCTCAGGAAACAGTCAGCGAAGTTTCCAGCGATAATAGTGCTTAATAGTTTGTATGTTTTGTGTTGCATTATCTATTTTTATGCCTCAAGACTGAAAATATTCCATATTTATGTATTTTCTGTAAAATTTTGTATGGCCTCAGAACCGCACAACCTTTTAACTGTATTATATTTAGAGCATACTGTACAGAGTAGTCTTGCATTCTTGCACTATTTTCTCTCACTACATTTACTTTTTCCAGTATTTGCACTGGTACTCGAGTTGCTTCAAGGTCATTTTACGTGTGTATAGTGACAATAAAGGCACTCTATTCATTCTATTCTATTCTTATCAACGTGCTGACTCGGTGTTTGTTATAATTGCCAATTGGTTGGCAGCACAAACTGGAGGGCGGAGGGAAGAGAGATACAGATTTGGCTCTCTCATGGTGAGGTGGCACGGCACGAATCAGTAACACATGGGGGGGAAAAAAAAGCAAAACAACACAAAAATGCCAAATACAAAGTTCTGAGATTCTTTTCATGTGTTTTGAACAGAGTAGTGCAACTTACATGTTTTAAAAATGCAGAGCCTGCACCTAAGAAAGTTCTATGCAATTTACTCATTTGTCATGTTCGGAAGAGTGCAGCCAGAGAGCGCTGCTTGTGTGTGCGTGCACACGTATGTGTGTGTATCTGCGGGTGAAGAGGATAATTTCACTCTCAAACTTTGAATTTAAATATTGCTCCTCACTAAAGAGTGTGCTGATTATGCTTCACTGGACTCTGCCCACACCCTGGCCTCCAGCACTTATTAAATATCACAATCTGTCCTTTGACAGCCCAATTAAAAGGCCACCTTCCCTCATTTAGGGTAACAGAGCAAAACCAAGCAGGCTTTCTAGAGTGCAGTGAAGACAGTCAGTGCTTCTTCTATGTGGATATGTATAATACTAGATTATGGATCAACCGAATTCCATCCTAACCACACCCAACCTCAAGCTGTTCTATGCTAGTAATATTACAGGTATATACAAGGCAGTTCAATTCGAGTATGTTGTGCTGTAGGTGTAAAGGGCAGTATTAGAAAAGCAAAAGTGAAACCAGTCAGATCAACTGTAAAAATGATGAGTTATGCAACTTATATGCATAAAGTATATGTATACCTGTATGCATAAAGGTCATTATGCACTTGTTCCAAGTGCTGCACGTCATCAATAAATGTTGGAAACTTGATTTGATTTTTTATTTTTTTTTTTTCACTTTGCCATCCACAACAGAATCATGCAAGATGGGATGTCATGCACAGAAGCAAAATAAAGCCTCTGGTTTATTCTCAAAATGAAAGAATAAAACCCTCCGTCTTCAGGGCTTATCACATTTCTCTACCACGGCAACAACCACAGCGGTACACATCAGCAGCTCAGTACTTTCTTGTGTGGCTGGAAGCAATAATGTCCTATCACACAATCTTATACTTGCATTATTGCGGGGCATTGCTGGCCTAGCAACTCCAGCGGTACCGTGGTACCGAGCCATCGGAGTTGTTAGATGGCACATTTCAACAGACAGGCAATATCCAGAGTAATTTCTGAGTGAAAATAAAAGATTCACATCACTTGATTTATCCCGAAGGAGCAATCAAAAGGCAAAGAGCAGTACATTCAGCATAGGTAGTAACTCTGCAGTTGTGTCCGTGCAAGTGTCGTATAACTGTAAACAGCAGATTATGAGCAGTGAGAGCAGTATGAGACTAACAGTGCAGTCTGTACTGTGAAATAATTAAAGTGCAATAGTGTCCAAATTTAATAAACAACAACTTCCAACAAGACTAGGTAAAAAAAAAAAAAGAAAAACTCCCGGTTTGCGCTGAACTGCAGGTCTATGTTACAACCACAGGCCTCACTAAACCAGCGTTTCTCTCACTCGGCTCTCCTCCCCCCTCCCCTGCCTACGCCATCCATGACTCCGCCTTGGAACAGCCCACTACATTGTGATTGGCCAGCTGCTCACAGTCAGGAATAGTGCTACTTGCAGCAATGCTGTCCACATTGTTAAAAAAAAAAAAAAATGAAAAAAAAAAAAAAAAAGTGATAATCAGCTCGACTTGTGACATAGAAAGTGGAGTAAAATCCCAAAGGCCTGTTTTAGCGCAATGCTTAAAAAGTTTCAGCCGGCCGTCTGGAAAAACACAGCTCGTCATTTTTGTTTGTACTGGTTGTGCTATTTGGCACGCAGTATCGCAAAAAAACACGTTAGGTCTCCTTTAAAACTATCAGATTAAATTGTAACCATATAATGCTGACGTCATGAATTCAGGGGTGGTTTGAGAGTCTCACTCTGCATGCAACTGCAACTGCAATGTTCTGAGGAGCAGCTTTCACACGCACTGCAGCCGGTAAGCTGTATAAAGAACGTGTGACAGGAGGAAATGGTCTGCTGGTGGTTTGGGTTTATTTTAGTCAAATGTAGATGCTGCTTTGCAAAGTAGAAACAACACTTTGCTGTGGTGCACTGCAGCGGCAATCAACTACAATGTTGATGAAAGCCTTTTGCACCTTGTACTCCACTGTTGCCACCACGCACTCATTAAACATGCACAGGGAAATGGAATGAATTTGTCTTTGTTCAGTGACTTCGTTATTTTTTGGAGAAGTGAAACATGTGTAACTCATTGTTATTATTGCGACATTCATATTATAGGAGAAAACCAATATTGGCCCTTGACAGTCAGCAGCACATGTGGGTCATCCATCAGCTGTATCAGTATCTGCATTGGGTTTAAAGGAAAATCCATATTGCTCAACCTCTAGAAAATAGCATACGGAAAGTCTGTCCTAAATAAAGTGCATATTGACTATAAACTACATTTCCCTATAACAGATGTCAATTCAGTGGCCTACATGGCGATGACCACAGGATTCCATATCAATACAATTAGGATGAGCAAGCGAAATTCCAGGTTTGCAAAGCCTCCTTTCACAACTACGCCACAATATTTGTAACTGGAATAAATGTTAATCCAAAACAGAGACATCCAAGTTACAGTTTGTTGATTGACTGCATTTACACAATCACAAAAAGTCAAAGGAAACTCTGTTGGTGATGTGGCTGATTAGGGGGAAAATTAGATTGACACACAATCTTAATAAATCTTAGTAAAAGCAAAACCCCAATAGCAAATATTTGTTTTTTTTGTTGTTTTTTTTTTTTTTATTGTTTTTATTGTCACTAACTGTGTTTCCATTAAGTGAAAGCTGTACTGCCAACACCAGGCAACTTACCGCCACCAAGTCACCAACCCAATGACTGCGTGCTCAAGGACGACAGTAAGAAGCAACGGAAACAGAAGCACGGCATTTCCAGGTGCTTTTTTTCTCAACTCTATGTGAAGCGGCTTCATATGGACTCTGGCGCCATACGTTCATTATCACAAACATACAGAAGCCGAGGGCAACGCGGTGGACGCCCCATCCCCAAAGATCTGCGGAGCCTATCTCTCCAAACCAGCACTGCTCCCTCAGCTCAATATCAGTTTGTTGGAAAGACATTTAAACTGAACGGCTCAGCTCATTCATCTCTTATCTGGCTGCTGTAGGTTAAAAAAAAATTATAATAATAAAATCCTGTTTCATTTTACTCTGATTGGTTCGCCGACTGCTTGTGGAATAATTGACCTCAAAGTCAATATTTTATTTTTCAGAACAAATTTTAGTTATCTTAAAAAGTTTGTATTTTGAAACTGCTTCATAGACTGCCATCGATGCCAGTTTGCCCCACACAGTCATGTTCATTCGTCTGGCAGCTCCTTTAAAATTAAATGTCTTCACTGGCTTACAGTTCATTATAGGATTGATTTAAAAAAAAAAAAAGAAAAAAGAAAAAGAAGTTTGTTTTTTAATGATCTTAATGCACTCGTACCACGATACTTAGCTAAGATTTTGAACTGTTAACGAGAACAACAATTTACTGCTTCCAACTAGTGAGCTAGTTTTAAAGGCGCCAAGGTTCACACACAGACAATGGTGTGAACACTGCATTTGCTGTCGCTGCTCCAAGACTGTGGTTTAAGTATTAATGTCCCTTTTAATTGTTATAATGTATACACTTTTATCCACGTTGTAAGCACTTTGGACATCTGCTGGTCGCTGTTGAGTGCTTTATAGCCTGAATAAAGGTGGATGGATGGATAAAAGGATGGATGGACGGACGGATGATTAATTGATTGGTTGATTGGTTGGTTGGTAGTTTATGAATTTTAAAGGTACACTTAAAAGCTTCTGATAATCTCTGATTCTAATATGACATTGAAAAGATAAATGCTACTGTAGGTGATAAAACTGTATTCGTAAAAGTGGACTGGGAGGTCAAGTCCTCTTACAGCAGCTTCCCTGATTGCACAGCTTTCATGCAGGTGCCTAACCCACATGAAGCTGAAGCGACTTTGTTGTCAATGGACAGGCTCTTTTAATGAATTCTGCATTATATAGTTAAATATTATTGTTGGAGGGCTTTTAAGTAGATTAGTGTAATCTGTCTATCTATCTATCTACAGAACACCTTTACTGCAGACTCTGTTTGCATTTCTTCCACTGGAACACGGACACTGGATGTCAGAGGGGAGCGTCTGACCACATCTATATCTGGCGCAGACAGATCAAACAAATCTTTAGCCAAGGTTATGACAAGTATCTTGTGTCTGGAGGCATTGATGCGGATTAGTAGAACTTTGATGTGTTTCCTGTGCGCATACCATGATCAGATTACATCCTTGCCTGTTTGTCTTTGTGGATATGTTTGCTGTCAATACTTTGACCGACGGTCCGTCAGCAACAAAATAAAAGACAGTCCTGTGTGGCAGGCGCATCCAAGCTGCTTGACGTTTCGGGATTTTTTTGCGTACATTTTTTTCTGGATTGCACGGATTCTGGTTCCTTTTGATGAAATAAATCTCCCTCAACATGTTTCGTTAAATCATGCAATTGCGTAGTTCAAACATATTTCAGCCAGTGTGCAAGGCCCCCCCGCCCCCCGGAAGAGGTGGTTACATATTTTATGCATTTCTCTCGAAGACGCCCCCCACCATGGTGGAGTAAAAAAAAAAAAAAAAACCCTTCCTTTTGTTCATGGAGCTGAGGACTGAGTCTGAGTGAAGGCTGAGATATTCACCGAGACATCCCTGCCTGCACTCGAGGCTCTGCCACAGGATATTGCGACTGCAGTCTTTAAAAGAGGCAATAACAGCTCGCATTTCATCTGAGACTGCATTTGTAAAAAAAAAAAAAGGCGTAGCGTTGTGATAACCAACCTTTCCTTCCTCCAGCGGCGTTGGCACGAAAAAGGAAGTCGGGATCAAAACAACCCAACGGAAAGAAAGCTTCAGTCGCGACAAAGACAAAACAATTGACTTATGAATTAAGTGTATTCCCAGTGGGCTGTTAATATTCAGCCGTAACAGCTGTAAGTTCTTTCTCAGTTTGCATATCCGACCATTATTTTTTTTTGTTGTTGTTGATTTGACCTTGATTGAAGGCATGGGAAATAGAAATTATTCAAATGAGGGGGGGGCGATGGGGGCGTGCGTTCAGGTTCCATCAAAAAAACTGGTGCAGTTTGTTTGAACACATTCCCTTCCCTTGCATTTCCTTATTTACGACTTCCCTCTTCAGGGTTTGAAACAAAAGGCTCCAGTGTTTTTATCGACGGCTCCCGTCAAGCCGTGCCTTCTCAGGCTCATGAAGTAGAGAAAAAACAAGAACGTGCCACGGCAACAGCAACATAAGTTTTTACGGAAAACGACCAAAGAGACATCGCCATGAAAATGGAAGGAAAATACTAAACGATGAGTCTGAATGCCCCCCTCCGACTAGTCCATCTTCCCTGCGTCTCTGGCTTCCGCTGCGTGCGGCAGCGGCGAGGGGAGAGTTGCAGGCGACAGTCCCACAGTTTGTCCAGAGCACCGGCAATTAATGGAGACAATTTCAATTTTGATACGCCGGCCTCTGCCGCAACAGGCCAGGCGAGACAAGTTGAGGAAGTCACCTTTTCTAATAGATGCCACATGATATTAATGTACGGCGGCACGCTCCCGCTAACCTGGCAGCCACAGGAAATCAATCACCTCCCCGGCATTACTTTCTTTTGACAAATATGCTCTCGCCAGGCCGGGTAGCAGAGCTAATGGCCTCCAAAGTATATCTGTCAAAAGACACGACGTCTATTAATTATTCAGTCACCTGTGCCTCCTCGCGCTACAATATTTACAGTGCTGCAAGGAGCCTCTTCTCCCAGCGGTGCACCGTCCCTGAAGCTGCTTTCGCACGAGCCACAATTCCATCTGCTCTGCCGCTACCGAGAGAAGGAGGCGGGGGTGGAGGTGGAGGAGGAGGAGATGGGGGAAGGCACTTTCATCACCGATCAAAAGACATCTCTGGAGGTGCCCGAGAGTAAACACGACTGAGGTCTGGTCGGTGGGAGGAGGGGGTACATTGTGTCTGTGTCATTAATGAGGCCGGTAGGGCTTCATCAGCACGCCGACGTCATGCCGTCATTCGGCCAATCGTCCCTCTCAGTGCAAAGTGCACACCTATGGAATTCCTTGCCGTCGGAAATGAAATCCCGAACGGAACTGAAGAGGCTCAGTGGCAAAGTCAAACACTGGCTCAAGCCGCAGCAGAAATGTGAACATTAATTTCCTGTTAAGTCAACGTCAACATCGCCCAAATCTAAATTGCAATTGACAACCGCAACTGTGTTTTTCTTTTTTGTATTGTTCACTGCATTTATATCATTTCATTTTTAATTGTTTTTTTTTTTCTCTCCGTATATCTCAATGTATTCTAAAAGCGTGACCAGGGACAAAGAGCGCAGAGTAGCTGAAGCTAGACATCCTGTATATGCATCACATTTCCCCTTTCTTGTGGCTGTGTTGCGTGTACAGCCTTGGGTGGTGGGGAGGGTGGGTCAGCGAGTGGCAAACAAATGGGAGCACGTGTTGGGAGCGCAGCCGTTGGCCTGTCACTCCGAATGTGGAGGCGTTGCAAAATGCACTTTGTTAATTATGTGTGTATAACGACGCATGACTAATGCGACAAACTGGGAGGGGGCAAACTGTGTGTGTTTCAATTTGACAGTGTCCAGCGAGGGATATTAGAGGCAGGCGCCGCCGAACAATGGGCACAATGGTGGCCCATCCAGCTGTTGCCAGACGACCACCGGCCACCGAGCCAGCACCAAGTTAAATCCCCTTTCTTCCCGCCCACCGAGGAGGAGCAGGGGGTCGGGGTGGGAGGAGGGCTTCGGGAAGGGAGCGATTGCTGCGTTCAAGTGCTCGGGGGAAATGTTGGAAGTCTGCTTTGGAAAGTCTGGGGCTTTCATGGGAACACTGTGAACACATGGGCGACGTCCCTCTGGTAAACTGAAATCGCAGCACTCTTCTGGAATGTTAAGCCAGACATTTTTTGTAGATTTTCTTTTCCCTTGGAATAATTGTACAAAAGACCACATATAGAACCTTTTACCATGATGAGCTTGGGCTTGTTTTTTTTTTTGTTTTTTTTAATAGAATGTGACATTACTCAAAGCTTTGAAAGGAAACACAAATCATTCACTCGTGAGTTAGAATCTACCCTTTTGGATTTGGTACTAATTTTGGCAAATAGCAAGAAGACTGATGAGCTCAGCCACTTATGTTGATACACAGTGAAACTCAAAGTGACTGAATCCACTTTGTTGTTCAATTCACAAGCGATCAAATTAGCTGACTCAGCGTCTGTGGACAAGATGCAGCAAGAAGAGGACGTGCTGAAACTTTCACAACAATGTTGGAAACTGTTTGTCTGTTGCTTGTCTGTATGTCTCTTAAACCACCGTAAATAAATAAATAAACAAATAAATCTTGACATAATCTGATTGGTTTCCATTCTATTAGGTTGATGCTATGTCACATTTAATGTTTATCTTAATGGCAATCGTTTTGCTTGTAGTTTGTTGAGATTTGTGGATTTTTCTAAGAGACCTCAGAAATATTTCCCCCAAAGTGTTGACAATGAAAAATTGAAATTTAATTGTAAAAAGAATTGCTATTTTTGTGCCTTCAACATCTGCAGCAATGAAACTTTCAGCACCTGCCAATGATGATATTGTGGGTTTAAAAAAAAAAAAAACATTAATTATGGAATGGGGTGCGTGTGTGCGTTTTTTTTTTTTTGGTTGTTGTTGTTTGTTTTGTTTTGCGCTTCTTCTTTTTTTATGATCCACACCTCGTGAACGCAACACCAGCGTCTATATAGGTCACGTGAGACGCTCCCGTAATAATGCAGTGACGTTGTGGAGGTCCGTTAGTGTAGCGGAGTCTGATAGCCTGTCACCCCGGGTAGGCAGACTCGCAGCAGCAGCAGCAGCGCTGGTGGTGGTGGCGGCGGTGCTCGCCTGGTTAAAGCCGACGGGGGTCGGTCCGTGTCGGCGAAAGAAGAAGCGGAGCACGAGGAAAGACGGGGATGACGGAGCGCAGCGGTAAAAACGAGGCGCGGAAGCTTGTTTTTATTTTATTTGTATTTTTCCAATAGAATTTTTTTTTTTTTTTTTCCCCCGCTCTACAGCATCAGCACTCTGGAACGTGTTTTGGCAGTGACTGGCTTACAAGGGTTGGGGAGAGGATACTGTTTCTATTTTTCCTTCTCCTCCTCTTGTTGTTTCTCTTCCCTTTAACCGCGTTGCTGTCGGGTTCGCATGGAGAGAATTCCGCCTTAAGTTGACACACCTGGAGAGGGGGGACTCGCAACAACAAGGCGGAATTCGAAGACGGGAGACGGAGAGAGAGAGAGAGAGAGAGAGAGAGAGAGAGAGAGAGAGAGAGAGAGGAGGGGAAAGGCGAGAGGGAAACAATTGACTAGTGACCTGGAGGATCGCTTATTGTGCGGTGTGTTAAAATAAATACCAATAACGGGACTGGTGGAGGAGAAGGAGTCGCCTCGGCGGGGAGGAGAGAACCGCTTTTTTTTTTTTTTGGTAAAGCCCCGCAAACCCTGCGGGGATGAGGACGCGGAGGGACGTCACGCATCCGAGGTGTCGGCGTGATTAAAAGTGAGGGGACTCGGACGTTGGTTGGTTGGTCGGTCGGTTCTTTTTCTTGTTAACCCCCCCACCCAGCGCCACCTCCTGATTCCAGGAGGCGGTGATGGCTGGTGGAGGCACCGGGGCTCGCACGCTCCGTCAGCCCACCGCAGCCGCGTCAGTAGCCGCAGCAGTTGGGCGAGGAGGAGGAAGAAGAGGAGGTGCAGGAGGAGCAAGAGGTAAAAAAAAACAACAAAAAAAAAACACCAGCACATGCACGTCTCGTCACTTCTCCACATCCCCATTATTCATTTAGCCTTCCACACCCTGCACTCACCTCCATTACATCCAGCCGACCCACCCCCCACCCCCCCATCCGTCAATCCACGCAGCCAGCCGGCTGCTGCCCTTCCCTCTTTTGCTGTCTACTGCCCTGCGTCTTTCTGCCTCTTCAGGGACTTCCCGGGCCTCAGGTGTGTTTGTGAAAGGTTTGCAGGGACACTCGTGGTGGCCCCTCGAGGTGTGTCACCCTAAAAATAATATACGGAAACGGTATTTTTCCGCCACTTAACTCAGACTAAACACGGACAGTTTGTTTCTGCTTTTTCCCCTGCTGGAGATTCCTAAAGGAACGATCATTTTCATCAAATAGGGGGTCAGGGAGTCTGTATTCGTTTTCGATTTAAGTTTAGGAAAGCCCGCCACCTCCCGCCTGGACCTGCCAAGAAGCGAAGCCCGGGAGTTTCCATTGATCGAGTTCAATTAACAGGGCTTTTTATCCACTTCATCGTGTCCAGCTGCCCAAAGTATTTGGCACCAGCCCTGCGCATGGCCGGGGATAACTGAAAGCTGATGAGATGGACACGATGAAAAATCAGCTAAGCTCACCCAATTCCACCCGTCTGCCCGCCTGCCTATATTTCCGGGTTCGGTTGTCAAACCAGGCTCATTTATCGCCCTGCTGTTTGAACTGACACAGGCGCAAAAAAGGTTGAAGTCGGAGAACACCAGCGGGCTTTATGAAGCCAGTAAAGCAGAAATACTGCCGGAATTAAATTCTGTGATAAAAAGTTGGCAGCGCGACAATAAGAAGGGCTGATATCAATCACATTGAGTGGTGGGAGGGGAAAAAAAACCCCAACAATAACATAGTTGTTACTGGCAGCTCTGAGCTGTCATTGCTTTATTTCCCAAGTGTCTTGTATTGGAGGGCAGTTTTAAGAGGCTGCTGGGTCTGTGGTTACCTCCTCTTTTAAAGGACAAATGCATCTAAATGTCACACACAGAGTCTATATTTAATAGCTTTGATTGTTCTAAGAAGGGAGTCAGACACAAGTAAAAAAAAAAAAAAAAAAAAAAAAGTCTTCCTCTCACACACACACACGCACACACACGCACACACACCACCACCACCACATTGTCTCTTTCCTGCCACATTATTAATAGAAAATGTCAGTTTCACTCTCAAGCCTTCCTCAACTTGTTTCAACTTCTTTACCATCATTTTAGCTTGAGTTATGAAATTAATTTTTCTTTTTGAGCGTGTCAGTCACTGTCCAAGCATCCGTTTACTAAGTATACTTATGCTAAACAGGTTTCAATGTATTTTGTAATGGTTGAGAGTCACAGATTGAATTTTTTTTCTTTGGTGCAGATTTGGTTATCATGCGTGATGTGGAGCTCAAGTGGCCTGGCCCAGATCGGTCCAGCTTTTAGTGATAATGGGTAGGAAAAAAAAAAATGGATGCACAGCTGGCCATCCTGCATCCGTCATCTGTTTTGCAACACTACAGGAACACATCTCTTAATCTCTCAGCAGCACTGTCCAATCTGATTCATATTCAAACAAAGCAAAGCATCACTATACTTTTACCCAGAAGCCCAAAAGACTTTTGCTTTTTTGTTTATTCGGGACTGAGCCCCTGCGATAGACCAGCTCTGAAGTCAGAGCAGGTCATCGCAAGGCGAAGACCCGTTCGTTCGTTTGTTTGTTCGTTGTATGTTATTTATTCGGGACTGAGCCGCGCCCCCTACATAGACCAAAAAACTAGAATGGCCGTAGCGCCCTCTAGGAAGGTCATAGACACATGGGACAAAGAGCCACATGTTCCTTGAATTCATACCTAATTTTCATAAATGCTAACCTATAACCCCTAACAAACCGGAAGTGAGATATTTTCACTTGTTTGAAAAAATCTCAAAACAAAACAATCAGGAACCGTAGGTGTGACAGACTTGAAATCAGAGTATGATGTAGACCACACCTTCATGACCTACAGTCATCGAAAACTTTGTGATAGAGGCTTTAGTTTTAATTTTACGGCCCTTCAAAGTAAAGGTCTTTTTCACACATGCAGGTCGGACCTGCTCCAAATTTGGATTTCTTGAAAAAGAAATAGACCAAATGGGAACTGTCTACCCCACTTTCACCCCCTTAACATGCTTTGATTCGCACCAAATTGTGATCACTTGTCCAGGCTGTGAAACCCTTCCTGTGGTGACAAAATCAGGGCAAGAGCTCCTCCAGAACGCCACCTACAGGCCGAGATGTAAAAAAGCACTAAAATGGTCATAGCGCCCCCTAGGAATGTCGCATTGACATGCAACAAAAACCCACACGTTAGTCTCATCAAGCTCTATGTCTCGCTAACTTATTTTGTACGACATACAGAAAGTGAGATATTTCAATTTGCTGGAGGATATAGAAAAAAAGCATATTGATTAAAAAAAAATCATATTGATCAATATCGATAATTATCAAAACATTTTAAGACATATTTTAATTGCAGCGCTGGATGTTTTATACTATTACTTTATGACCAACTTTTAACAAAGAACACACAAGCACTGAATTCAAATTCAAACTTTTATTCAACCACCTTTTTTAAACACAACTGAATTATTATTATTCATTTATTTATTTATTTGTCTAAAAAACAAAAAAAAAAAAAAAAAAAAGACGGTTGAGATAGGGCTCGAACGCGACTCTACCAGAGGTCCAACGCTATGGCGTAGAAAGAAACGGATAACAGCTCGTTTTGCACTGATTCCCTGCACTCGTTGTACAGATGAGGAAGAGCAGGTCAAGAGTGGCGAGAAGCTGTTTGAAGCCAAGCTTTTCAACGGTCGTTATTGGCAAAATATCCCTCACTATGAAGCATGTTACTACATGGGTGATGTCCTTATGCCGCTTGGACGCTTTGTCGTATTTACTGCAAGAAGTCTTTACTTGGTTGGTGCTGGCGCTGGCAGCGGATTCCTCCTCTGACGTGGAGCCGCGGCGCGGGCGACACAGCTCGTATTCCTGCGGATGCGAGTAGTTTAGGTGGTAAAACAACGACCGAAGTTTGCTTTTTGTCGGACTTGAAAAAGCCAAAATATTGCCACGCTAGTGAGCTACTGAAACCTTTTTTCGGGACGATTTCCTCCGCCTCTCCTTGCTGCGGCATCTTTCTACAGGTGCTCTCTGTTGTGGTTTGAGAGGGGCGGGGCTTGGTGACGGAGCGTACCTGGGTCTGTGTTTTTACCGTAATATTAAGCTACATGATTGGCTATGATGAAAAAGGAAGTGAAACTTTTTCTATCAAACTTTTTATCGACCCCTTTTTTCCTATCGCAGCACACGTCTATCGATCGATATATATTGTATATCTTTTAAACACACTATACTGCCAATACGTAATTGTTCAGTATTCATCTTATTGAAATCTTCTTTTACTTAGACTTATATACTGGTTTATACATCTTTTCTGAAAGTGCTGCCAGTTTGTCAGACGCAAATCCATGGGGTGGGCTCAGTCCCTCCAACCCTGCTTGCAGGTTTAATTGGATATGGATTTTATATTTATTTCACATAACATGTTTTGTATTGTTTTTTTACACTAGAAGTGTACGAGAGGAATAGCTATCCGACTCCACCTTTAATCCCCTTTCACAGAGATACAAAGCTGCCTTTATATCCCTTTTAGCTACCTCAAGTTTATATTTAAATTCCAGTGAGGAGCACTGGGACGACAAGTTGATACTGCAATTTGTTAGCTACAGAGGAATTATCGGAGGCAAGTTACTGGTTCTTACACCTCGCTGAGCTGGTGGTGTAAGGGGCAGAGTTTGATGGCGCTCCATGTGAGAGACCTGCCACCCCGGGGAGATTTAACAGTGAGGGAAAACATAGCAATAAACTGGTAAAAATTAACAGAAATAGAAATCTGGAGAGAGAGGTGCGACGTCACGTGATCACAAACTGCACTGTAAAAACATCTCTCTGAAGGATGGACCATTCACTTTCAAAAAAGGAGGGCAATGTGGAAGTGCCAACAACCTGCATTCTATTGTTTGGCCACCAGGAGCCTTCAAAAGTTGCAAAATCACTGAATTCATACCTTTATAAACTGAATCAAATTTTGGTTGGTCTTAATCGTTAGTAAATTGCTCGTAAGAAAAAAAAAATCGCAAAAGAAATCACCAAACAGGCCCTAATTACCATTTTGTACCATGTCCAAATTGGTGTAATTCTGAGGAAGAATGGCCATAAAGTTGTGGATGCTGCTACAGCTTGAGCAAAAGTAACTGAGAATGTGTCAAGGTGCCTACACACTGAACGCGTCAAGCGCAGGGTGGTGTCAGCGCAGCCATTCATTGTGTATATGTGCGACGTCGGTGCAAGAGCGCAACGCCGCGCAGAGAGCAGAGGGTCGCGCAAGGGTGACGTTTGACGCCTTGACGCCTTGACGCTCGATTTAAAAATGTTTAAATCGGGCGTCAACGCGCTGTGACGACATCTAGGCGCGGCCAATAGGAGAGCAGCCGGCTGAGGGGGAGAAAGTGCCCAGATGCACAGCACGGCACCAGTTAAATATGTGTTAAAACTTCTCTACACCGAACTGTGCCTGACAATATATGAACATAAAGTTGTTGTTTTTTTTTCATATATATTCGGGTCGGGACATTATCGCGTTGATTCGCATTTTATTTTACACTCCAGAGTCCAGACAACACGGAACGTACTTTTGCTTGGGTTTTCGGCAAAATTGATAGCGAAGCACTGAGTAGCAAACGGGAGGATGTTGTGTGCAAACGGTGGGACAACGAGATTTCGTTCCACCGCAGTTATTCAAGCCTCCGGTGCCACCTGAATACAAAACACGTAGCACCTAGTACGAGCACTGGAGGTAACGAGAACGTCAGTGCGCCGAAACCAAGCAGAGTCGCCAACCCAATACATATTTTTAAGCTAGTCTTGAGTCCCAGAACTCGGTGTCATATCAAATGTTACACTCGGGACACTGCGAGACAAGTTTTTCCTTTGTTTTTCCTCACTACTGCTCTATCGCGAACTGGCGCCCTGCTCTGCGTCGGGCCACTTTTTTCAGAACCGGCTGCTCTCCTATTGGATGCGCCAAGGTGTCGTCACAGGGCGTTGACGCCAGGTCTGCGCCTGCTTGCGCCTACTGACGCCATAACGCGCGTCAGACCGCGTCAAATACGCGTTCAGTGTGTAGGCACCTTCACGTGTCCTAACAGCTCTGCTCTTTCCCGCTGGCCTGAAGCAAGGGAAATGATTGGATGAATAATTAATAGGCCAAAATTATTCAGAAGCCATTTTGATCATGGGTTAATCAATCATAACTTTTTTTTTTACCCCATTGTCATTTATGAAGGTGAACGGATTCTTTGATGTTATATTGGAATGAAGAAAGCTGAACTGTTGTTATGGGTGACACGCCAACCATTGACCAGATTTTTTTTCTTTTTTTAAAGAAAATGTTTTATCACCAGCTTATCGCCAATTTATCACCAGTAGACAAGCCATGTGAGAGGCAGCATAAAAGGTAGTAGGAGTAGTGTATTAACGCTTGAACTTTGTCTCTGTTCAAAGTTATGGCCTGAGCAGCATGCAGACTTAACAATAATAATAATAATAATAATGATAATGATGATAATTTGCTGTTGAGTGGAATTTGTAGCCGCAGTGGAAAAGACTTGTTGAAGTTACCGCCGGAAGAGTCGAGTGTGACTTAAGCGCGTCCACATGCTGAGAACAAGTTAGCTCTGTCAGGAGCGATCGTCCTCACGCCGTGGAGTAGGAGAAGGTTTTAAAGAGCCCGAACCTCCCTTGAGCCCGACGAAGGCCACGCAACTGCACCCCTTTAAAACACGTCTCGTTGCTGCCAGGCAGCACTATTAGACCGACTGGTTACCTCACTCGGCCAAATAATCAGCCAGCTCCGCTTGACTGCGAAGCATAATTTAACCTCTATCTTCACTGAGCAGCCACTGTCGACGGCCTCCCGGCAAATGGGAACTGTATTTTACTTGAGGAAAATGTGTCACTATCACAAAGTACGCGCTTCCACTGAATGAAGGTCATATCCTCCTCAGCATCAGCGAAGCTTTTTGTTTTGCATTCACGACACAGCGCGTAGAGGCAAGAGAATGGGCCGTTTCTTTTTTTTTTTTTTTACATAGGCGGGGAAACAATGGAAGTTTAGCGTGAAGGATGGTGTTACTATAATGTATGCCTGGTGTGTGACCGCGTCACTCCGCCAGCCTGCGTTTCGAGTTATTGACCGCTGCAAAATCGCTGGGGCTTTAATTAGTGCTAGTGTAACTAATTGGCTCGTGCATAAGTGACATTGACGGGAGGCGAGAAAATGAATTAATGAGGGGAGGCATTGGGAGATTAGATGTATCTGCTTAAAAAAAAAAGTCAAAATGGAAGCCCGATCCTCCAGTGAAAGTGACATTTAGCTTGAAAGCAAGAAAGTCGCGCACTCAGACAGTCATGGCGAGTGCGTGGGCGGGTATAAATAGTTGCATGTGGGTGGGTGAGGGCTGCACCATTAAGTGTGTGTGTTTAATGAGAATGAGGCTCCACCCTCCCCCCGTCGTTTGTGTGTGCACACTTAATAGGAGCTCACGTAACCAGATGTTCATGTAGTTGACGGCGGAAATCTCTCAAGCGCTGGATGTGGTTCAGTGTAAAGCATGTTAACCTTTAAAACAAAGCCGGCCCCGGCCTCTCTCATTCCCCCTTAATTGCTTGCGCTGGGTAAGCACACACGTCTGAAAAGGTTATCGTGTTCCTCGCCAGTCGTGGTGAGGAGCGAACAAACATAGCCAGAATTGACAATGTGTAAGTTTTTTGTGGATGTGTCCCACTCTGTGCACCGATCTGTGCTATGTTTTAAAAAAGATAAAATAAAAAACCCTATTAAAGGCAAGCAAACAAATAAACAACAGTCAAAAGTCTGGTCAGACCTGCAGGTCTCTGTCAATTTACCCTGATGGGGAGGTTTGCAAAAAAAAAAAAAATCCAATGATGAATACACATCTTGCTTAAGGTCACACAGAGCCAATGCATCGTTGGCTGGTTAAAAAAAAAAAAAAAAGGAAGAAAATCTTTGCTGTGTGAGTCGATTGTAAATGCTGATCTGCATTATTGCTCAGGCTTTGACGGCACAAAAAAAAAATGATTGTGTGCGCAATATCTGACATACACGTATAGCTCCGTGTGAAGCCCGATGATTTTTTTTTTGTGCTTGCGCCGACTGATTTGTTTGCCTTGCTGAGTTTAAGGCCGCGTGCTGATGCGATCGCCCGCCGTGGCTCCCTCAGCGCACAACTCCCCGCGGGCAGCAGATGCGATCTCTCACGTCGCATTTCCTCTGCTCGTTTGTGCAGCTCCGTGTTTGCGTTTCCGCGCGCGCCTGCCTTCCTGCTCCCGCGTCTTGCGAACCGAGAGATTGAGCGGCGCGGGTGGCCCGAAGTGTGAGAGAACGGCGGCGTCGATAAGCTGAAGGTGGAAGGTGAACGCCAGGTGAAGGCCGTTATCGCTGGAGGCTGGCTCCTCCGCTTGCTGGACCCTGAAAACTCATTTTGACAGATGCGTCTCCTCCAGAGCCGTCGGCGTGAGGTGGGGGGCCGATGACACTCGCTCGCCCAGTCGACTCGGATGCGTTTGGCGGCACCGTGCTGAGCAAACCTGAAATCTATACTATACATGCCGCGAGTGTTAAGCTGCGCAATGACATGCAAGAGGCAGAAGAAATGGTCTTAAACCAATGAGAACCAGAGTAGTCGTGCAAGAATTTCCCCAGATGAAGAAAATAAAAGATGCTCACGAGTGGGTAATGGCTTTTCAATATTTAACATAATTACATTGAAAGTAAAGTGCAACAGCAGTCGTCATCCGCTCCTGCTGCTCAACCTGCTTTCATCAGAGTCCTCCAGATTATCCATTTCAACAGAAACCATCTCTGTAGCCTTGTGGTTAATCTCCCTATGTTTCATAACGCGTCACCCATCTTTCATCCTGATTCTGCCTCTCTCTTTTTCTTAAAAGCACCTTTTACCATCGCGGCTACGAGGTAGGAGGTGTCAGAACTTGTTCGAATAAGAAAGGAAAAACCCATAGGTGCGCAAAGAAAATACACTTTGCAACTCAAACTTGACTTGTGGTATTAAACAAGCAGGTGTCAGTGCTGTTTTTGTAACAAATAACCAAGTCTTCTTTTCTTTGTTTCTCCTTTTTTTTTTTTTTTCCAGATCAGACAGCATAAACACACAGAAGGTGACCCGTATTCTATCCCGAAGGAGACAAGGCGCAGCGCACGATCTTGTGTTCATCTGCGGTGCCAAAAAAGTGTCAGGGCAAAGCATCCGTGGCCAGAGGATCATTGGCTTCCTAGCTCCATTGGGGGGGCTCTTAAAACCCAGCTCATAGCCGCACTGAGGGGCTCGAACGTTCCCCTGACTCTACCGGGAGGTTCACTCCAACCCATCTGCCAACTCAGATAACCCTCTGACTGTTGGCAACCACATGTTTGCGGTGATTGTATGTGACCGCCGCCGCAGCCGCAGCAGCAGCCACGTGCAACTCCAATCGGCAACATGCAGTGGAGACGTTGCCCCATCAAGATGACCTGGACCGTCAAACGTTCGCGCTTCCGCACCCACGTGGCGGGCCTCTCGCTGGCTTTCATCTTCACCCTCTTCTTGTTCTTTAGCCACCAGGACTGGCTGTCGGGACGCAATGGGGCCCGGGAGAACCCACTGGCCTACACCGTTCGGGGCTTCCGCAGCCCCAAGGGCGACGCCAACCAGAGTCACTCGCTGAGGAGCCTGTGGAGGGAGGCGGGATATATAGCGCCAAAGCCTCTGCTCAACCTCAGCTCTCAGCAGGCAGACGGGCCAGCGGGGGAACCAGTGGGGGGAGGAGGAGGAGAAGGGGGAAGTGTCAGGATGGGGGCAATGGGCCTTGGGGACTCCATGAGCACTAATAACAGTTTACAGAAAGAAATGGGTGTGGGAGGGAGACTCAGCGCCCAGCCCTACCCTTACATCCTGAACGAGCCCTTCAAGTGTCGGGACAGTACTCCGTTACTCATACTTCTAATCACTGCAGCCCCAAACCACGCCGACGCTCGCAACGCCGTGCGTATGACGTGGGGGAACGAAAGCGCAGCCATGGGTTTGGGGTTTGTCCGTCTTTTCCTTCTCGGCACAACAAAGAGTCCCGACCCCTCGCTCCAGAGCAGACTGGAGGAGGAAAGTCGCGTTTACCACGACATCATCCAACAGGACTACCTGGACTCGTATAACAACCTGACCATCAAGACCCTGATGGGCATGAACTGGGTAGCCACCTATTGCCCACGTGCCACCTACGTCATGAAGACAGACAGTGACATGTTTGTCAACACAGAGTATCTCATCCAAAAGCTGCTGAGGCCGGAGTTGCCTCCAAAGCAGAGGTACTTCACAGGCTTCCTGATGAGGGGCTACCCACCAAATCGCAACAAGGACAGCAAGTGGTACATGCCGCCGGAGTTGTACCCGAGTGAGCGCTACCCAGTCTTCTGCTCGGGAACGGGGTACGTGTTTTCAGGGGACATGGCCGAGCTGATCTACCAGGCCTCTCTCAGCATACGGAGGCTGCACCTGGAGGACGTTTACGTGGGGATCTGCCTGGCAAAGCTGCGCATCGATCCGGTGCCCCCTCCCAATGAGTTCCTTTTCAACCATTGGCGAGTGTCTTACTCTAGCTGCAAGTACAGTCACCTCATCACGTCCCACCAGTTCCAGCCCAATGAACTCATCAAGTATTGGAACCACTTGCAGAGCAACAAGCACAACGCATGTATCAACATAGCCAAGGAAAAGAACGGCCGTTCCAGGAACCGGAGGTTTCACGGAGAGAGGCCTCCTTGACGAGCACCCGTAAAGTCGATGGGCACACTGTAACTACTGGCGATAGAGGGCATGCTGAACTCAGCACTATACACGATTTTGGGGGAAAGCACATTGTTTTGTTGGGCGTATTGTGTACAGTCGATGATTGAAACTATTTTTTTAAGTTTGAAGAAAATTTTAAGTATTGTAAACCTATTGAGTTCTTTCTGGAAGGAATATCTGTGAAATCTGGACCAAGTGCTGCTGCTGCTACTGCTGATTAACAACAGAATAATTCAGGTGCCAACAGAAAGGTGATAAATGTAGTTGCAGCTGACGTGAAAGCTCTCCACTCAAGAGGATGTAGGTATGTTACGGTCAACAAATCTGAAGAGAAGACACAATTTATGTTTACAACAACAAAGGGATATGCACATATATTATGTGGACAGTCACGCTACCTAATTATGAATGAAAGTATGTCTGACCAGTTTTGCTGCCCTGTTTCTCAGTGTTTACTTTACAGACTTATGAAAGAGTGTGCAGTTAAAGGGAGGTTGTAAAGGTCACATACTGTTCTTTATTTTAACAGAGATCATGAAAGCACCCAAAATCACAGAGATGACTAAGATTGTATTTTTTAAAGGTTTTACTTTGAGTATGAATCTGCACTTAAGCAAATGTGCAAGGAACCAATGAAAACAATAAAATGTATATAATACATCTCGTGTGATATTGTCATTTTGGGTGGCCATACAAATAACATAAATTATAAGAAAGTGGGCTAAACTAATTTAGTGTTGCTGGTGAGATATTTGATATTAGTGCAACAGCACTCTCTCTTGTGTGATGGTGCCACTCTGCAAACTACTATTGACATTTCTGGGGAAAATAGTAATTTAACTTCTGATTTCATTGTTTATTATGGGCTGAAATATGTGCCACCGGAAACTGAATTTGAATCATTTATATTTGAATTTGAATGGCTAAATGTGAATAATCAAATTAAAAATTTGAATTTGAATCACATAATTTGAAATTGTATTGTTAAATATGATTCATTGCATTGAAAAACTGTATTTGAATAGTAAAATTTGAAATTGAAATTCAATAAAAAATTGTTTGTCACTGAAAATCCAACTGTCTCGACATCTTCACATTCAGTTCTCAAAATTCAAATTCGCTTCTCAAGATTCAGTTTCAATTTACTGTGACAGACATCCGGGTGCTTGGAGGATGAAGGGGAAGAGCAATCGAGCTCAGATACACAGGACTCCTCTTCGGCCAATCAGCACTTACTTTCGTACACATACGTTGATGGACCCGTGTAGGTATGTTAATTGGCTACCTTTGTTCACTCGCATCTGTGGTCCAAGTGAACACATTACATGTTTTTTTTTTTTTTTTTTTTGGAACGTTTCCTTCTCTGTCTGGTCGCCACCGACCCCAAATCCCCGTAAAACACTTTGTGTGACTTGCCGAAGTTCACTTTTAAGCACGTCTTCCCATTGCTATATGAAGGGGGCTGCTTCGCACCGCTGGCAGCAGGCGAGCCATGCCCATATGCACCTGTCAGTCACATATCTGTCACCTACCAATATCGCCACATACATGAAAAACATTCATTACAACTCCTTCCAACTCTGTTCGTTAACACCATTCCGACCAGACAGACAAGGAAACGTTCAAAAAAACAACATGGAATGTGTTCACTTGGAGCACAGATGCAAGTAAACAAAGGTAGCCAGTTAACATAGTAGCGAGTTGAACCGGAACGCTGGTCCATCAACGTATGTGTACAAAACTAAGTGCTGATTGGCTGAAGAGGAGTCCTGTGTATCTGAGCTCGATTGCTTTTCCCCTTCATCCTCCAAGCATCCGGATGTCACAGTAAATTGAAACTGAATTTTGAGAAGCAAATTTGAATTTTGAGAACTGAACTTGAATTGTGAGAACTGAATGTGAAGATGTGGAGACAGTTGGATTTTCAGTGACAAACAATTTTTTTTATTATTGAATTCAATTTCAAATTTTACTATTCAAATACAGTTTTTCAATGCAACGAATCAAATTTAACCATACAGTTTCAAATTATGTGATTCAAATTCAAATTTTTAATCAATTATTCGCATATAGCTATTCAAATTCAAATATAAATGATTCAAATTCAGTTTCTGGTGGCACATATTTCAGCCCATAGTTTATTCCCTTCGATGTGAACTATATAATGAGCAATTTTAGTCTAAACTACCATTTTAAAAGCCAAAGCTTGACCTTGTACCTTTTTTTCAATCATTTCATTTTGGTTTTTGTCTGCTGCTTGCATTGCCCTGGAGCTACTGCGCCATCAGAAAACTGAATAGGAAATGAGCTGGAGAAATTGTAAGCATTTCCCACAAACCATTGGTCATTAATTATTTCTATAATCCGACACTGTGTTCAGTGGACCTCGGAGAAAAACATTCATCTCCAAATAGAAGAATTTGGAAAGAATTTCATTCTCCTTGAAAACCTTGTGAGGACGACCAACCTCAAGTTTAAGTAACTAAGTTAATATTTGACTTTTCCCCTTGGGAATATGAAATATTGTGATAAACAATATATGCGTTGAGATTTAATTAGACTTTAAATATAAATGCATATGGCATAGTAGTGCTGCTAGTGTTTGGAGAAGGGCCTTTCAACATGCTAAGTGTGCATGTGCATAACAATAATAGGCAATGCATAAATACACACTTCAGTGCACAGGGCCACCAGCAAAAAAAGACCGTGTAATTGGGAAATGACTTTTTATAGCCTATATCAGATCAAAGTCATATTAACACACTGGTGGAAACCAGTGGCTTCACTCACCATTCATCGTCTCTTTGCGATCAAATCCACGAGTCATGAGACTGTTTATGGAGCTGTAAAAGGGGCAAAGTTCAGAGATTGTGTATTTTAGGCCGCTAATCATCAACCTGAAGCACAGCATGAGTGGCTGAATCTGTGAGGGGAAGACAGCAAAGGGAGAGGATCTCAAGATGCTCATCTCAGATAGTGCTTGTGGCGCTGAGAATGAGAATTAGACGCCTGAGCCACGGGCTCAGACACAACAGCTTTGTTTGTTAGCGCACAGTCGCTCATGTAAGAGTTGATGGCATCTCACTATAATCTTAGTTCGGCAGAGAGCTGCAAATTCAGAGGATTCTCAGAGAGGAATCGAAAGCTTATCTCGAAGCCCAGAGATGCAAAACTGCTTATCCGTCGAGGCAAACAAGTATTAGATATTAAAAATAATAAAATAAAATCACTGTTAGTACATTGTTCTTTGACTTTTCTTCGATCTTGGTGATGAACTGCTTGATATGAGTAACATGACAGTCTGCCGCTTGATCTACTAGGACAGTAGATTTTGATAGCATAATGCATAAGTATGTACCCATTTCGCAGTTCTTAAATGGTCTCCATCACTCGCACTACAGGAAGTGACACGATTAGCCACACTGTCAACAGGAGAGGAGCAGCAATAGCAAAGGTGAGCAACAAAGACAAGACATGCTTCGACAAAATCTGGGACAAGCATAAAGCAACTGTCATACTTAAAAGCAGACTAACCAGCCCGGTTTTCTTTTCCTTTATTTCCTGAAAGTTCATCTCCTAATCCACATTCTCACCTGGATACAACAGAAACAGAATGCAAGTTATATTGATGTAAGTGTATTCCAGAAGCCATAGAGATTTTCTTGCCTGACTTGGTTAACAATAACAACAGTGCTGTTCCTTTAATTAAAGGTCTCAATTTGCGTTAAAGGTGGCATTATAGGGGGTAAATTGCTGTCTACACTATTCCTAACACTTTTTTGTTTGACATAGCATCATTTGTAGGACAGTATTACAGAAAAGCAAGAGTGCAGAGCTTCACGTAGCAGAGATTAAAATATTGAGCTTCTCTGTGGGAGTGGCCAGGATAGATAGGATCATGAATGCCTCCATCAGAGGGACAGCGAATGTAAGATCTTTAAGAGATAAATTCAGAGAAGCTAGCTAGACAGGGATGGCTTGAAAATGTAAAGAGGAGGGTGAGCGAATGTAGAGCTTTATAATATTTAATTCCATTTTGATTGTTATGGCACATTATTGCTCATTTAATATATATTTTTAATATTTATATTGCACATTATGAGAGTTGTTATATGGCTTTGAAAGCTTTTGTTTGGGATGAAATATTTGTCATCTTATGTAAAGGAAGAATACTTTTCAAAAAGAGAGGCTTTATATTTGTTTCTTTTACGTTTCCAGCTTTTATATACTACCCAGACAGCAAAACTACCTTATCTCTCAAGCACTGCTTTATTTTACTTTTACCTCGTCATCAGCCACTGATCCAGGGTCTAGCTCACAGGAAAGCCCAGACTGCCCTCTCCCCAGTGTCTTCCACCAGCTCTTCCGGGGGCACCCCAAGGCATTCCCAGGCCAGCTGGGAGACATAGTGTGTCTTCATTGTGTCCTGGGTCCTCCTCTCAGTTGGGGATGCCTGAAACATCTCCCCAGGAAGGCGTCCAGGAGGCACCCTGACCATATGCTCAAGCCACCGAAGCCGACTCCTCTCGATGTGGAGGAGCTCGTAGGTAAACGTGACGTGACAAATAAAATCTTTGAAAACTTGCTCCCAGTTAGCTGCCATCTTGCACCGGCATATTTCTAAGGAAGCCTGGTGTGGAAAATCCAGCCCGCCTGACAGCGCGTTTCATATTTAATGGTGAATGGTCACATCCTCAAATAAACCAGTGAAGAAGAAGGTGGGCGAGATATCCAGGTTTGTGTGTGTAGACCAATGTAGTTCACTGGCAAGCTCAGGATGGAAAGAGAGCACTGCAATCTAAAATGCTGTTTCTTCTTTGAAATCTCCAAATATTATGCATTTGACCTTTAAACCAATGCCACCACCTTACAAAGTCAAAAACATGGAAACGGGGAACCAAATTTACGTCTCACATGATGAGTCTGGGCAATGTGGTACTCCGCATTGTAAATGCAATCTAAAAAGCAAGCTGCAGTGTCTAGGCCCCTGGTTTCTTCCCCTAGTGTGTGCAACTACAATAACCAAGTTTGAGAAACTCTTAAAAAAACACCTCAAGTCACTCGGAGTACTTTAAAAGAATGCGTAACATTAACAAATCATAATCTCACAAGAATGCACTGGCAAACAATTTGTCTTAGTTGGATTTACTTTGTAAAAGTTAGTAGAAGCTACTTTCATGGCCTGTCTACATTTTCTTCAACTGATTTTTCCCAATCTTTGTGAGACCTTGATTTTTATAAAAACATATTAATGTCGCTCTGTAACTACTCCTCAATTATTGTTGTTGGCATCCTTCTGTCTCGGGAGACAATGGTTTTAAAACTGCACCCAGGTCAGTCTGTGGTTGATCCTAAGTGTGGACTGTAAGACAGTCAAATCCACATCCTGAAGTGTTTTCTCTAACAATGGAAGTTCTTCAAAGACAGGGGTTACAACTGTATCAATCTCACCTATTGTAATTAACTTACATGATTTACATGTCGCGGGAAAGGAACCCCCGAGGGCCAAAAGGTATCTCCTTGTGTTTGTTGGATTTGCATTCAGGGACTGTCTCTGCCTTTTGTTTAGAACTTTCCTTTGAAATGTTGTGAGTGTCAGTGTGAGAGGTGTGAAGGTCTTGGTGATCTATTGTTGCTGTGGAAAATTACCCCTGATGACCCAAAAGGTTCCCGAGTAGGAAGAGTTGATCTGATCTGAATCTTTTAAATATGCATTTTAGCAGTGTCTCTGTTCTGGGAGGATATTTAAGGGAAGGAACAAGAATCTGAGGGCGTCTTTCTTTTCTCTCCTTTTCTGGGACCGACTCTCTCTCTCTCTCTCTCTCTCTCTCTCTCTCTCTCTCTCTCTCTCTCTCTCTCTCTCTCTCTCTCTCTCTCTCTTCTTCTTCTTTTTCTTTGACTTCTTGATTTTTTCTACCATCATTTTTACACAACCGGTCTGTTACATTTTTGCTGCATTTTTACTCTGGACATCGCAATAAACTGGTATGTTATCCATTCCCCTTCAATATTAACTTGTTGAGACTTTTGTTTCTATGTGGAGAGCAATCTGACATCAGATATTGATTTAGTCTTCAGTTATATGGTAAATTCATTTGAGTAATGCTTGTACTCTTTACCTCTGAGTTGAATAGAAAAGATTGAGTGTCATGTTTTTCTAACTATTGAGTTGGAAGATATAAACCTCTGAACATCTCAACCTAGATGTCTGGGCTGTTCTTCTATGTTAAGAAGGTCACTGAATGCTTTGTCTATATCTGCCATCACTGAACTAAGATAGGGATTAATCAGAATCCCAAAGCCCTTAGTTATATGGTAAGTTTCACTGGACATTATTCAAACCCTTAACCTCTGAGTTGGACAGATAAGATTGGGTATCATGTTCAATAACCTCTGAATACTCCAACCAAGACATCAGGCTATTCTTCCATGTTTAATGAACAAACTGAATAGTTTTGTTAATTTATAGAAGCCATCCCTGAACTGAAGACTAATGTCAGATCACGAGAAGTTTATTATTATTGAGTCTATATTCTTAATTGTTAATCAAGTCTTTCTCTCAATCAATGTATAAAAGTAGAGTTATTATTATCAAATGGAGTCAGATTAAATTAATTATTATGTATTTTACTTTGAAATCCTCACCTTGACACCGGAACAACGGAATACGTATTGGGGAGATATTACTATTTGTGTCTAGATATTTCCTCCCCTACAGGACCAAGCAGGCTTCCGCAAGCACCACAGCACAGGAGAACAAGTACTGGCTTTAACCACCTTCATCAAAAATGGCTTTGAGAAAAGACAGGGGCTGTGTTTCTAGATCTTACAGCCGCATATGACACTGTCTGGCACAAAGGCCTCCTCCTGAAACTCACAAAGGCGATCGCTGCCTGGGCAACAGCAATCATTAAAACTCTGCTGACCAACCGAAGGTTCAGAGTCCACAGAATACGAATACGAGCGCATGGAGAACGCAAAAAAAACACAAAAAACGGACTCCCACAAGGTTCACTACTAGCTCCAACTATGTTCAACCTTTAGACAAACATCCTGCCCACTACAAAATCCCGCAAATTAATCTATGCAGACGACATATGTCTAGCATTCCAAGCGCCAGACTTTGATACACTGGAACGGGTGCTCACAGAAGACCTTGCTGAACTGGACCAGTTCTGCAAAACCTGGCGCCTAAAACCAAGCCCAGCAAAAAAACGTTTCCAGTGTATTCCATCTCCACAATGTAAAAGCTGCCAGAGAACTAAACTTCCACTTGAGCGGACCCAAGCTTAAGCACGCCTCAAATCCAACCTACCTTGGAGTGACCCTTGACAGGACCCTATCCTTCAAGGAACATCTAAAGGGGACGGCTGCTAAGGTGAAGACACGAAACAACCTGCTTTGCAAGCTCGCTGGTGCAACATGGGGGGGCCGCAGCCTCCACCCTACGCACCACTGTACTGGCCCTTTCATACTCTGCAGCAGAATATTGTGCTCCTGTCTGGTCTAGGTCATCTCACACGCAACACGTCGACACCCAGCTCAACACAACCATGAGTATCATAACTGGGACAATCCGCTCTACACCACTCCCCTGGCTCCCTGTACTATCAAACATAGCCCCCCACACATCCGACGAGAAGCACTAACCCAGAGGATGCTTCAAAAAGCCAAAGACTCTCCTCACCTACCAATCCACGCAGACATCGGCTGCGTCGGCTTTGAGCATGAAAGATCCACAATGCAGAACACTGACTGCATAACGCCCTTTTTTTTTTTTTATATCAACTGGTAGGCTCAAAGGCTATTCAAACATGATGGTCGGTCATAAATGCTGGCTTGTGATTGGACAACGGCCCATCACAACAGACATATAACTGCAGCTCAGCCCTCAGTACTCACTCCCTTTTCCAAATGCCGTGAGGTAAGGCGTTCACAATTCTCCTTACTGCAACAAAGGAAATATGTATGTATGGTTAATTTGTATAGGCATGTGAATCTTTGTGTACATGTTGACTCGGGCTTTCCTACCGTCAAAATGCTGCTTTGATGATGTTCTGCCTGTAGACAGGGTATTCATGTGTCACAATTTGGACATTCTGCTCCCCCACATAAGTCTTTCCTATCCAGCCCATTTCATGTAGACGCGGAAATGGCCGGGTTCATAGCATTTGTTTCCAAGGTTGCATTCAAACACCCACGTGTTTGTCTCATCAAGGCCTAAAATTTATGTCGGGCGGCGTTGGCGGAGGTTGGGGGCCATCGTGGGTCGGCGTAATCATCATTGTTTCAGTTTGTCCTTTACACTTTAAAACACACTATACTGCCAATATTTAATTGTTCAGTATTCATATTATTGAAATCTTCAAGAGGAATAGCTATCCGACCTACTCTTTATATCTTTCTTATTTGCATTTTTTTTTTCATGGCATCAGATGGTGACAGATTGCCGAGAGGCAGTGCAAAGTCACTAGAACGTAGAAGGATTAAGATAAGGGCAACTGCAATGAATGGAACTGTTTGAAGAGATGAAGTTAATTTCCGCTAAATGGGAAAGAATAAAGATCAACACAAACAAATTGAGGACGGTGGATGCCACAGTGATGGGTACACTGTGCTAGTTTGCCGTTTACCATTTATGGACAGTACAAGCACAGCCTTTCAGCTGAAAAGCAGGGCAAAACTAAACCCTGAACGTCAGCGACACCATTTACTGTTGGCCATAAAAGACGGCTTTCTTCTGCCACACTGCACAGAAAGCACTGGATGGATCAGTGGCAAATTGAGCACCGAATTCAAATGGTGGGTGTCATGTGATGCCAGTTTCCATTTTTACTCCTTTTTATAAATGATCACACAGAATGTGATACAATATATGTGATTGTACACATGAAAATTATGCGACGCGCCTTGATGAGGGCTAATAACTCCTTTTGAGTCATCTATTGCTGCCATCTGCATGATTTTGCACTTTCTGTGCCCAAATTATGGCCAAACAAACAGCTTTACAAACATTGCGGTTCGCCTTTTATTTTGGGCAATTATACACTTAAATGTATGTATGGGATGTATATTAAACTTTTTCCATAAATCTTGCCAGTGAAATTTTACGCACTCCACCTTTAAGCCCCTTTCACAGAGATACAAAGCGGCATTTATATCCCTTTTAGCTGCCTCAAGTTTATATTTAAATTCCAGTGAGGAGCACTGGGACGACAAGTTGATACTGCAATTTGTAAGCTACAGAGGAATTATCGGAGGCAAGTTGCTGCTTCTTACACCTCGCTGAGCTGGTGGTGTAAGGGCGGACTTTGATGGCGCTCCATGTAAGAGACCTGCCACCCCGGGAGGATTTAACAACGAGGGAAAACGTAGCAAAGTAAAATGCAACAGCAGTCGTCACCGCTCCTGCTGCTCAACCTGCTTTCATCAGTCTTCCAGATTATCCGTTTCAACAGAAACCATCTCTGTAGCCTTGTGGCTAATCTCTGTATGTTTCATAACACGTCAGCCATCTTTCATCCTGAGTCTGCCTCTCTCTTTTTCTTAAAAGCACCTTTTACCATCGCGGCTACGAGGTAGGAGGTGTCAGAACTTGTTTGAATAAGAAAGGAAAAACCCATAGGTGCGCAAAGAAAATACACTTTGCAACTCAAACTTGACTTGTGGTATTAACCAAGCAGGTGTCAGTGCTGTTTTTGTAACAAATAACCAAGTCTTCTTTTCTTTGTTTCTCCTTTTTTTTTTTTCCAAATCAGACAGCATAAACACACAGAAGGTGACCCGTATTCTATCCCGAAGGAGACAAGGCGCAGCGCACGATCTTGTGTTCATCTGCGGTGCCAAAAAAGTGTCAGGGCAAAGCATCCGTGGCCAGAGGATCATTGGCTTCCTAGCTCCATTGGGGGGGCTCCTAAAACCCAGCTCATAGCCGCACTGAGGGGATCGAACGTTCCCCTGACTCCACCGAGAGGTTCACTCCAACCCATCTGCCAACTCAGATAACCCTCTGACTGTTGGCAACCACATGTTTGCGGTGATTGTATGTGACCGCCGCCGCCGCAGCAGCAGCCACGTGCAACTCCGATCGGCAACATGCAGTGGAGACATTGCCCCATCAAGATGACCTGGACCGTCAAACGTTCGCGCTTCCGCACCCACGTGGCGGGCCTCTCGCTGGCTTTCATCTTCACCCTCTTCTTGTTCTTTAGCCACCAGGACTGGCTGTCGGGACGCAATGGGGCCCGGGAGAACCCACTGGCCAACACCGTTCGGGGCTTCCGCAGCCCCAAGGGCGACGCCAAACAGAGTCACTCGCTGAGGAGCCTGTGGAGGGAGGCGGGATATATAGCGCCAAAGCCTCTGCCCAACCTCAGCTCTCAGCAGGCAGACGGGCCAGCGGGGGAACCAGTGGGGGGAGGAGGAGGAGGAGAAGGGGGAAGTGTCAGGATGGGGGCAATGGGCCTTGGGGACTCCATGAGCACTAATAACAGTTTACAGAAAGAAATGGGTGTGGGAGGGAGACTCAGCGCCCAGCCCTACCCTTACATCCTGAACGAGCCCTTCAAGTGTCGGGACAGTACTCCGTTACTCATACTTCTAATCACTGCAGCACCAAACCACGCCGACGCTCGAAACGCCGTGCGTATGACGTGGGGGAACGAAAGCGCAGCCATGGGTTTGGGGTTTGTCCGTCTTTTCCTTCTCGGCACAACAAAGAGCCCCGACCCCTCGCTCCAGAGCAGACTGGAGGAGGAAAGTCGCGTTTACCACGACATCATCCAACAGGACTACCTGGACTCGTATAACAACCTGACCATCAAGACCCTGATGGGCATGAACTGGGTAGCCACCTATTGCCCACGTGCCACCTACGTCATGAAGACAGACAGTGACATGTTTGTCAACACGGAGTATCTCATCCAAAAGCTGCTGAGGCCGGAGTTGCCTCCAAAGCAGAGGTACTTCACAGGCTTCCTGATGAGTGGATACCCACCAAATCGCAACAAGGACAGCAAGTGGTACATGCCGCCGGAGTTGTACCCGAGTGAGCGCTACCCAGTCTTCTGCTCGGGAACAGGGTACGTGTTTTCAGGGGACATGGCCGAGCTGATCTACCAGGCGTCTCTCAGCATACGGAGGCTGCACCTGGAGGACGTTTACGTGGGGATCTGCCTGGCAAAGCTGCGCATCGATCCGGTGCCCCCTCCCAATGAGTTCCTTTTCAACTATCTGCGAGTGCCTTACTCTAGCTGCAAGTACAGTCACCTCATCACGTCCCACCAGTTCCAGCCCAATGAACTCATTAAGTATTGGAACCACTTGCAGAGCAACAAGCACAACGCATGTGTACGAAAGTAAGTGCTGATTGGCCGAAGAGTAGTCCTGTGTATCTGAGCTCGATTGCTCTCCCCCTTCATCCTCCAAGCACCCGGATGTCTGTCACAGTAAATTGAAACTGAATTTTGAGAAGCGAATTTGAATTGTGAGAACTGAATGTGAAGATGTCGAGACAGTTGGATTTTCAGTGACAATCAATTTTTCAAAATTGAATTTTTCAAATTCAAATATAAATGATTCAAATTCAGTTTCTGGTGGCACATATTTCAGCCTATAGTTTATTCCCTTCGATGTGAACTATATAATGAGCAATTTTAGTCTAAACTACCATTTTAAAAGCCAAAGCTTGACCTTGTACCTTTTTTTCAATCATTTCATTTTGGTTTTTGTCTGCTGCTTGCATTGCCCTGGAGCTACTGCGCCATCAGAAAACTGAATAGGAAATGAGCTGGAGAAATTGTAAGCATTTCCCACAAGCCATTGGTCATTAATTATTTCTATAATCCGACACTGTGTTCAGTGGACCTCGGAGAAAAACATTCATCTCCAAATAGAAGAATTTGGAAAGAATTTCATTCTCCTTGAAAACCTTGTGAGGACGACCAACCTCAAGTTTGAGTAACTAAGTTAATATTTGACTTTCCCCCTTGGGAATATGAAATATTGTGATAAACAATATATGCGTTGAGATTTAATTAGACTTTAAATATAAATGCATATGGCATAGTAGTGCTGCTAGTGTTTGGAGAAGGGCCTTTCAACATGCTAAGTGTGCATGTGCATAACAATAATAGGTCATGCATAAATACACACTTAAGTGCACAGGGCCACCAGCAAAAAAAGACCATATAATTGGGTAATGACTTTTTATAGCCTATATCAGATCAAAGTCATATTAGCGCACTTGTGGAGACCAGTGGCTTCACTCACCATTCATCGTCTCTTTGCGATCAAATCCACGAGTCATGAGACTGTTTATGGAGCTGTAAAAGGGGCAAAGTTAAGAGATTCTGTTTTATAAGCCGCTAATCATCAACCTGAAGCACAACATGAGTGGCGGAGAATTAGACGCCTGAGCCACGGGCTCAGACACAATAGCTTTGTTTTTTAGCGCACAGTCACTCATGTAAGAGTTGATGGCATCTCACTATAATCTTAGTTCGGCAGAATTTAGAGGATTCTGGGAGAGGAATCGCAAGCTTATCTCGAAGCCCAGAGATGCAAAACTGCTTATCTGTCAAGGCAAACAAGTATTAGACATTAAAAAATAATAAAATAAAATCAGCGCTCACTGTTAGTACATTGTTCTTTGACTCTTCTTCGATCTTGGTGATGAACCGCTTGATATGAGTAACATCACAACATAATCCCTTTGACCTTCGCAGCACCCTTTATTTTTTTTAAGACAACTCAGTACTGTCAAATAAAGGCTCTTCATGCTGTACCGCGTCTGACAGTCTGCCGCTTGATCTACTAGGACAGTAGATTTTGATAGCATAATGCATAAGTATGTACCCATTTCGCAGTTCTTAAACGGTCTCCATCACTCGCACTACAGGAAGTGACACGATTAGCCACACAACAACAGGAGAGGAGCAGCAATAGCAAAGGTGAGCAACAAAGACAAGACATGCTTCGACAAAATCTGGGACAAGCATAAAGCAACTGTCATACTTAAAAGCAGACTAACCAGCCTGGTTTTCTTTTCCTTTATTTCCTGAAAGTTTATCTCCTAATCCACATTCTCACCTGGTTACAACAGAAACAGAAGTGTGTATAAGTGTGTAAGTGTATTCCAGAAGCCATAGAGATTTTCTTGCCTGACTTTGTAACAATAACAACAGTGCTGTTCCTTAAAGTAAAGGTCTCAATTTGCGTTAAAGGTGGCTTTGTCGGGGGTAAATTGCTGTCTACACTATTTCTAACACTTTTTTGTTTGACATAGCATCATTTGTAGGACAGTATTACAGAAAAGCAGCAAGAGTGCAGAGCTTCACGTAGCAAAATATTGAGCTTCTCTGTGGGAGTGGCCAGGATAGATAGGATCATGAATGCCTCCATCAGAGGGACAGCGAATGTAAGATCTTTAAGAGATAAATTCAGAGAAGCTAGCTAGACAGGGATGGCTTGAAAATGTAAAGAGGAGGGTGAGCGAATGTAGAGCATTATAATATGCTATATTTAAACTTAATTCCATTTTGATTGTTATGGCACATTATTGCTCATTTTTTATATATTTTTTGTATTTATATTGCACATTATGAGAGTTGTTCTATGGCTTTGAAAGCTTTTGTTTGGGATTAAATGTTTGTCATCTTACGCAAAGGAAGAATACTTTTCAAAAAGAGAGGTTTTATATTTGTTTCTTTTACATTTCCAGCTTTTATATACTACCCAGACAGCAAAACTACCTTATCTCTCAAGCACTGCTTTATTTTACTTTTACCTCGTCATCAGCCACTGATCCAGGGTCTAGCTCACAGGAAAGCCCAGACTGCCCTCTCCCCAGTGTCTTCCACCAGCTCTTCCGGGGGCACCCCAAGGCATTCCCAGGCCAGCTGGGAGACATAGTGTGTCTTCATTGTGTCCTGGGTCCTCCTCTCAGTTGGGGATGCCTGAAACATCTCCCCCGGGAGGCGTCCAGGAGGCACCCTGACCATATGCTCAAGCCACCGAAGCCGACTCCTCTCTCGATGTGGAGGAGCTCGTAAGTAAACGTGACGTGACAAATAAAATCTTTGAAAAAATTTTAATAAATATAGAGCAAGGATCTTGCTCCCAGTTAGCTGCCATCTTGCACCGGCATATTTCTAAGGAAGCCTGGTGTGGACAATCCAGCCCGCCTGACAAGCGCGTTTCATATTTATGGCGAATGGTCGCATCCTCAAATAAACCAGTGAAGAAGAAGGTGGACGAGAGGTAGGTTTGTGTGTGCAGACCAATGTAGCTCACTGGCAAGCTCAGGATGGAAAGAGAGCACTGCAATCTAAAATGCTGTTTCTTCTTTAAAATCTCCAAATATTATGCATTTGACCTTTAAACCAATGCCACCACCTTACAAAGTCAAAAACACGGAAACGGGGAACCAAATTTACGTCTCACATGATGAGTCTGGGCAATGTGTAATTCCGTATTCAATCCACTGGCCCCAGGTATTCACCATCTTCTATTAACAGTGATTAAAGTTATGACTCAAAACGGAAGGATGTTGAAGAGGGAGAGAAGGGGTTGGTATCATTCATGCATAGCCTATGGCGAGATTACCAGCCTGCGGTAAAAGGTTGGGGGGGATGGAAGAGGCAGCAAGAAAAAAAACATGGTGCTACAAAAAGGCAAGTGAAAAAAAGAAATGCCAAGACGTATGAACTCCTCTGCTCCTGGAGAGAGGTAGCAAGATTGCAGGGAAGCAGGTAGTGATGCCAGGCCACTGTAAAGGGGAAAAGAATGAGGAGGAAAGCAAAAAATAGCAGGGAGTGCGGGGGGGGAGGAAGTGATGAATGAAAGCGAAAGGAGCAGTGACTGATCAGTATTGAAAACCCGTGCAGCTGTAAACGCGGTATAAAAGGCTAGCAGTGCAAACGGATTGAGATGTCTGCCATGATGGAGTGCAGGCTACGGCCCGGCTTTAACATCACTGCTCGCTGCTCCTCAGAAACCAGAGACGAGAAAATACACTTGAGGAAGAGACAAATCTCCTGACCTTTCCCGGAGCAGCCAGGACTGAACCTTCGCTAATACCTCTCTGGGGGTATGAATGATGAGTCCTCCTGGAAGGTTTAAAAATGAGCAATAGCTGACTTTGACTGAAACAATTGAAAATGTTTCTCGCTGCATAATTTCTGTGGAGCCAGGCCAGGAGCAGGATCCAATCATATGGCGTCTCAATTACTGTCTCGAGTAACTGGCCTGCTTTGAATAAACACGCTTAATGAAGCAGAACCAAGTTTCGACTGAATCCTCTTGATAAATCATGTTTCTTGCAAGCTTGAGCACGTGATCAGTTTGTTTCAATTCAACTTTAAAGTATTTGAAAGGTAAACAAATACATGCAACACAAAAATAGTCTCCTATGTAAATAACATGATTATATACATATAATTTCATTTGATATAATACAATTTTTTGGAATATACATAATACATTTTTTTTTCTCATCCACATGAGCTTGCTGTCAAATTCACATCAGGAATGAAAGCGTCACTGTCCTGAAACATGTTATCCAATCACAATTGTCAGGTTGTGTCAAGACCTGGTTAGCGGGCTCATTTGTTGGTTTGGACTTCATGAGTCCACGTGAAGGCAACATTTCTGTAAGACTAACTACTCAGTTTGAGTCCATCAGTAATCAAAAGATCTTGGTTCGTGTTGCTAGAACAGGAGTGTTTACTAAATCTATGTGTTACGAAGTGACCAAATAAATTGACTTAACTGAGACCAAGAAACTACCAGGACCAGGGGTACCAACACCAAGACAGGACCATGTTGAGACCAAGACCTGAAAAAGTGCTGTAGATCCACAACACTGATATAGATTGTGGAAGGATTTGGGCATGTTTTGGAGGTGACGCAGCTCGTGAGAGGACAAGATGTACAAGCACAGCCAGCTCCGGGCTAATATACATTGTAACATACATTCATTCATCTTCCATACCTGCTTCTCCTGTGGTCTGGATCACTGGGTCAGGGTTTTTTTTGGAGTCTGTTCCCATTACTGTCACAGGGCGAAAATTGGGTTATACCATTGGCAGAAAATGGCTCTTACATTAGTTTTGTTGAGGTGTGGATTGATTCAGACAAAGCACTACTGAAGGCCTAGGTGTGGAATGCACCGCCCGCCACTGGGTTATACCCTGGACAAGTTGCCACTTCAAGAGCTCAGGGGCGTGGGGGTCTGCTGGAGCCTCTCCCAGCTGTGATAGGGCCAAGGCAGGGTTCATTAATATTTTCACAATGCACATCAGTGCAGGGGAAATTAAAAAAAAGTTTTAAAGTATAGTTCCACTTCTTTTTTAAAAAAAAAAATTTTCTCCCAATTGCCACAATTGTTGTAGCCAGTGCCTGTTGTTCTGGGACCCAATCTGCTCAGCAAACAAAATAGAGGAGCAATAAACGACATGAGATAAGCAGTGACCGGATATTAAAGAGCAGGATATCCTCAACCTCTATGTGACAAGCAAAGTTCAAGGTAATTTGTCAGAGTCTAAGGCAAATATTTACCTGTTTCGGTATCGTTTATCCTTGAGCTCTGCCTTCTGCTCTTTACACAGCATAATTGAAACATTTCCACTTGAGCCACATTGTCACAATACCCATAACGCACCGCAAAGACAGCTCCCGCTAGATTGCCTCTTTTGTTTAATGGTCGGATGTAGTCCTCTTATAGTTGTTTAAATATTGATGGTGTGGTAGCACTTGGCTAGTTTTATGTCACGTTATAGCTCCCCCTGGTACTCCGCATTGTAAATGCAATCTAAAAAGCAAGCTGCAGTGTCTAGGCCCCTGGTTTCTTCCCCTAGTGTGTACAACTACAATAACCAAGTTTGAGAAACTCTTAAAAAACACCTCAAGTCACTCGGAGTACTTTAAAAGAATGTGTAACATTAACATATCATAATCTCACAAGAATGCACTGGCAACCCAGTTGTCTAAATTGGATTAAGAGAAACTTTGTAAAAGTTAGTAGTAGCTACTTTCTTGGCCTGTCTACGTTTTCTTCAACAGATTTTTCCCAATCTTTGTGAGACCTTGATTTTCATAAAAACATATTAATGTCTCTGTGACTACTCCTCAATTATTGTTGTTGGCATCCTTCTGTCTCGGGAGACAATGGTTTTAAAACTGCACCCAGGTCAGTCTGTGGTTGAGTTGCAGAGCCTGCTATGGCTGTAGAGTCCGATGTGGGATCGACAGCACCGCTGGCCCTTGCTACAGGTGTAGTTTGTGGTGGAGGCAGCGGGGGCAGGCTGGAGCCTTTGTTGCCGGCAGGTCCTCTTTTCCTCCCACTGGATGTCCCTCATTTCTTCTGCCAGCAGGACGTCAGCTGGGCAGAAGCTGCAAGCTTTCAGGTCTCCCTTGCAAGCACCATTGTAGCTGTTGGTCGCGTTCTTGTGCAAGCACACGATAAAGAACGTCCCTTGGAATGTGACCGTCATCCATCCTGCACTCGTGGCCGAGCCAGTGCAGTCGTCTCTGTGTGAGGACGGCGAACATGCTTAGCGTACCTGCCTGGGACAAGATGCCTGCATTTGTGACATGATTCTGCCAGGTGATGCTCAGGAGTCGTCTGAGGCAGCGCATATGAATGCGTTCAGCCTCCGCTCTTGGCGAGAGCACCGAGTCAAAGCTTCGCTGCCGTAGAGGAGGGTACACAAGACACGCTTGGTGCAGCTTCAGTTTTGTGATTAGTGTCAGCATGGTGTTGTCCCGCAACCTCTTTGCTAGTCAAGCCATGGCGATTGCTGCTTTGCCTATCCTTATATTGAGCTTATCATCCAGGGAAAGGGACTTCTCAGTGTGTTATGATAATAATGTGAAGCTGTATTGATTGCTGCCTCTTTATTTTCCATTCTGTTTTATATTTGTGCTGTGCTGCTTGCGGTTTGTTGGTTCACAATTTGCATCACCATTTTTTTTTTTTTTTTTTAATCTGTGCGTTGCTGTTTGCTGTTTGCTGAGCTTTCTTGACCACCATACAAATCCGCAAGCAACACTAAATGTCAGGACTTTCACAGCCGACTTCCCCTACATATTTACTTTTGTTACTCTTGCTAATGTGGGATTGGACAGTGACCATTTAAGGGAGGGACTTAGTGAAGGTTCAGGTTATGTCTTTCAATTCATTTCAGCAGTTTTAATGACAAATTAAGCAATTATAAAAAAGAAAGTCTACAGATTTTGTGTTCGCCTCTTCACGTATATTGTTCAAACATCAGATGCCGAAGAAAATACCAATTCAGAAATGAAATAATTGGCAGATGGGCCAAAGAAGCAGATAGGACTGGCTGATCCTTAAATGTACATGTGAATTTGCAAATTAAGTGAGAACAAAATGGTACAAAAGGTGCATATTGGACGACACAGTGAATATGTGGGTAGTATGGAATCAGCCTCAAGCTGACTGAAGCTATTGCTGATAGTCAGCAGTGTAATCAGCTGTTTTTTAGACTTTCAAATTAAATAGCCCAGAGTGGAGCTACAGCAACAATAAAATGTATTTCCTCCTGACTAAAAAAACAAACAGCATAACACATAACATGCTTTAGTCTGTGTGTACATATATATATGTATGTATATATATATATATATATATATATATATATATATGTATATATATAAATCCCGGTAAAGACCCGGTTAGGAGACGTCACAATCGCACCCACGCTGATTGACAGGTGGTCTGCGACAGGATCAGTGAGCGATTCACACCACAGATGGTGACAAGTGTTATGAAAATGAATTATAAAATGATTTAATCAAATGCTGTCAATGCTCCTTGTCATTTCACTGCATTGTCAACATACACGGTGCCCATTTTTTATAAGTTTGCAAAGGATCATAAATCAATGTACCATTGCCAGCAAGCTCTTTTTATATACAGTAACCCACGCAAATCAAGAAAGGGGAACTTTCCAATTATCTCTCCCCAAGCCTGTCCGCCCTCTCCCTGATGAGAAGCTATAGCAGGCGATGCAGCTCCTCCACCTCTGCCAGGCTCATGTTTCAGCGCGCTGTTTACCCTTGCACTTTCCGTGGTGACAAACTAGAACAAATTGCAAGGCCAAGAGTGCATTACTCGGATTATTGGGTAATGCACTGGTAAAATACAACCCTGACAAAATGTTGTTGTTTTTTTTCCCGGGAGAATCTCAGAGACATCATCCTGCAAAGTGGAAAACAGGGTTTCGGCTATCTTCTAACAATCGCTTTCAGTGCTTCAGGCTTGACTGTCTTGTTGTTGTGCATTTGGCCACCGTGGCACAGCACCCATTTTAATTTGGGAGAGTTTAACACTGTGGCACCACAAACCTTTCCACTGTCTGCCACAAGAGACCAATCCAAGCCTCACCCCACTTATGGGTGAGCTGTGATCTCGCCTCAAATGGTTGGTAATAACAGTGACAATGCATAATCTGAATGGGGCTTGATTTCTCATTGCCTAAGAGTGTGGGCAATTATGCCATTCACATGAGCTTTAGTTTAATTATCTATGTTGCACAAGAAAGAACGATTGGTGTTTGTCATTTTGAACGTATCTCTTTGTGCTGTGGGTCTGTTTAGAATTTTTTTTAAAAAAAGAGAGAGATTGTATGTCTGTTGAGTTCCATATCCCTGTATTCAAATAAAGTCCAAGAGGTGACCGAGAAAAATAGTGGACTGTACTGAATCTGTATCTGAGAGTCTGAGGACAGTCGCCGTTAGTTGGTGTAGGAGGAAAAAGATTTCATCCCTCCATTGACCCAAAACCCAACTGAGAAATACTCGTGGTTATTTTACATCAGTAGATCCTTCTGCAATATTAATCATTAGGCTTTGAAATTCCAAAGTTAACGTCAGCACAGTTGTTTCAATCTGTCTCAATACACACAGTTGCACACATACACAGACCCTCGCCCCCAGCAGCTGGACACCGGCCATCTCTTGGACTTCCTCCTTTAACCGAGCTGCTCCTGTCTCCTCCTTTAGACCTTCATTAAACCTTGTCGGTGGGTACTTGCAGCGCGGTGTAACACACAAAAGGATGCTGCCTGGTGCAAAGGAGACCATTATGTGATCAGGGGGAGAGATTGCAACCAAGGCCCTTTAGCAGATGGCAGTAAGGTCGGATAATATCAGCATGTTCTTCGCCTGTATCTGTTTAATGGATTTGACTAGACGGTGGCAAGACGAGAAAAGGAAAGACACCAGAGCAAAGATTGAAGAGATATTCTGGAGAGAAACTACAATGACATAAAAAAGGCTTCCAACAAGTCTCTAAAATTTCTTATTAGTTTAGAGAAAATGTAATAAAAAATACAGCAAATGGAGGCGAGGCAAACACTGTCATGAAAAGGGCCACCAGGTGCTGCTAAGCAAAAGAACAAAACAAAGCAAAAACCAAGAGGAGTCAAAAAAGAGCTAAATACGAAGGGAAGGAAAGCCTCGTATTTTATTACATTGTATTAAACCAAAGTGCTGCTGCTCAGCACCTGTAAACCCAGATGTATCTTTATCTTTTGTTTTATTTTGTCTTGTTTTAAATATCTTACCCTGCCCAATCCCGGTAACCAAAAATCCAATGGCGTTGTCACAGTTTCATAGTACAAACCCAAACTGCGTAGCAAGGAGGAAAATGGGCGAAGCAGAGAGCTTCCAAACCAGTTTGACAGCACGTTGTCAAACAACAAGGGTTGTTTTCTGAATTAGGGGTTGTGATCACTGTAAGCAGCCAGCTAATAACCCACCGGTCAGACGTCAGCTGAGAGCAAAGACAATCAGGGCTGTGGAGGCCCGCAACACCATCGGGCAGGCAGGCAGGCGACAACACATCTGCCCAAGGCGCTCTTTCAGATTTAGTCCAACATGAGTGGGGGTGTGGCACGAACGAGCAGCTGGAACAATACAGCTGTGATACGTAGCGGCGGACTGTGCGCTAATTGGAGGATCAACAACTTGGTTCTCAGCTCCTCCAGTTCCCTTCCCGCCACACTGTCCCTGGGCACGACGCCTAACCATCAATTGCTTCCAAACGCTCTTCATTTGATTGTCTGTGTGAATCAGTGAACTCCTCTGATGGACAGGTTATTCACATGGCCAGCAGCATGGCACTGGGTGTATTAATAGGATGGCTGTGGTCTGTCTGTAAAGCATTCCAAATAGTCCAAAATTTTGCCAAGCACTGTAAAGCCACTACACCATATGCAGTCCATATTCAGTATATGGTTGCATTTATGTGTATGTATGTCATAGGTGGCAAAAGTATTCACTGTCAGTACTTGGGTAAAGGAATGAATAGTTGTGTAAAAGAAAACTTAACTACTAAACATAAAACTACTGATTCAGCTCCTTCACTCAAGTATATGTAAGAAATGAGAGATTCTGAAATCTACTTGAGTTTAAAAGTATTATGTTTCTGCAATTATTGAAACAATGCATTCGTTTTCACGTGCATGTTTAAAGTTTTAATAACAATAACCAATGTAACAACATATTTTTACTTTCTTACTTCCTGCATCTGATGCATATACAGAGAGTTTTAGAGAGAAGCGCACACTGCAACCTAATTTATAAGGGATTGAGATCTGCAGTCTTTGCTTCACTTCAAAAATGATGGAACTATCATATACACACACACAGCCGACACACATGGCAGCAACTCAGTGCATGCAGCCATGAAGACAGGGTGGAGACGACTTACTGAAGTTCAAAGTGACCAACAGAATGAGGAAGGAAGGGGGATTGGAGTGACTTTGAACGTGGCACGGTTGTTTGTGCCAGACGCGGTGGTCTGAGAACGTGACAACCATCTCCAGGGTTTACAGGAGAACGGTCCGGAAAAGCAGAATCCAGTCAGCAGCAGTTGTGTGGAGGAAAATGCCGTGTTGATGTCAGGGTTCAGAGGAGAATGGACAGACTGGGTGGAGACTGTAGAAAGGCATTGGAAAGTCAAATAACCACTAGTGACAACCGAGGAATGCAGAATACCATCTTTGGATGCACAACACGTCCAACTGTAAAGCTGTGTGTGTACATACAGACCCAGCACTCGCAAGTTGCTGGCGTTAAGTTTTGTGTGTTAGTTTAGTTGTTGTTTCTCTCGTGGCTTCCTGTTTTATTTTGAAACCCTCTTCCCTCGTGTCAGCCACCTTGCCCCTCCCTTCTGTCTGATTAGTCTCCCCCATCATGATTGTGTTCACCTGTTCCCCATTATCTGGTGTGTATGTAGTGTGCGTCTCCCCTTCCTGTCTTGTGACAGCTAGTCTTGTTAGGTTAACGGAGAGACAGCACCTCCATAGTCACAACGCAGTATTTCCGGTCTAATATCTTTGCTTTGTGTGGACTTTTCCTGTGGATACTTTGTGCCTGTTGAATTGGAGAATTTTCTTATTTTTCCTCTTCGATGGTAATTTTCTGTTTATGACTTTGATCATATTTTTCCTCTTCGGAATGGGGGGTCGGTTATGCAACCAGTTCTTCGCACCCCTTCAGTCATGCAGTGAGAGACATTTGTGCATATTTGATTTCAATTTCCTACGCAAGATAAGCAGCAGGTGACTTTGCTGATTGGCACATGTGTGATTGTAGGTGCTAACAAGCGAATTCAGCTGCTGGAGTCCTGCTTGCTTGGAACAGAAACATGACTGCAAAGTGGATATCTGCATTTCTTACACTTACAGCCCACACATATATTCACACGTCAAATGTGGAAGGCTGTTGGAAATTATGTTTATCCTTATAAAAAAGGGAGAGGTTTGATGCTGGCAAAGTTATAAGTGAAACATATCTTGCAGATCTTGTTTGCAGTGACCTAGAAATGTGTTTCAATTGGGAAGACAGGCAAGATAGAACAAACTAATGGTCAAAGTAAAAAAAAAAATAAGAAAAAGCTTCAGGATCTTGATGTCGTTCCGAGTGATCTTTCAGCATCTTTTGAATGTGTGACTTTCATTTTGTTGAGTGTTTCTACCTTTCCAGTTATGAAACAACATGAGACATTGCCCGTCTTTAGAGAATATCTCTATTTTATCATTTCAGGCTGTAATTATGATATATCAATTGAGCTGAAGGCAAAAAAAATGACCACATCAACCAATTGGTTTTGTCTAATTTATTGTCTTTTGGGCTAAAGACTTCAGATTAACTCCAGCATGAAGTCAAGGTGCCAAATTTCACCGAGCAGCTCGACAGAAGCCTTGTGATTTGAGGGCACAACACAGTAGTTTTATGGACAAACGTTATGATGACCAAAATGATACCCTTGTAATGAGGCAGTGATGCTTCAAACAGTGATTGCGTAAAAAGTGGAATGTCACTGAAGTATCTGCAGTAAAGCTGTATAAAGTTCACTGAATACGTCCGTACGTATTATTTTTGTCAGAATTCTTCAATATATCATTTTTTGTCTTTACTACTTTATTATAGGGGATTTTTTTTTTTTCTAAACACAACTTTTGGAAGTTGTTGTCCTTTTTGATTGGACAGTTAAGAAAAAAAATAGCCTGTGTTGCCCAAGCTTAAATAATTCACAGTTTGATTTTTAAAACAAACAAGAGAAAAACCAAGGCTGAAAAATATCATCGCTCTCTGTCTGTTGTGACCCTGGCTGTGCCTCCAGCTGTTTCCTGTGTGGCTCCATGTGTTTCCATTTTTCCCCTGTGACCAAACTGTGTCTTTTTCACTGTGTGTGTGTGTGTGTGTGTGTGTGTGTGTGTGTGTGTGTGTGTGTGTGTGTGTGTGTGTGTGTGTGTGTGTGTGTGTGTGTGTGTGTGTGTGTGTGTGTGTGTGCGTGCACTTGCTTGTGTGCACACAGATTTATGCATTCATGACTTCCCTCCTTGGCATGGGCCTCAGTTTCATCCTGCTTGTTTACTTCACCTGCCCACCCACCACGAGTCTGAATCAACTCAGAAGTGCACACGGTTTCAGGTTCAGTTCTTCTGCAGCACCTTCAGGCCTTGTCCCTAAAAACTGAACTTTCATAAAAAAAAAAATTTCATGCATACAGCAAACAAGAGCTGCAATAGGTCTGAACCACCATCAGTCCTGGGTTAAATATTAATGTAGTTTGTTTACTAAATATCAAATCACACCATTTAATGTTGTTGCCGGATTTAAAGATCCAGTGTTTAAAATTTGGCTTTATTTATGACTTTCATGTTGGTTAAATATTAACATACAGCCGATAACTACATAAATAAAAGTGTATACTCTCAGTACAATAAAAGTAATTTGGTTTTAGGGCTTAGAACACTTCTTATATGTGTATATAATAATATAGATAGAGCAAGGATCTTGCTGCTAGTTAGCTGCCATCTTGCACCGCCATATTTCTAAGGATGCCTGGTGTGGACAATCTAGCCCACCTGGCGGTGCATTTCGTATTTAGGGTGAACGGTGGCGTCCTCAAATAAACCAATGAAGTAGAAGGTGGATGGGGTAACTCGGTTTGTGCTCGCAGGCCAACTTAGCTGACTGGCAAGCTCAGGAGAGGGAAGGTATGGAGTCCCAAAGGAGACTGAAGTGAAACGCTGCTGCAGTCTGAAATGTCGTCACTTGATGTCGCTGTTTCTTCTTAAAAAAACACCAAATAACGCAAGCTTGACCTTAAACCAATAGGTCAAAGCTGAACTAAGCTGAACTGAAATTAACTAAACCCTATTCATGCTGCTTGTTTTAAATACAACATAATATATCTATAAAATGGTTTGTTTGTTGTCTCTGTGGCTCTGCACTAAACTGACAAGTTGTCCAGGTGCAACCTGTTGTGGAAAAGAGCGAAGATGCCGATGCAGGAATACTGGGATAATAAGTAATTTAATGAACAAACAATAAAAAGGGTATCGGAGCTCCGAGGCACAAAACACAGTAAAATGGGAGTGGGAGTGCGAGGAGGAAAGGAGGAAGAAGGTCTCCTATACACTGGACTGGGAGGGGAAGAGATAAGGAAGGGAAGAAGAGGAAAACAAAGCACAGAGAATCAGCACAAGCTGACACATTTACAGCCTCCTCTGTTGGACCACGAGGAGAATGTCTCGAGAAGGTTGTACTATGAAACAAACAGATTACACGTGCTACTAGTGATCATATGACACAGAATACAACATAATAAAGAATAACCCAAGAATACATATTTCCCATTACAAACCCCACCTTTGCCGCGGGACAATTTAGAAGTATTGATAGAAAATGAATGGATGGGATTTGCCTCGTAGTTGACAAAGATGTAGAAAACAACGCAAATTCTCTTTTGATATTCAAAAGTTTTTGCTGGCTAGCGTTGTTGGCACAGTTTCTTATTATATTTGCCTGAAAAGTGTAGAAAGTGAAGCCTTACCAAAGTAATGTAACTGTAATGTGATGGTTTTGTGCTGTAAAGCAATAAATACATATAAGGTACTAATAATATTGTACCTATTGTGGTCTTACAATGGTCCACTGCGACACATTATAAACCAAATTAAGTCATGTTGGCATTTAAAAGGGCTAGTCGCACATATGTACTCGCTAGCACTAGCACTAGGAATGGAAAAGAGGCATTTTCATTCCGCTTTTCCCTCAGGTCATTGAACACAGCCAGGGGTAACTGTTGGCAGCTCTTACAGTTGCATGAAGTCAATAATGTAAACAAAAAAGAAATTACAAAATGGAAATTCAGTCAGGAACACAACTATGTAGAACTGTTTTACTGCACCCACGGAAGCAAATAATGTCTCCATTGAGAAATTTCTACACTGTCTCTTAACAGCAGAGGAAGTGAAATGTTCTCAGGAGATAGTCAAGCTTGATTAGGCTGAAGTCACGGCGGATTGAGGTCAGAATGGACCAGCAAACAAAACTTTGAAAAATTGTCAGGGGAACGTGTATAAATAACAGTGAAACCTGACTTTGCCTCTGGACCGTGAAGTGTTGGGCAAACAAACAAATGTTTGAACAAGCTGTGAGATTAGCCAACCCCATGGGAGCTGCAGGAAGAGGAAGTGGTCCTTGTGAATTCAAAAGGGTTAAATATGGCAAGGTGAGGGGGCGGGGAGGGTAAAAAAAAAAAATGCTTTGATTTGAGCTCAGTTAGCGGAAAGATTGTGGAGAATAGGTGAAAAGAGAAATGGTTCTTCTTTTCTTGGTATCGTTGTGAAATAAGGCTTCCTCTTCAGGTCTCTACAAACTCTACACGAAATTGCTGATTGATATTCTGATTTTGCATAGTTTGTGTGGTTTTTTTCTTTCTGTGGTGACAGTTCTGGTAAGGCAAGGCAACAGCCGCAATGCACATGACACTTTATAATAACTATACTCTTCAAACGTGGACACAAAGGCTGTTCAAGGAACCTTGAACGTATCACCCGAGGCTAAACTCTGCCTGTGCTCAAGCAAGGTCGACTTTCTGCTTCTGCTTGTGCTTCTTTACTGTTGTTTGGGCTGGACATGCTGTTCTCACATATGGGGCCAAGAAAAGAGCTTGGCTATTCAAATTGAGTGGGATAAAGCATTTTATTGTATTATTTATTTATTTTACTGAAAAGCCTCTCCTCCTCATATTCAAAGCAGACAGATCAAACTTATTTTCTTAATAATGGTATTGCCACTTACAGCCTCTTAGCAGCTGCAGGGTCGACCCTTGGCCCATCACCGTCTCATGACAAGCTGCAAATGTGCTTCTTTTCATTGCCACTCTTTGTGCTTCTTTGTGAAAATGCCATGTTGCCATGTCATTCTGATATTTCTGCCATTGTTCTCACATTTGTGGTCATGTCGTTGGGCTGTTTCATGAATAATTCATTGCCGTAGTAATTCATTAGCTCTAGTCTGAATCACCTGATCAACATGGCAGACTGTTTGTTTACAAAGCCAAAATGTAAAACAGAGCAAAAGCTATTGACTGAAAAAGGCCGCTGTCACTCGTTTATTAGTCACAAACCGCGTAATTATACGCATGCAAAGAAAACAAAGGTTGAATTCTTCCTGGATCTGTCGCATAATTTCAGCACGCTGGCAGTTTTTATATGAAAACACTTCAAGGCAATATGTTATGAAAAGTGTGTGTGTGCGTGTGCGTGTGCGTGTGCGTGTGCGTGTGTGTGTGTGTGTGTGTGTGTTACATCAGATGGCAGGTTGCAGACAGGATGTTGGCTCCAACGAAGGCAGGAGAGCATATGGAACACATACCACCTTCATCATTGTGAAGGTCAGGATGTTGACTGCAGGCTGTGTCCAAACTGCACTCCTGTCCAGAGATTAGCTCCACCGAATATAGAGAGTTGGATAAGTCCCTTTTCCACTGCAAGAACTTTTTTTTTTTTTTTTTTTAAATATACCTGGAACTTTAAAAAAGCCTCCCTCAAACCCAAAACTTTCCGTGACTAAAAGTTCTTTGCCATGAACTTTTAGGAGCAGGGCCATGCTGCAAAGAACAGCGATCGGTGAAAAGCTTCTGCATCGTTTTGCAGCACAAAAGTACTGTGCGTTTGAAACTTGTTTATTTAATTTTTACAAGCTTCACTCTGTGTTTGATCATGTGGAAAATTGAGCAAAAGGAGAGAAGCTACAAACAGTGGACGGACGACTGGTTCCAGGGGCCTTTGAGCCAATTTGCTGATGAAGAAATTCAGCAGGATTTTCACTGCAGCATGAACTTTTAACATCAAGAACTTCATGCTGCAGTAATTTTAATATCACAACAGATTTGACATGCAATGGTAATTTCTTCTCTTTGACTGATTAAAAAAATTGCGCAGAACAGTGGTGGGTATACTACAACAAATAGAACATTTGTTGGTGATTCATGCATGGATCACTGACCGGTTTGGTATTTTTGCAGTCAATCACCAGTCGGGTTGGCCAACAATTTGGTGAGGCCATGGAAAATGACTTTCAATTAGCTCTGAGGAGATTCTGGCAAGCCATGCAGCGCCTCAAGGCAGGGAGTGGTGATTCCTCACACCATCTACAGTACAGGGAAAGCTGCTAACCTCAACTGAGGATATTGTTGAGGGGTGGAAGGTATATTTCGATGGCCTCTTCAATCCCACTAAAACATATTCTGAGCAGGAAGCAGACCTAATCAGACCTCTAATCTCTCGGATAAGCCATTTAAACAAGTCCGCGGCAGTGGAGCCCCAAGTGTGAATGAAATCCATCCTGGTTACCTCAAAGCTCTGGATGTTGTCGGCTGTCCTGCTTGACAGGTCTCTGCAAGATTGTGTGGACATCGGGGACGGTATCACAGGAGTGGCAGACACAGGTGGTGGTTCCTTCTTTAAGAGGGGGGGCAAAAAGGGTGTGCTCCGACTATCAAGGGATTGCACTCCTCAGCCTCCCTTGTAAAGTCTACTGTAGGGTACTGGAGAAGAGGGTCTGGTTGATTGTTGAACCTCAGATAGAGGAGGACCAATGTGGTGTGGTGAATTCTTCTGGTGGATTCGTGTGATGTAGATGTTGAAGATGAATGTCTTCACTGACACAGACTTAGTTGGATAAAAACTGGTTTATTTCAAAGAAGTCAAGAGTCAGACAGGCACCTAGAACGCCTGGGGATGTCTCTGGGCCAGATGTGAGCAACTCCGATGATCCTTTGTTCACATCACCTCTTATACCCCCAGCAACCAGGGAGGAAGATGCAGGAAGTGGAGGAGGATGTATGCATTCCATAGTTGCACCCCCAATGGCCATCTGGTTTCAATTTGGTGGCCGTAGGCAACAACAAGACCATATATGGACCCTAACGTCCTTAGGGAAGGAGTGCAGCAGCGGGTTCACCGCTGAGTTCACATCAGGCCATACACATAAGATCACATGAGGACATATGCATAGATTCAGATACTACAGTGGTTTTCATCCTGGCCGTCAAACAGTGGACATTGTTTTTATTCTCTTCAAGGTGCTGGAGGGTGCTTGGGAGTGTGACCAACCAGTCCACATGGGTTTTTATGGACCTGGAGAAGGTTTACAACTGTGTGGCTTGAGGAACCCGTTGGGAGGCACTTCAGGAGTACAGAGTGAATGGCCATTCAGAGTGCGAGTGAATGGACTGGATGTTGATGCTTTTGTCCAGGGGTCTGGAACCTATGGCTCACAAGCATTATGGCTTTTTTGATGACTGCATATAGCTCTCAGAAAAATGTTAGCTTTCAATTCTTAACACAATAAGTAATGAATGAGCCGGGAGCACTGCCTCCGACAGCGCGAGCGACGTGGTCATAGCTGCGGGTCTGCCCGATTGTGTAAAAGCATCACATTCAGCTATAGCTTTAGATATTGGACCAGCTACTGTGCTCACGGGTCACCACTGCAAAACTACAACACATACATAACACTAATCTAGTTAACAACACTATCAACAATGATATTCTACTTTACTATACAATGCAAAATTCGACTTAGTGGTAGAAGAGCCACACAAGTCAGCTTGACAGATAGATCAAGGTCACGCTGCCTCTTCAGACTAACCACTGTGTTGTTCTCATCAAAAGGACATCTCATCATTCTTTTGGGCAATGGTTTGAAAGTTTCTGATTTCACATCAGCCTCGGTCTACATGCCAAAGTGTGATGGAAATCTGTATTGTGCACCTGTGAGTGTACCTTTGAGTGCGGATGGTTGAGCTTCTAAAAACCACTGCCACCATTGTCTAAATTAGTGAATGCCAGCGTGTATTTTATGGCTCTCTTGGTGGTCAAACAGATGGGACGAGGTCCGTATCAGTGGGAGGCCATTTACATTCCGATGCCAGACTGCGAAAAGATGGGAAGAGGAAAAGGTTGAGCACAGGGTCATTCAAAAACACAAGACTTTCCCTGTGGAGAACAAAATTCGCCAGCTGTCTGAACACGTGCCTTGCGTCTTAACGAAAGTAATATGGGCGGTGTGAAACCGATGGGTAGATCGTTATCAGGAACAGCTTTGTCAATGCAATGTGGTACCTTAATTATCGAAATAAGATGTGAAGGGCATGTGACAAAATGCCTGCAATGAGCAGAGTTGCTTATCGTTTTAGATCAAGGTTTTTCCAAAGCGCAGCTACATATCTAGTAGGCCTTGTTAAGTTTTTGGATTGTGTGGAAATAGACGCTGCTTTGCGGTCAAATTCTTATACTCATTTGAAAAACTGTGCTGTGTAGTTCCTGCCTCCCTCCCTTTCTTCGCGTCTGTCTGTTTCTCCCATGGCTGCTCAAACCACATTCTTACATCCCCTCAGCAATGGAAGTGTAACCTTGTATCGTCAACGCTTTCAGTCGAGCCTTACACACCAGCCCTCTTCCTTCTGTTGCAACTGGCACCTTTCCTCTCCCATCGAGGCCGGGACATCACTCAGCCCGGGCTCTACCTGGACCCCCAATGTTTGAGTGACCTTCATACTTCAGGCATCACTGCAAAGTCAATCCTGTCTTTCTTAATAAAGCCAGGCTGCACCAAAAAAAAAAAATAATGAAAAAAGAAAAAGAAGCACGTGCTTGGCAGAAAAAGCGACGCATAGAACAGAGCGGTGGTGTGACTCAAAGCGCTGAGCATCCCGCGGTAATTATGTTACGCTTTATCGTCAAGCATCACAAACCAGCTGCATTGGTAATTATCTCGGCGCAGTTTACTGACATCACCTCACATCATTTCTGGGTAATGAGGATGAAAATTTCTTAACAGCTTTCTCCTGATGCTGCGATGAAAAGCAGATTGTTCATTCTAACTAGTTTCTTTTTTTCCTCATAGTCCTCTTCTCCTTTGCAGAGTTCAACTCGTGCATAATGTTAAAGATCATTGGCCACTTTTCTACAGTGTCACATGCAAAAACACCAGGTGCTGTTTCCAAAAGCGAGTTCTCTCACAGCAGGTTTGTCCATCAAGAGAAGCCGGACTTGATGGCTCCTCTGACAAATATCTGTTTGTACAGTATGTCGTTGGAAGAGCAACTTTATTTAATTAATACAAGAGCATGAAAAGTACCTATTCATTTTTCCAGGAGGTTAATAATTGAAATCACGAAGTCAATGCTATATTAATTCGGCATCACATCCCCGGATATATTGGGAGTATCATCTCCCATTTTGTGATATTAAAATCCTGTGATCTTATTGCCAATACAGACAGCTCTAGCAGATGAAGATCTTTTTTTTTTTTTTTAATGTTCAGGGAGAAGTTTTGGATTTTAGATTTGCAGGAATGAATAATGAACGAATGCCATGAATTTATGACTAGACAAGAAATTTTAAACAGTTCTGATGTGAAGCAACAACAGCTTGTCAACCTCAAAAGACTCTGTATTTAGTGCAACCTTCACTGGCTGTCCATCCACTGGAACGTTTTATGAAGTGAAACTGCAGCAGCTGCTGCTCCACTAGTGGCACAACTTTCAGAAGTGATGCAGGGATTCAAGGTTGGCTGCTTCCTGGTCTGGGCAATATTACCCTCCAGAGGGAGGGCGCATCAATCGTACTTGTCTGGAGGAACAAAAGCCTGCCTCTGCAGTCCTCAGAGGGGTTTGTTTTTATTTTTTTTATTTTTTTATTTTTTTAGTTTCCTCTCCTCTGCCTTTTTCTCGCCTCATTCCCCAATTGTTTTGGAAAAAAGAAAAACTATGGGCAGAAAGCTATGTCTCAAAATAAAACAAAATAGTATATCACTTCACTGCAGCACGAATTAGACAATTCCCTTGCATGTGTGTGCATGCGTGTCTGTCTGTGTGACAGACAGACACCACCACCCTCTGTGTGCTCTGGAGTGCATGCAGCAAGACACCTATGTCTACGTGTGTATGATCCTTTTTGTAATTATCATGGTTTATCTATACCTCTGCTTATCCAACCGTATTACTGTTACTTCTACCAACCATTTGGTCCCCTGCTTTTTGCTTCTTTGGTTGTTTTTTTTTTTTTTTCTTTTGAGGGAGTGGAACGGAGGCTCAAAGACGAAAGACGACAAATACTTCACTGTTGGTGTGGGGAAGGGGGATCACATTTCCCACCTGAACCGTATCCACAAAAAACAAAAACAAAAAAAAGATTACGCTCCCTGTCACAGCGTCTGAAAACAGCCGAGCTGTGGAGGAGTTGTTTGATATGAAAACGTGGCGTGTTTGGAGGAGCTTTAGCCGCCTGCTCTCTGCCGAGGCCCCTGTTATTTTAACCTCCTCAGAAACACTTTCTCCAGGTCTATTCTTCTACTCCTCAACCAACCCGCCCCTAAAAAAAAAAAAAAGAAGAAGAAGAAGAAAAAAAAAAAAGACCTTCGCCAGCAGTTTATTTCAACAGGAATGAAACCAAACGCGCCTGACACCCCAACCACCACCACTTCCCTCCTTTGAATTCTGTCGTCATTCTCGCGCGGGGGCCGCGAGGAAGCCGAGTGTGGCAGGTGAGAGCGTCTCGACTCGACAGCTGTCAGAGCGGCTCGGAAATGCGCGAACGGATGCAGGCCTGCGTCACCCGACGGAGGCCCTCGCCTCGGCCGCCGCGTGCAGGGCGAGGAGGAGGAGGCGGCGGCTGCAGTCGGCAGTACAGCGGGCACACAAACATCGGTGCGCGCGCGTGCGCGCGCGCTACCTGCACGGGTGGTTCCGTCCCCATGGCAACCCCTGTGATTGATCCCCCCCTGAGTTATGCGGTGGGCGGGAGCGGAGGGGGAATATTAATGACGGGGGGGGGTGGGGGGAAAGGACGAGCGAACGTGCAGACCGAGGCTCGCCGCTTAACGTTTGCCGGGAGAAGGATCAAAGACGCTCACGCTCGGCAGCGTCTGCGAGGCAACGCCGTCAACGCTGCGGGCTTCTGCGGATGAAAATATTCCCTTTGTGTGACCCCTGTGCTGCAGCTCACAAGCGGGCTAAAAAATAGGGGAGAGAAAAGAAAAAAAAAAAAAAAAGTCAGTGCGTTGTTGAATTCGAAAGATTCTTTTATCCCGTTTTTATCTTTACCCCTCAAAGATACAATATGCAGATCTCCGGGTCTGCCCTGAAGGGGCTTTATTATTACAGTATAGAGGAAAGAAAGAGAAAAAGCTGAGGTGTAACTCTTAATACATTTCCACCTAAAGGGATCGTTAAATCAAAATTGAAATTCCTCAAACTTAAGTGCCCGGGGTTTTGTTAGAGGCTTAGGTTGCACTTCTAGTCCACGTGACCACTTTTGAGCTTCATGGAGGAAAAGTTTCAACAAATCGGGAACCTTCGGTTGGAAAAGAACTCAAATCTAAGTAGCACGGCAAATGAAAGACATAAGAGGTCCCCACACATTCACTGTATGTAGAGGTGGCCAGAGTCAACGTGACGTCACCCATTTTCTTTAAATTAACTGAACAACACTTTTTCAAGCCAAAATATCCCCTGTGACAATGGCAAGTGACTCGCTGACACGGCAAACCAGAGAGCTGCTTGCCAAGGATGCTACAGGTGGATCATTTCGCCAATAAAGAGCATTGAGCACAAGCAGAAAGGGGACATAATGTTTTCCTTGTGACTATTTTGTCTTTAACCACACTTGTGATACTGGTGTTACTGGTTAATAGTGCAGTTTGCGTCAATGTCAATCGACATCGAAGTAATAATAAATAGTAGAAACTTCAAATTTGCCTTTAGAAAGACACTCACTTGTTAGATGAGTCAGAGGGCTCGGTCCTGAGGTGATGTTTCTCATCCTGACACACAAAGGTCTTTGATTCTGAAGCTAGAGTTCAAGGAAACACAACACAAACAGTGACATCTCATTTTACTGCTTACTGCCCCTAGAGGGCGCATCTGAGCACAGCATGTCGACCAAAACCCCAGTTAAAGACACCACTTTGGTATTTTTAGAGAGTTCTGAGTCAGATGCAGGTCCGTCACTGATAGTGGTCCCCTTGGTAGTGGCGGATACTTCTCGTTAGTTGTAATAGTGGCAGGGCAGCTGTTTCAGTGGGTTAGAGGTGGGAGGCACAGCCGGTCCGGCTTTGTAAACAAGAAGAGGGAAAGGGCTCCATATCAACAGACAGAGAGTGTGTGTGGTGTGACGTTGCGCCCCAGAAGAAATAACGTTTAGAGCTCTTCACATCCATTTTCATTAACCCTGTACCTAACAATGATGAAAATTGTGTTTTGTGCATTGGTGATGAAACAAATTAAAAACACACACACACACACACACACACACACACTTTTGGATGGAATTCATGATGATTAACTTTGCTTATTTTTTCTTCATATTTTCTAAATACCTGTTATTCCTGCATAATTGCTCAATACCTATATATTGTTTTGATTGTTTGCCTGTGCCTTGTCATTTAATTAAGACATTTCTGCACCATCTGTCTATTATATAGAGTAGTATATTGTTCTTACATCTGAAGATGTATTTTACACCACACAAGCTGACCATCTGTCATTTCACATCAAAAACAAGGAGAGACCCTGTTTGTTCCTGTAGCTCTCCCAAGGTAAACTGGGAACAAACAAAATTTTCCTTTCGAGAGTCTGCAAAAGAAAAAAAATCCATTAAGGATGAAGGCGTTCATCTTTGTATCCGAAAAGTACCTCTGTTTTTATTTGTGTCTTAGTTTCGTTCATAGAGGTTTGAAAGACCTGATCAAGACCTGAACTGGAATACTTTTTCACTAACCTTTGCATGGCTTGTTAGCCCAGCAATCTGTTATAATGGTGCTTCTTTGCCGACATTTAACATGTATATTGAAAACAACAGGCCTGCTTATTCACCAGGAATGTTTTGGGCAGCCAGGGTGAATTTTATACAACTAGATTTCTCCATCTCATGTACTTATTTTTCATTCATTTATCTTTGTTCACTTTACGTTCTATATCAACTTTGTCATCAGCTAAATGTGGTGGGCGCAAGCTATGGTTACCCCAGAGGTTTTTGCTTGGTGCAGCAGCTGCCGCCACATATGGAAGGGTCAACGTCGATAATGGACCCCAGAGCTATTGCAGTTACGATACAGTCAGGAAGAGGCAGCAAGTAGGTTCAGCTTAACTCTAGTATCACATGCAAGCAGACAAAAGGCATGCTGCCATGCTAGCGTTAAAAGGGGCAAAACTATTTGTTTTGCCTTCTGGAGGATCTTTTTTTTTTTTTCCGTCCCAAAACTACACAGTCTTAAATGCCTACATATTCCCAAATGCTGTATATTGGATATATTTTTTTTGAAAGAAATGGCTAAAAAAAAACCAAGAGGATTGACAGTTCATTCAATTCTTATTGTCTCATCTTGAACAGGTGGCAAAGACCTGCCTGTTTATACTCATGTATGTATATTTGTGTCCTTCTACTGACCTGTAATTCTTATAAAATACAAAAGATTTGGACGTTTCCCCACTGCTGCTCATTCTGGCCTGCCTGCCACTGTCTCTGTCTCTATGTCCAGCTCTTCATTCCTCCAGAGTCGGGTTCTGCTCAAGGTTTTCCTGCTGGGAAGATTTTCCTGGCCACTGTCGCTTCATGCTCGCTCTGGAGGGAACCGTTGCTTTTCTCTTTGATTGTGCAAAGCGCTTCAAAATGCTTTTGGTGATGAGGGATTTTTTTTTATTTTTTTTTTTATACACCACCAACACCATCATCACTGACCTCCGGAATGCAGTTTTTATTGGCTGCCCATGAATGATTTAGTGGAGTCTAAAATTCTTCACTTCTTAGTAACAACTCTGAAGCAAATATAACAAGAAAGCAGGCAAGGCAAACATGATGTGTCTGCTGTCACTTTATGGCTATGGTATTTTACAGCAGATCTGTACTGTCCTGTACTGAAACGCTTGCATGCCAAGCTGTTGTCAAGGAGGGGAAAACATGACGATTTTATGGTCCCATCTGTAATGATGGGCCCCAACAGATACTGTTAGTAATGCGCTATATATGGAACGGAGGCCCAAACCAAGTTTTTTTTTCTTAGGTCCCAAAATGACTAACTCAACTAGTAATCCTAACTGACATGTGTCCAAGCTCAAAAATATAAATCCTAGCTTATCAGGGATTTTTACAAAGGTATTACCGTTAGGAATGCTAGGAAGATGTCAAAAAAATATGCGCGTTAACCACGAAGCACAGAGTCAAACTACTTTAGTCATGTGCACCTCATGTAAGCCATGGGGTTATAGTTCCCTCCATGTGAAAATCATTGTGTTTGTATTCGAGATAAAGTCACAAACGGGCTGACTTTTGGCAAACGAAAAGTCTATGTGTTCCTTGTCTGTCTGTTTTTCCGTGCACTCAGGCTCAGGGTGGTGCTTGAACCAATCCCATCCGTGATGGGCCAATCCTTGGACATGTCGCCATGCATTCCAGGGTTAAGCAAACATTTGAAAAGACAAAATGCACTGACCGGCCACTTTATTAGATACAGTGTTCACTTACTTGTTCATGCAAATAGCACATCTGTCAATCACATCGTAGCAACTCGATGCATATGGGCATGGAGACGTTGTGAAGACGACCAATGAATTTCACAAACAGCTGATCGACTAAGATTTTCACGCACAGCTATCCTCAAGGATTTTACCAAGAATGGTCTGATCAAGAAGAAACTAGCACCAGTTCTGTCATGGTCTTTTGTTTTCGTGTTTCCTGTTTTGAAAGTCTCCTCTGTCCTTGTGTTTTATGCACTTTGCCTCCTGTTTTTTGTCCCGCCGTTTTTGGCTCATGATTTTCATCCGTGTCTCGTTGTAAGTCCTGCCCTTGATTGTTCTCACTTGTGCACTCCTGCCCTCCTGGAAAAAATAGTCCTTGTCTTCCTTTGTGTTCAGTCATTGTTTCTGCTCAGTTTTCGTATCGTTTTCATCTTAGTTGTCTCATCTGGGTTACCTATCTGCCCCATGTTCACTGTATCTTTGTGCAGGTCTGTAAGTCAGTTCCAGTTTTCTATCACTTTTAAGTACAAGTCTCCCTTTTTTTTTTATTGTAATTCTTTTTTTCTTATTTACCCATAAAGGCACCTTTTGTTGAGTTTTGTTCAAACAAATAGATGTCTGTTTCCAACACCTGGAGTTGTCTGCATTTGGTTCCTGCCCACACCTCCGTGTGACAGAAAGTGCCTTGTAGATGTCAGGGGTCAATGGTCAGAACGGGCCTTTCTACTGGCTGGAGACCACAGAAAGGCAACAATAACTCAGTGACTGCGCATTGCAACCAAGATGGGTAAATTATCTTCTCTAAATGCACAACACGTTCAACCTTGAACGCACATGATGCACATACCATCACCAGCCACTGGCAAGGTGTACCTAATAAAGTGGAAGGTCAGAGTATAGAAGCTTTACTGAGTTATTCTTATTTAGGATTTTTTTTATTTTTTTTATTCTTATTTTACTTGCTGCTTTGTCTTCTCCCTTGTGTCTTGTTGTCATCTTGCGCTGCTTTCTTCCTCCCTTCTCCTCCTGCACGCTTTGATTATCTGCCCCAACCCCGATGTCTTTGAACCTCGCCTCGTTAGCTTTCCTGCACTGTTTGTTTGTTTTCGTCTTTCATCTCACCTATAACTCACTGTTTTCCCCAATATTTCTTACATCTCTTGCTTTTTGTTTTCTGCCTCTTTGACTCTTATTTTATCCTGAAATAGTACATTGAACTGAGCCTGTCTTGTCATCTTTTGGAACGTTGTGCTGCTTGAAATCCAGGACAGACGAAGTGACGACAGCAGCACTCCTATGCCTCCTGCTCCCATAGTTGACCTTGGAAAGCGGAACAAAAAGGAAAACTGAAAAAAGGTAACATTGAGTTGGCAATCAACTGATTGCTTGACTAAATATGCCCCGACAAATAATCAGGGTAGATAAAGGATGACTTTGAGGGTTTGATGCCTTTGCTCAAAAGGGCGTGTAAATCAAATAAACGCTGCCCCCCCTTGCCTGCCATTCATGAAGATGAGTGATGATTACAATTTACTTTACATTTACAATTTACATATACTGGCGACTTGTCCAGGGTGTCCCCTGCCTTCGCCCTAAGATAGCTGGGATAGGCTCCAGCAGACCCCCGTGACCCTGAGCTCGGGACTAAGCGGGTATGGAAAATGAATGAATGAATGAATGAATGAATTTACATATACAGCTGGTATTGGTGCCGTGGTATCGGCACGTATTTAACAAGTGTGAGTAGACCACTCAACGCCGGTATCGCTACCAATACCCAATGCTGGTATCAGTATTGGTGAATCCCAAGTTGTCCCCTTTGGAAAACATTTATCCTGGGTTTGATCCAGTGTCATTTTTCCTAGCGTTAACATGAATTCAGGGCATGTTTCAAGCTATTTGCATGTGTATTTTCTCAAGTTGCAGAGGATTTACCCACCACAGAGGCGATTGCTTCTTGCTGGTTCCAATGGTGGGAGGGCAGCTGTTCCAATGGATGAGAGTAGGTCCAGCTTTGTAAACAAGAGGATAGAAAGAAAGGTCTTGATATCGACAGACAGAGAAGCCGTGGGGATGTGACGTTGTACTCCAGAAAAAAATCACACTAGAGCTTCAAATACAATATTTTTTTTACAATGATGGAAATCGCATATTGTCCCTTGAAATTGTGTGCGGTTGCATTGACGCGCCGTGACGGAACATGCGACGTTTAGTGGCAGTAGAATCTCTGTGGTGCGTTGTGGACTGACTGACTTAAAGAGGGGAAGAGCTTGCAGCAAATGGCCAAATCTTTTGAAACAGGCGGCGCGAAGGACGGCGTGGAGCAAACACCTGTCAGTCTTCAGTCCGGAGGAAGAGACGGAGGAAACGGCTCCTCCTGATCAAACATCCTGTAATCCTGTTGCAGGAAATCAGCCCTCCCCAACGCCGCCGCGCATAAAAATAACACAAAGCGCAACTCTTTGGCAACATGAAAGGACTCGGTCAGGCACTCGTTTCTTTTTCTTTTTTTTCCAAAAGGAATAAATAATACGCACTATAATGACGGAAGGCGTCTCCTACCCTGTTTCTTACATACAGTATGGAGGACGTTAATTATAATTAATGTGTTTCTTCTTCTGTGAGCAGCTATGGATAGATTAAATTTTGTGTGCGTGTGTGTGTGTGTGTGTGTGTGGGTGTTGAGAACGCTCAGCACGCCTCAGAACCTCATTCCCTATGCGGCTCTAGCAGACGGGGACGTCACCCTCACTGTGCCAACCTACCTGCTTGCTTCTGACTTGTTTATTTGATTTCATTGCATTTCATTCATGCATTTATTTAATTATATATTTATTTTCCCGCCGATGCGCTTTTTTGGCGAGGGAGATTATTGTGCTTTTGATAAAAGTCTTTAAGTCGCCGCAAGGTCATCGTATATTTCTGGGCCCCGATAAAGCAACGCGGAGAGACCTGGCGCTTGGCTATGGCGGCTCTGAAGCTGCCTGATAAACCTGCGGCTGGGGGAAGGATTCCTGAAAAAAAAAAAAAAAAAAAAAAAAGGGAAAAGGAAAAAGATAAGGGAACGGGGGTTGGAAAGAATTGGGGAAAGATGGATCGCCAGCTTCAGCGCGGCCAAAAAGGACGACGCCTGTGATTGCTGCGGGCCGCCCACGCGAGAACAGCGGCCGCGACTGGCCGCTCACTTATCTACCTTGGCCCGCGGGTCCCGGAGGGGTTGAGGATTATTGCAGATAAACGCTGCAAGTTCCCCTTAACGCGCGCATTGTGCACCGCACAGTCCAATTTGCAATTATCCTGGGTTTTTTTTTTTGCACTTGCGCACAAGAGCCTCATGTTGGATTTTAAAACATGTGCGCGCGATGGAGGGACGTAAACCTGGAACAAGCTATCGGAGAATTGAGTGAATATGTGCAACTCTGTCTCGAAACAGAGTTGCACAAAGGGGGAAAAAAAACAGTCTAAGCAAACTGGACTTGAGCGCCGAGCAATCCAGCAAAACATCTCTGCCCTCTTCAGCTCAAGCGGAGAATTACACACAATGCACCTTGTTTGGCCTTCATTTGGATGGGGTGCAAATTGAATAAAAAACAGCTCCAAACAGCAGGCGAAAAGTCATTTATCGTTGGATCAAAGGAAACATTATTTTTTTCCCCCTCGAAGCCGATGGAGAGCGTTGAGAAGGCGGAACACCTCAACACTCCTTTACAACAAGAGCTAATTTAAATGTCAATCACAGCTTTGTGCAGCCGCGTGGGAAACCACCTGAGTCCGTTCAACTGCACGTCAGGTGGGCGCCATTTCTAGTGCGCCGCGTTAATGCATATTAATGCGCGGATTATATGAGAGGTTAAACTGCCTCTTGTGCCGTTACGGCGAGCCACCCACCTTGTTTATCTGGAACAGCAGCACTCGACGCCGGCGGAGAGATACAGATCAGCGCCAGCTGGGGCTCGATAAGTGTTTCGGGGGTTCGTCCGGGGGTGGGGGGGTGGGGGGGGGGGTCGTTTTTATTTGCCATCTCGTGTCGAGGGCTGCGGGATTACTTTGCTCAAGGAGCTGTGAAATCTCCACCGCAGCCTGGAGCCTCCGACACCCGCTGGTATCCACCTCCATCACGGTGGCACAGTAACACGCTGTGGGGCGGAGTCCATCCTCAATAACAAGGGAGGACTTCGACGGCAACTTCTCTTCTCTTTCAGACGCACATACGCATGTGCATGTAGACACGCGTGCATACACTGTGGCACGTGGTCAAGAGCTGTGACCTGTCCTTTTTCGGCACACACACACACACACACACACACACAGACAGCCTCTATGTGACACATGGCGAAGAGCTGTGACCCGTCCTTTTTCGGCACACACACACACACACACACACACACCTGTCCCCTCGACAGAACCGACGAAAAAACGCCAATTGATGTTGACAGCAGTGGGGGAAATGCTTCTCTTGACACGTTTGTCGTAACCTTCCCCAAAACAAATGTCACTGTCGGTGGCACGGTCCCCGCTGACACCGGCCGTGTCCGCTGGTTCTACAGTGGACTCTGTGAAATTGCAGATGACACAAGTGAAGGAGGAAGAGGAAGAAGAGGAGGAGAACAGCGTTCATTTGAACCTTACAAATTAAATTTTCCCCCCACCCCACCCCACCCCTGTATTTCCTGCAGACGTTTGCCTACAATAAGTTTAGAATTTTAAAATTACTTTTTAGAGAAGTTGGGCTTTCTGATGAATTGAGCAACACTAGCAGCCTAGAACCATAACGCGTTTAAATAAAAGAAGAAAAAAAAAAACAATCTACTCCTCTGCGGCTCAAACTCTCCGTCCACATCATTTGTTGTCACAGAGGAAATATGGGCAAAATATATGAAATAAACTCCCCTGTAGCTGTGCGGTTATGAGCCGCAATTTATTTTGTAATGAGATACAAGTCTCGGTGAGGTCGAACGGCTTGAACTGCTTGGCCAATGCTGTTAGGATGCTAAGATTTTACACCAAATTGTGTATTAGGATGACATGCAGACATCAATGAGTTTCTGCAGATACAGATGAGCTTCAGCTATCGCTGCAAATTGTAACAGAAGATTTTTAATTTATGTTACTGAATGTATTTAATGACTGTTTTGGAATGAGTGTTTTTCAGGAATTCTGTAGAGATTATTATAAATAACCCGCAACTGTTGTCAGATTAGGAGGAACCTTGTTACCACCATGCATATATCCACTCTATCAAGCATGCAAAAAAAAAACACACTGCACAGGAAAGTCCTTTTTTTTTAAAAAAAAATTCTCACACGTGCGATGAACTGCAAAGTGATTCAAATTTGACACCTTGCCGCCCCGTAGCTCTCATTTCCGCCAGAGAATCAAGGCTTGAGTTGAAAATCCCTGGGGAGCGACGGGTGAGAATACGCAAGAGGAGCTTTCACTATCACGTTTCACACACAAGGACACGCCCCCTCAAATGGGTTCCTCAACCTGATTGGACAGAGGCCCCTGATCAAAAAGAAGCCACAGCAACATCGGCGTTTCATAACGGATGAAGGCAGATAAGAGATTAATTACAGTGGCTTTGGAAGATTAAAGGCTCAAAGAACCGTCTTCATTTCTTTGCGTTTTTCATCTCTCATCCCGTCTTGATTTCATTTTCAATTCATATTTGTATTTTTTTTTTTTTCACTTCAGTTAGCCTTGACATTTCCTGAATATCAGGGTGAATGTGTTGTATTTACATGTTTGCATGACTATTGAGCAATTTGATGGGATTTATTCTTTGAGCATAGTTTAAAACTATAGAATAGCGTCTATGCAGCCATGTTGCTGCTCTCTCCTTAAAGATGCAATGTGTAAAATTTTTAAAGGATGCCCGGTATTTAAGAAAACTCATAGCCTCATAGCGCGTCTCCAATTCAGGCCACTGTCAGGCAGGCTTCATTGAAAAAATGGCATTGCAAGATCGCAGCAAACTAGGAGCAAGACCCTTATTGCTCCAGGTATATTCTCACAAGTGAGGCTAGGAAAACAAAATTACTCATTTTACTCATTACTAACATAACATCATAAAGCAAGCCAGATTTTGCACACTGGACCTTTAAATGTGATCGTGGCTGCCTTGACATTCTTGTTTTAAAATCAGCCAACTCAGACGTTTCTTTAAAACTCATTTGCATTTTACAAATAGGCTTTCAGTCACTCTAAGAAAAGCTGAAGGGGCATTGCTGCATTTGGCTCAAAAAAAAAACAAAACAACAACAATGAGAAAACAAAGAAAGCAAAAAAAAAACTGTACTGTGCATGATTGCATCCAGACAGTCGATTGGCAGCCCAACTCGTGAATGTAATCAGGAGTGGCTGCTGGATCTGCTGCGTCCTGCTGGCGAGCTGGTGATTGTCCACTGGAGGAGAAGGAAACGGGTGGGCGGGAGGTGGAGGGGGGGGCGTACAATATAGCCGGTAAGATTCATGACAGCCTCTCAGAGAACCTTGCGGACTGATTACACGTCCGAGAAAATGCATGCAGCAAACGATATTAAATCAACACTGCTTATTGCAATGCCAGTGCAGGCCTGAGAACCAGGCGTGGGCATAATGCATCTGCAGCTCACCCCGTAAGCACTTTAGGCAGTCAGCGAATTACATTTCTTTGGGGAGGGTAAGAGAGGGATGGTGGTGGTGGGGGGGGGTCCTCGGGATGAGTTAGGCAATCTTCCTTTCGACGGCAATGATTAATAGTGATGGCCCATAAATTGTTCTGTCTGAGAAATATATTGCGGCCAGAGTGTCTGTTGTTTTGCACTGGAAGGCTGTGCTGCCTTCAGGGGCAGTGATTGTGTAAGCAGTCAACAGCTGAGTGCAGACCCTTGGAAAAAGGCACACACCCCAGAGCAGTGCCAGCCGTAAAATCCTGAGTTATTGACATTTGTTGGTGGCAAGGGTTTTTGTTTTCTTTTTCCAATATTATATATAGAGGCTGTTGAAATGTGAAATCAAGCTTCCAGTGATCACAGGTAACGGCAACAACAACTGCGTTTCCATTCGAGTTTTTCGCAAAATAAAAGTGATATTTCTAAAAAATTTCGACAAAGTACAATTCTCGTAATTCTCGTCCCGTCAGACCCCACTTTGAGGAGGATGGGGGCACAAAACATTTTGCGATGAATCTTCATTTGGATGTTGTCTGCCGCCAAGAATGGTTGTTATATTTTTCTCTTTGACTACTTGTAAAAAAAATATCCCGTCTCCTCCTCCGTTCAATCATAACACGCCATTTTCACTTGAAGTGAAGCGTACACTTTTTTTTGTACATTTTCTTGCTTTTATTTGTTGTGTTGGGTCGAGCTCGTGACAAAAAAAAGACAGCACCGATATTCACTTCTTACAAAGACATATATAACGCATTCCACCGTGTTAAACGTTAACACCACTGGTCCAATGACTTCAATGGAACAAAAAATGCGCACGGCCAGAAGGACCAAATTTTCTATGACAGTGGTACGCACCATTAAACTCGAGAGAGAGCGCTGCAGATGAAAACAGTTCAGAAGTGACCGACTTGCACACTTCCCCTTTAACTGCCACTGAAATCAACCTAAACACTTGTGACTGCAGCCAGCCATCACTGACAGTTTTCTTAACAAAAAAGAAAAAAGAAAAAGAGTGGGCGAAGGTCTGGACTAATCTGACGTGAGATGAAAAATCACAGTGACACACTCTTTACTTATACGCATGGTAAGTGCTATAGATTTTAGTGTTATCCTATCGACGAACTGACTAAAAATGAGTTATTATGCACTTTGCCAATTGCCTGTTAAGCAGAAACTCCACAGCACTCAATCAAACTACGGCTGAGAGCTATCCATGCTTTGATCAATGCCGGGTTCATTTGGGAATTTTCTTTCGTCGGAGGCTGCGTGCCCTCAACCATCTGAAACAAGCATCGGAGGGGCGGGGGCCAAAATTAACATCTCATGACTCAGCACTTTGATCTTCGCCGGCTGAGTTAACCAAAATGTAAATACATGTGGCGATGTAGCAATACAAATTATTCTCGCATTACAGTGGCATACGGCACAGTGTTAAGTTTCTTCATTGGTCCCATTGGGGAAATTGTTTCGCTGCATTTTACCCATTCCGTTGGTAGTTAACCTCCACTACATCCGGTAGCAGTGGGCTGTCACAGTGCAACACTGGTGGAGCAGGCAGTGGTTTAAGGGCCTTGCTCAAGGGCACTCGGTGGTGGTGATGATTGTGGGTTTTTTTTTCGTGATAATTCTGGTGCACACCTCAAGACATTTGTTTAGAATTCTCAAGTATATAAATTCTCCCATTCATTTCTCTTTATTGTTCACTTTTTCCAGTTCTCTCTTGTCCCACTGGTGGATGTGGAAAAAAATGTTTCCTCAACACAGCAAGTATTTCAACAAGATAGCAACTGGGCTCCTCAAAACTGAAAATGTAGATTTTTACTCGGGTGAAAGTAATTCCCGAAACTCCTGAGCTAATGATGTCAAACGCAATGAATCATGCCGGTCTTGATTAGATGAGTAATGTTTTGCATTCATTAAGCTTTCCAACTTTTTTTTTATTTTTTTATATCCATCTAGATAATAAATTGAAAACAACGAATAATGTGACAGACACCTTTTAAAATGCGTGACGATTTTTGTGTCCAGTGTTTGCACGAACATACCGTGATTTATATCACAGATTTTAAAGCGGTGGAGGCAGTGTCAACAGCTCACCCCGTGCTGACGTCTATTTGTCAAAGTGAAGGATCAGAGGCCTAATGACAAGACAATGTGTGAAATGGATCACACTAATGGCTCCTCATTCTCTCATTCTTTCTCCAAGACAAATTATCCACAGATAATGACAGCGAGTCTATCTTGGGAGTAATGTTCTGGTTTTTAAGCTTTTCTCCGAGTGACTCGATCTTGTTACACATTGACTCTGATCTGCACACTCGCACATTGTTATTCATTATTGGTGATGGATGCTCTTCTCTGCAACCTGTTTGCACGGGTAAACAAATACCAGCTCAGACAGTTTCCCAACTTTGCAACACGCTGAAGGCAGCTTGTGAAAGTGGGAGTATATGTCAACCCCATTATGTGTTACAAATTAAATGTCTCTTTGGCACTGTGGGGTAGGAAAATGTCCATTTGTCAACACACAGCACTTTCAAACATTAGAATTTCATCGCAGCTTGACATGTTTTTTTTTTTTTCACGCCCCATTGAGGACCTGTATTACATGAAGGAGATTATGAATGCTTAATAAAAGTGCCTGTAATGGCACTATAAGAAATGTGTTGTGACATAAAAGGGTTTTAACATATTATTTCATCATCAGGCAATTTGGAGTCAGACTACTATTGATCTATAGATGAGCTTTACAGAAGTAAAAGTACATCCATATGGCCAACAGGTTTCTATGTTTTCTTGTCATTTAAGCAGAGCCAAACCTTTATTATTAGCATTGTGTTAGTTCTGGCAGGTCACAAAGTCACAACTTGAAGGTCAAGTGTGTCATATTTGGAGATTTTGAAGATGAAACAGCAACATCAAGGGTTCACTCTTCCCCCTCTCCCGTGAACTACGGTGGCCTGCACACCCAAACCTGGATACCTCGTCCACTTTCTTAGTGGTAGATAGGGTGACACCCTGAACAAGTTGCCAGTTCATCACAGGGCCACATAGAAAGACAAACAAGCATTCGCTCTCTCACGCACACCTACGGTCAATTTAGAGTTCCCAGTTCACCTCAGATGCATGTTTTTGGACTGTGGGTGGAACGGGGGAGAACCTGCAGAGAACCCACGCAGACACAGAGAGAACTCCCACAGAAAGGCCCCAGGCCAGTAATAATTGTGCAAATAAATAAACTGACTGAACCTGCTTTCAGTTTTGGCATACGTTCCGCTGTGTGTCCCTTTTTGATTATCGTGCAAGCATTTCCTCTGTTCATGACTATACATCCTAACCACTATACATCCTCCGCTATCATTCACACTTTTTCATTTTCTTCTTTGAATAGCAAGATTTCATTTTTTACTACGGATTCAAAGTGCATTTTTATTTAATGCTAGCGACCTGAATACCTTCAAAGAGGCTCAGCTTTTCTTTTTTTTTTCCACCTTTACTTTTATATAGTCAGGCACAATCAATTCAAAGAAATACATTTAACACCAGGGGTTAAGGTGCCGCAGGAGAGGTATGAAGGCCAAACTGCCCTGCTGAATAAATTACCAGTGCAGAACACACAGGCAGCCCTGAAGAGCACCTTAGCGGCGGGATGCGTCACTCAGAGGACATGATGGAGCATTATTATAGGTTTTTTCACGCTGGTTTAGCACAAGGAAAGTCCCTGGTGTGGGATAAAGTCTCGCCTTTTTTTCCCGTCTTATCCAAATCTTCATCCCTGCAGCAACTCTGCGGTGCCTTTAAAGACAAAACGGAAAACACGGTTTCTTCAGGTCGAGAGCATCACATAGGTTGGTGCTCCTTCTCAATTTATGGAATGGAAGCACACACACACACACACACACACACACACACACACACACACACACACACACACACACACACACGCATCTGAAGGAAGACCTTGACCTTTCAGAGTAAGTGAAAGGATTTACTCTCACTTCACTGATGTCGAAGCTCCACGATTCATTCCGCCCAACACTCCAATCACACATATCAATGTCTGCGAGTGAGCGAGCGAGCATTTGAACCTTAAACCTATTCTCCACGTTTGTCATAACATTTTTAGGTTTATGTTGAGATATTAGCACCTTGAGGGGAAAAGTGCAGATCTTTTTGATGCTGCGGATTTGCTCTCGAAGCGTTGCATTTCCTACCTGTTTTTTTTTTTTTTTTTTTTTTGGGGGGGGTGGGGGGGTATTTGAAGTGAAGCGCTTCACTGCTGCCTCATCAGATGTCTTTAGATATGCAATTGATTCCCTAGTCTGTGAGCCTATTCTGGGATAACAGGGGAAATGGAAAATAGTTCCTCCTGAACCGATGCATTTCTCCCTGCATTTGAAGGAGGAGGGCAAACGAAAACCTTTGAGGATAAGAGAGGAAATAATCAGCGATTATACCAGCTTTGATTCCTGTTCTGTCGAGTGGGTTGAAAGGATAATTTGGGCATATTTTCCCCTCCTTTATTAGAGAGACAGCTTGGAAAATTGACCAACCGTCATGCATAACCCACTCGATAGCAAAAAAATAAAATAAAAAACATCTGGCACCTCTGAAATAAGGGGTAGAAAAGGGTCATTTCAAAATAAAAGAGCTTTGAAAATAAAGGAAATTCCCAGACTCCTCTGGTTTTATTATTATTTTATTAAATATATTCTTAGTTCTTATAAGAGTATAAAGTCTTATGGTATATGTAGGTATGGTACAATTTATGTATGTATATGTTTATTTTACTGTTGCAACAAATGTATTGTTCTATTATTATTATTATTATTATTATTATTATTATTATTATTATTATTATTATTATTATTATTATTATTATTATTATTATTATTATTAGTAGTAGTAGTAATAGTATAGCTAGAAGCTATCGTCTTGAGTGCCACGCCTCCGCTTTGCGTCGTATAAACGACAACCTTCGGCGCCGTTGCGTTTTGCGTCAGAAAGTACTTCCGGTGGTCACGTAAAGGTACAGTTCTGGGGGGGGAAACGGCGACACGAGCTCGAGTGTGTAAACAACAGTGAGAGCGCGAGTGTTCGGCGAGAAGCGAAGTCGGTGTGGCACGTCGAAACCCGTTCGTTCATTAACCGCATGTTGAATTCGAAACCAGAGCTCTGTTCCATCTGGTTCGTTTGCGTCTTCTTCGACATGTTTGCTGGAGCAGGATGTCTCCGCAGGGCGGCATGGACCGGCTGCCGAAGGTCGTTTCCTTGCTCAGCTCCACTGAAAACACTATCATGGCGTGTAGTCACTTTAAACACACCAGGCTATCGAAATCTGCGATGCAATTTTCCTCCATAACCTTTCTCCTAATTGCTGCATGTCGTTTTCGTCTTACTCAAATAGAAAAAAGAAAAGAAAAATGCTACGTCAAAATCATGTCGCGTCTCGAAGGTGACTCGCAACCTTGTCGAGCAAAGGACTTCAGAAGCAATATCGCTGTTTGATTTTAGAGGGTCTCTTAAATACACCGCCCAGTAACAATTACACACCGTTTGTGAGATTTACACTAAAACAGACCCTTGTCGTGAATTCGGCATGTAAATGTTAACTGACTATGCATTGTGTTGTGAGATATTCAACTTTTTTTTTTTTTTTTGCTTGTGATTTGTCACGTGTTGAAGTACTTAATCTATGTGCACGCAGGATACTCGCGCACTAAACCTCTGATTCATATCAGACATGATTGAATGAGTACATTAGCCGTGTTCGTGCATCTCTGTTCAATCCCAGGTGCAGGACCGAACTTTCAGTTGTTTGAAACGCACCGTACTTGGAGCTAATCTGTCGCTAATTACAAATGGCACCAAAGAGTAGCCTACTAATCCTGGATTACTTAGTGCAGTTAAAGACCCTGAGTGAGCGACATTCGGGACGAGGTGCAGTCAGAGCCAGGAGCTAAAAAAAAAAGAAAAATGGATATTTTGACGTCAACAGCCATGTCCCTCTTGTTTATGATAAATGTCAACCATCACATTTCCTGTGATGCTTTTTCTTTTCTAAGGTTATTGCCATAACCTGGATGTGCTGTCTTGAAAGCCTGTCAGGTGATTGTTGAGGATTTCCCCATGTTCAAATGTGCTCTTTTCTTTTTCTGCCAGAATGGGGAATTTTACATCATCTACTGCTGGGTCCGGTCCAAACTGTGTACAGTATGTTCAGGTAAGTGCTTTCAGACTGAACAGCTACTTATGCCCCGTGTGTTGTAACACACGGCCCTGTGAAGGCCTGTGTGCCGCGTCTTTTGCTCTTTCTGTTAACTAATGAGTCAACATAATCACTTTTTTTTTTTTTCCTGCAAAACTTTTAGGAGGTTGTGTCTCAGAACTGTGTGGTGATATTCTCCAAGACCACCTGTCCTTACTGCAAGATGGCCAAGAATGTGTTTAATGAAATTGGTGCCACGTACAAAGTGATTGAGCTGGATGAACACAACGATGGAAGAAGACTGCAAGAAGCCCTCACGCAGTTGACCGGTGCCAGAACAGTAAGAGTCTAGCTTTGCTTTTTCAAACTGTTCCTTCAAATAATTTCACTCCTACAGAATGTTTTGTTTTGTTTTTTTTATTTTCATTTCAGTCGTTAGAACTTTGCAAAGTATAGAGTATACATAACTGACTGTTGGAAATTATACTAAAATGCTATTCGACACAGTGTGGTATTTCTTTGAACATATTGCTCATGGTCAGTGGCACTGTGTTACTGTGTGGGTTCATGGTGTTCTACGCAAGAGTGCTGAAAGAGAGGCCAATAAAAGAAAACAAGTAGAGAGCCACTCCAGTGTTTCCCTCCGACTGACCCACTGACCGGGACACTTTCCTCACCCTGCTGGTGACCTAAATTGTCAACAGCAACTTTTTTTTTTTTTCTGGCCTTTGTTGGCCTTGACACCGATACACTTTATTGACAGCGATGTCACAGCGCTCCTCAGTTCATGCCCTGAACCAGCAGCGAGTGCTGCTGCAAGACCTCCTCAGTCTCGTAGCAAGATGGCAGCCAGTCTCAGGCTGTCTCAGTGGTTTCTATAGCAGGGCAAACTTCTCCAGACTCCACAACACTCCACGATTGTCAGTGAATCTCGCATGAGCAAGCCAGCCATACAAAACTTAGTCATACCAGTAGAGAAAATACCAGTGAAAACCCTGTGTAGTTTCTTACATACATTAGTTTCCGGCAGTCTTTTTGTTTAATTGGGTTGAGTGAACGCAATTACAATCATGAGATCGAAAATTATATTATGTTGTAGGCCAGGCCAATAATGCATCCGCCTCTAAAACCTCAGTTGAAGTCAAAATAGGTTTGAATAATAGAATATGCATAGATATTGTCTTATTTAATTTATAAAGAAGTGTTTAAGATTTGCTTCCCTAAAACTACACTTTTAATCTCTACTGTGCAAATGTGTGTTGCCACGACTTCCTGGTAATGCTGTGATGCTGTGTGTCCAGGTGCCGAGAGTCTTCATTAATGGAAACTGCATTGGGGGTGGCTCTGACACCAAGCAGCTCCACCAGCAGGGAAAGTTGTTGCCGTTGATCGAGCAGTGTGCCCCCTGCTGCGCGGCGTCTGGTGCTGAAGGCTCGGGCAGTGGGCAGTTCACTAAATGACTAACCGTTCTTGGATTACTTTTCAATCCCGTGTTTCTTCTCCGCCTGCTTGACCTCATATTACAAGTTTTATGTGACTTGAACAGGGTTGTATTATTCTTATGCCCAAGTGATTTTTTTACTTGATCTTAGGCTGCTTAAAGTTTTATTTATAAACGCATTTAAGCTGTTTTTATTGTTTGTTTTTTTGTTTGTTTGTTTTGTTTTTTAAATCAAATTTGTAAAGAACTGTTTTCATTATTTTTATTTTCGACAATGTGTCTGAGGGGAGGCTTAAAGTGTCAAACAGTGAACAACTCTGGGTCATAAAATACTGGCATTTTGCTCCAGTTTTCATTGCGCAAAAATAAAAAGAACATGTTTTTTTTGTATGTTCTCATGTTAAAACGTCTTATCTCCGTTAGTTTTTTTTTTGTTGAGTTTTTCTTTTAAAACACAGCATGTTCTTTTTATAACTTGACAAATTACTTTGAGCATATTATTTAGTTGCATTTGTCAGTTTCATTGATATCGGGAATGCCATTTGGAATTTAACTGTTTTGTTTGTATGTGAATATTGTCATGAATCATGTGATTCAGTTTTAATCCATATATTCATGACGTTTTCCTAATGCCTTGAATGTATGTGTATGCATATTAATCAAATAAAAACGTCCACTTTTAAGCTCTTCAGTCCATTTTTTCCCTAATACAGTGACTTTAGATTTGCCCTCAGTACTGTTCTCAATGAGTTTCCCTCTCTCCTCGCATCTGCCGGTGTACGCCTTGACATAAAACGTGCGCGCCCACATCTCCCATATTGCACTGCATCGCGCTGAGGTCACTCCAGTGAAAATTAGCCAGTCTAGCGGGTATACAACACGTTTAAATTAGCAGCTTGCATGTGCGCGCGGTAGTTTGAAGAAGCAACCACATTCTTCAATTATGGCTGGAAGTGCAGGAGAGTGGTGTCTGATGGAGAGCGACCCCGGCGTGTTCACAGAACTAATCAAAGGTTTCGGTGAGTGGCTGTTAGCTCACCGCTAACTGCTCACACTGTCAATGTAGCGGCGGGATGCGAATGCTAAAGCTAAGTAGCTGTCACGGAGATGCCGTCGTGTTGAATTTGCCGACCGTGTTGCAAAAGAGAAAAAACGTAGAATGTAAAAACAGAAATAATGATGAGGCTGTGTGTTGAGACCGGCAACGAAAATGCCCCATTGCGTACGAACGAATAGTAGGCAGTTGTAGTTAATAATTTCGCGATGCTAAGTGGCTACACTGGCTAGCATTAGTCAGCGTTCAAAACAACGGCGCGACAAAACAAACGCTAATTGGGGAGTGATGCTGTTTGTTGTTGTTGTCGTTGTCTTTCAAACACGGCCACAGGAGAGGTTTAGTGCAATTATGCTGCTCAGGGGCTGTTCAAACACTGCCAGATGGTCCACTTCTTATCCTAACATTTTGGACTTCTCAAATAAAAATAAATAAATAGGGGACGTTACTTTAGGGGTTGCCTGTGTGCACACATTGTGTGTATTAAGAGGTGTTTTTTTTTTCATTCTTCATCCAACGCGTCCTCAGGAGAAACTGTCAATTTACGCTGCAACCACGCTGTTCAGGAGCTGCTCAACGTTTTCTGAAAATGTTCGATATTTGAGTAACCATCCACTCATGTTGACTGCCTGTCTGTCCTGGGCAGGTTGCAAAGGCGCTCAGGTTGAAGAGATATGGAGTATGGACCCAGAGAACTTTGACAACCTCAAGTATGTTCGTATTGCAACTGAATTATACTGCATTGCCAAGATTTGTTTTTTTAAATGCGTCTATTCCGCTACAGGCCAGTTCATGGGCTGATTTTTCTCTTCAAATGGCAGCCAGGTGAGGAGCCTGCAGGGTCCATCGTCCAAGATTCAAGGCTTGACCACCTCTTCTTTGCTAAACAGGTATTTTCAGCCTCTCTACGGTAAATATGTGTGTGAGCAATACTTACTAACATGGAAGTCCGCAACTAAGAAATGTGTAGCTCTGTGCTATTTTAGCATGGATTTCGGGTATTGTTCTCTCGGTCTTCCTCATTTGGTGGGCTACTATTATGAGTTACAGTTCAAATTCTCTCAGATCTCGAAACAAAATTCAAAGTTCCTCAGCTTTTATTTCAGATTTTAAAAAAAATCATCAGTCTTATGTCTTCATTATTTATGTATTTCATTTTCAATCTCCCTGAATCTGACAACCAGCAGGTGAAGGCATTCGGTTTTGCTGAGGCGTGATTCGTCTCGCTGCGTCGTGCGTTAAGGACTCTGCTTCCTGTGTGTTTCTTGAGCTCCGTTCTCTGTGTGTTCTGTCATTCCCAGGTCATCAACAACGCCTGCGCCACCCAGGCAATCGTCAGTGTGTTGCTCAACTGCTCCCATTCGGACATGTTGCTCGGCGACACCCTGACAGAGTTCCGAGAGTTTTCACAGAGTTTCGATGCTGCTGTACGTTCACGGTATATTTTCTGAATCCTGAACTGCCTCTCGGTTTGAGTGGTTCATTTATTTAGATTCATGTTGGGCTGCGCGCTCGCAGTTGAATTTCGGCGTCCGTCAGCAACTTGTTTTTATGGTTGTTTTCCCCACTATCATAAAAAACACAATTGAAGTAAAAACAGGATTATACCTCCACTCAAGGTGCAACTCAAGCCAAGCGTTGAATTTCAGATCTTGACTTTCTCGACGGAAGCAAAAAACGAGTGAATAACTATTTTAATAATTGGTAAATAATTGTTTTAATAGCAGAATTGCATTGTTATTTAAAATTAGTCGTGGTTTTGTTGTTTGAGACAGTCAATACAGACATCTGTGCAATGCTCTTCAGTTTGAAAGTTGTCAGCCTTTGCAACGTAACAGTGCATCATTTGACGCTCTACCCGAGAAGCACGTTGAGAGGGTTTTCTTTTGGGAGCAGAGTGAGTTTAGTGGCCTCCCCTCCCATTTTGAGCAGTGGCAGTTTTATCCTCTTGCCTTTGAAACCTCGACGAGTCAGTTTGTCTGTCCCATAATAATTATTCAGGAGAGCCCAGGCTGAGCTGATCTATGCTGCTCGGCATTTAGAAAGTAAGCGGGAGAACTCCTCTGCTTCGTCAAAGCCATCTGTTGTCGTATTTACGATCGTCGCGCTTGGTGAAATCACCGCGGCAGAAGTTTATCTGACACAGTGCAATGCAGTATTCTTCAGATTTCTGTATCCTTAATGTGACTGAAATTAAACCCCGCCCCAACCCCCCCCCCCCAGTCCATCTTTGGCCCATTTCTTACACACATAAATGTGCCCCACATTGCCCCTATTTATAGCAGCGATGTATGTTTGAAGTGACGGTTCTGCGCTCCTTCCTATAATCCTCCACGTCTCGCTCTCTGCAGATGAAAGGTTTGGCTCTTAGCAACTCTGAAGTCATCCGACAAGTTCACAACGGCTTTGCCAGGTAAGTCTCGGCTCATTCGCCGGCCAGAGAAGCTCTGTTTGATTGGCTCCCTGTTATTTTTAGCTACACTCTCAACTCTCCACTGGGCCCATTTGTTGTGTATTTTGTATTTTTTTTACTACTGCAATTGCCTGAGGACTCGCTCCCTTTTTTTTTTTTTTTTTTTTCAAACCCGATTCCGCGGGGCTTCGTCCTCACCAGTCAGCACTCGCTGAGTAAAGTTTGGTGAAGAAACCTGTCCGTCGCTGTGTTTTCATAACAATTTTTTCACTAAATGAAAGCGATATTTCCAAAATTTCGACACAATGCAGTTGCGATTTGCAGGTGTTTCCATTGAATGGTGCGAAGCGCATAAGCCATGAGCGAATTCTTGTCAAATGTCTCAGGATGAAATTTGCCGAGTTTGCTTTTGTTTGTTTACGTTTGCTTGCTGTTAAGAACGGTGGTTATATTTTTCTCTTTGATTACTCGTCAAAAATATTCCGTCTCCGCCACCGACCAAACATAACGCGTCATTTTCACTTGAGGTGAACTGGTCATGTGACCCCGTACGTCACGTCCGCTGACGTGTAAATGAGAAAAAAAAAGTTTTTCCATGACGCTTTTGCAATGCACCTCTATGCCATAGAACCTCTATATAAAGTTTAGGCACACGTTCTAATGCATTTATTTTATCTTTACGACTTTCCACACTGCAGATAGATACTGAATACATCATCAATACATGAGCAAGATATATGTAATTATGCAGCAAAGACAAACATTAAATAACTCTAAGCATGCTGTCTATGGAAGGCGGCTGTTTTGAAGGACTGAAATATAAAACGTGTTTCCAACATAATTCCGTGTGTGTTCATACGTAGTTTTCATGCCTTCAGTGAGAAGCCTTTGTTTGACTGGTAGTGTAAATTTTATCCCCACAAAGCTGCGACCCCATCAAAACAGCTCCACGGCCACTTTTGGGTCGCAACCCACCAGTTGAGAAATACTGAATTAGGACATGTTTGTGTTTTATGTGCCGGCAGACTGCACGCAATTGGATAAAATGTACTTATTGCTGCAATACAAATACATGTTGCCAGTAATAATGATAATTAAAAAAAAAAAAAAAATAGTTGGGTAAGCATGAAATTGCATCACAATACAAAGATGAAGGGAATCAGTCACAATAATCAAACAGCTGCATGAGTATTTAGTAGAGTTTGCGTCCGCTATACATTTTTGTTTGTTTCTGTTTTTAATGGATTTCTGGCAGCAGCAGAAAGAGGCACAAACTGCGGCAGCGAGCAAAATGTCGCCCGTGTTTGACATTTTGAAACTCGTGAAACTCGTGAGACTTTTCATGAGAGTTGGCTGCACTCAGTGGGCTTGTCGAACTGTGTCGCCGGCGATCCCTCATCTGGTGCAGTCGTTAAGCACTCGGCAGTCTCTCAGTCATCATTTAAGAAAAAGAAAAAAAAAAGCTGCTGAAGCCTGTCTGTGTGCACCCCTGTGTCTTCAAAATCGACAGTGACTGAGAAAATTGATTCCCCACATGCACGCACACACACACACACACATGCACAGACTTTTTTTTTTTGGGCTATTATGATTCTAATTGTTGTTTTGTGGGTTTTGGTCCCTGCAGACAGCAGATGTTTGAATTTGATGCAAAGTCCTCAGCAAAGGACGAAGACGCCTTTCACTTTGTGAGCTACGTCCCCGTCGACGGCCGTCTGTACGAGCTGGACGGGCTCCGAGAAGGACCCATCGATCTGGGTGAGGAGCGAGACGTCACTTTGTTTTGTTTGTGCCGATTCTGTGATTTTCCCTCGGTGCAAGCTGGAGGTGATTTTTCACTTTATAAAAGCCCCTCTTCCGGGTTACTGTGTAGGTAGGGATGCACAGATACTGATACCAGTATTGGGTATCGGTACGGATACCGGGGTTGAGTAGTACTCTACTCGTACACGTAAAATATGTGCTGATACAACAAACCCGATTCCAGCTGTATATGATGGATTTTGTTAAATTTGTTTAAATTTTACAGGTTATGTACAGAACATTGAAATAGAAATAAGTGTTTTATTGCAGAGAGAGTGCAGAGAAATGTTGTTCTGAAATCTGTGGGGGGGGGGAAATCAAAGTAATTCTATAATCTATGATGGCCTTATTACGCATTTGGTATCACTGAGTACTGAAATGCAAGTACTTATACTGTACTCGCTCAGTAAGAAAGCAGTCTCAGTGCATCCCTGTGTGTCTATTGACCCCTGCAAGCATTTCATTTATTTGCACCTGTTCTTTTTCAACAGGTACCTGCAACCAGGATGACTGGATCAGCGCCGTCCGTCCAGTCATTGAGAAAAGGATACAGAAGTAAATATGATTCTTTCTTTTTTTTCCCATCATCCTGAAACTGATTTTATGTGTTCCTAATTTATTAAAGGACACAGCAGGGGGCGCCACACCACACACTAGATTATAAAGACGGCAGCGGTGAAGCCAATTTGTCCCACAAGCTTGTTTCAGTTCCTGTTCAACTCATACCATTGGAGCGCTATACTGTTCACTTTGCTGCTGCTGCTGTCAGTTTTCTCTCCTTCATTGAAAGATTATCCCCCCCTCCCCCCCATCTGCAGGTACAGCGAAGGAGAGATCCGCTTCAACCTAATGGCCATCGTGTCAGACAGAAAGATGATATACGAGCGAAAGATTGCCGAGCTCCAGACCCAGCTTACTGAGGTGAGTGGCAGCAAAAGGAGCCCATTCTTGCGCAGCGCCACGCAGGCTTCGTTGTGTGTGGTTTTTTTTTTGGGTTTTTTTTTACCTTCTGCCTGACAAGCTTCACACGTGAAGACCACCACATGTCAGACTTCACAGCGTGATGGTGAGTTTGATCCTGAAATGTCAAGAGCAGCTTATTTCCGAGCCCATCCTCTAATCTGCGATGTCACATTTGACAGATGGTGCTTTGTTGTATCGGCTGCTGGTTTGCAGCGACACCGCGTTGACTCGCTGGCTTCGAGTCCGGCCAGACATTCAAAAATACGAGGGAATTTCAGCAATAAATGCAAATCTTACCTCGTGGTGGATTGCATTTATTTTTATTCATTCATTTTTTATTTTTTTTTTTACTTGTAATCAACCTGGGGTTCAAACTGTTAACTGCCTTCAAGAAAAATCTCTCTTCAGTGCTGTTTCCTGCAGACGCTGTAGACACATTCTAAGTGCGAGCTGTTGTCTACAATGTGACGTGCTGTGCTGTGAAACAAACCACACTTAGGTTGCGTGTGATCATGGTGTACACTGTTAGGTTGTGACTGCCATCACACCTCGAGAGCTCCTCATTATTGCTGTTGCAGGAACACATCTGACCACTAGATGGCAGCAAAGGCGAGGCAGCTTAACACACGACGGAATGGAACAGAAGGACGCTCAGAATCAATGCAAATCAGCGTTATATATTTAAATTATTGTTTATCTCTTGTTATGCAAAACCCATGTTTACTTTTTTTAGGTCACGGTTGCATGTTGTATCATTGTTGAATACAGTCATTGTGCTCTGTTTCCAGGACGAACCAATGGACACAGACCAGAGCAGCACGTTTCTCAGCTCCATCCAGTCCGAGATCGCCAAGTACCAGCTCCTCATTGACGAGGAAAATCAGAAACTCAAAAGATATAAGGTGGGTCTGTGGCCAGCTTAGCGTTCTCTGCAGCCACATGCTGTCATCATGTGATGGATGGGAACTCAAGGAAATGGCCTGATAATAAAAGGAAAATGGCTCATCAGGCTGAAGCAGGACATTTTTTTTTTATGTCCTATATAAAAAAAAAAACATTGTATGTTATGCTTCATGAATACAGAGTTGTTGTTATTTTTTTAATTGTTATTTTGCAGCACATACCTCACATCTTTGTCCTCTCCTTCTGAGACTTCACATTCGGTTTGTTTTAAATCTTCCCGCAGATTGAAAACATCCGGCGAAAGCACAACTACCTTCCTTTTATCATGGAGCTACTGAAGACGCTGGCAGAGTACCAGCAGTTGATACCTTTGGTGGAGAAGGTATGTGCTAGCGTGTACACACACACACACACACACATATATGTATATATATATGTATGTATGTATATACATACATACATACATACATATGATGGTCGTTTTGTGTTCAACAGGCAAAAGAGAAACAAAGTGCCAAGAAAGCCCAGGAGGCCAAGTGAACACCCAGCGGCAGCGCGCAAACATTCAGAATTCAGATCAAGTCACACTTCCATCACTGAGCCACAACGCAGAGCCGGCGCATCATCCGTCAGATTTCACGCCAACGACCACGGACGGTCTTGCAGCACTTCCCTACCGTGGCGTCCCGTGAAGCACCCAGACATTTGAAGAACTGCACTGCAGCTGTAGCAGAGAGACTGTCCGGCCACGCGCTCTCTCTCCACGTGTGTCCATCCGCTTTAATGCATGATAGGAAGGAAGGATGTGCTCAATCAATGTTCTGTCTTATTTTCATAATAAAATTGCCTAGATGTTTGTCGACGGCTCTTAAATCATTTCCAAAGTCTGGCCGTGACGCCAGTCACTAGCTGCGATTCCGTGACAGGTTTTCACCAAATAAAAGCAATATTTCTAAAATTTCAACAAAGTACAGTTGCGATTTGCAAGTTTCCATTGAATGGTGTGAAATGCATGAGCCGTAATTCTCCTAGACTCCGCTTTGAGGAGGATGGAGGAACAAAACATTTTGAGTTTTCGCTCGAAGTGAACTGGTCACGTGACTCCGTACGTCACGTCCAGTGATGTGTCAATGCGAGACAGTGTTTCCATGACACTTCTGCGATATACCTCTACATGGATACGTCTGAAAAAACACCTAATGAGAGCGTCAAAACCTTTTATCCATCTTTGTTTTTCCAAGTTTGTGTTTCCATTACCAGTTTGTTGTTGCGATATTTAGGTTTTGCGCAATTCTCGGGATAACGGACGCAGCTTTTGAATCCGGCCTGCCGAACTTGAAGAAATTTCAATATTAAAATAACTAACTAAATGCCCTACTTTCACGATATCTCACCGTCGCATGGACTTTTTCTCCTTCCATTTTTCATAAATTTCATCGGAAAGTTTAGTATCCCTACCTTTTCAAAGACTACTGACCCAGTGCAATCTAAGCATGACATGAGCTGCGTGCACAAAATGTTCAGCCCTGGATGTTGTGGTAGTGTACTGCATGCATACTGAAACACATTAACATGCATGTCCCCAACGGCTGCAAATCGAGTGAACACTGAACACCCAACAGGGAAATTATGGGACTGTCGGATTCAGCGTTGGTGCCTTTTGATGCCCTGAACGTTTAGTTAATTTGCCCATGTGAACATAGCAATTACTCTGAAAATTCTTGTAATACTAGGCTAAGTTTTATGTTCATTAAAAAAAAAAAAAAAATATGCCTCCAGAGATACATTCTATTCATTCTTTTTCCAGTTTTGCAAGAGAGGACATTTACCATTTTGTTGTTGCCCATTTGCAGCGTATTCATTTTGAAATGACGAAGGATATAAATATGTATATATACTGTATGTATATATATGTATACATACAGTATATATATATATATATACATATCTATACACATATTTCCATATACATATATATATATATACATATATATGTGTATATATATGTATGTATGTATATATATGTATATATATATACATATGTGTGTGTGTGTGTGTGTATTGTTTGTAAGTTAGATACACACCGTTGCCCCATATACAGGTTTGTCCAAATGCGCCTGTTTGTTACAGAGCCAACTTTAATGTCGAGTGACAGCGTTGAGGGCAGGTGGCATCCAGGATCCATGGAAGCAAAGCACATCAGACAGTGGTGCCGTCAGTTAGGATGGCGAAGCCTGCCCGAGCATTATTGAGGAAGTGGGTTATGCAATCCTAGTTGGAGGCCTGCATCATGGAATAAACAAAATTTTTTTTGGGCTGATCCAAGATAAGATCACCTGTAACTTTGATGGGCAAATTAAATTGTGTGTCAGGGCCACAGTAAACACTGGGGAGTGTAGGTTGTGTTACACAACTGGGGTCAGTCAGAGGTGTGAACTGAAGTAACTTGTTTTTATGTATTTTATAATATCCTCCTTTGCCCCCTTTTCTCCATATAATTATTGCTCGGCCTTATTTTGCTTTCATACCACAGTCAGCCCCAAAAACCACTGAGAATTCTAAGTTGAAAAGATTGTTTTGTGAAGCTGTTGCTTTTTCAATGTTAAACGTTGTCATGTGCACTCATGGGCATGTTTTATGCCAAGCCTGCTCATTTCAAAATTTTCTCTATTAGTACAAATACAATGGTAGAGATATATGCAATTATAATATGCTTTTAATGAAAGGTGGCTATTTTGAAGAATTGAAATATAAAACGTGCTCATAGTTAACTTTAATTGTTTCCTTACATAATTCAATATGTGTTCATACATAGTTTCGATGCCTTCAGTGAGAAACTGCAACGCCAATAGTCATGAGAATGAAAGAAAAGAAATTTGGTTCATAGGGTGTGTCCAAACCTTTTGACTGGCAGTGTAGATACTTTTGAAAACACATCCATTACGTACCTACATTTTAAAGTGAACGAATGACCTCGTTAGTTGAAGGGATACCATTCATTCGTCTATCTTCTATACCTGCTTCTCAAGTTTATTTGTCACAGTGAGGAAAATCAGGCCACACTGGAGACAGTGAAGTGGAAGTTTGCTTCCACCTACTGGTCAAGTTTAGGAATAACATGGTGCTCCACTAGGAGGTGAAGAACAGCTGCCTGCTGCTGCTAGGCCTTTTTTTTTTTTTTTTTTTTTTTTTTTTTGCCCCAACCAACGTGAACACTTTTGACGTCATATTCGAAATCATTCGTTACACCCAATCAACCAGCACGCACTTCCCGCATTCCCAAGGCCTTGCTTGCTATTCCACGCCATGAATCTGTGTGACTTCTTTCTGAATGCATCGCTTAAAAAACAACAATAGAAAAAAAAAAACAAAAAAAAAACGCGATGTGCGTTTTTGGGATATTTTCTCACAGCGCCGAGTTGATAACTGAACACGGGAATGTTATTGACCACTGTGTGGCAGATCAGGTAAATCCACTTGCGGCGCCTTGCACGCGCGAAGCACCGGGCGGAAGAGTCGCGCTTGACTTCACGCCCGGAACGTGCTGTGCCTCGATCCGCTGTAGTGTGACGCAGCGAGCCTCCTAAAGTGCGCTCGAGTGTGACGCATCTGCGTTCTGTCAGACAAAGTACAGCGTGGCCGGTTTTTGTGTTTTTTTTTTCTTCTCTCTCTCTCCCTCTCTTTCTTCTGTGTGCTATTTATGGCTCCAAGTGTTTACATACGGTACACACCTCAAGTACTCGCTGGATCTCATCACCGATCGTTGTTGCCAAGAAGCCTCGTGGCAACATGTGAGAAGTGATGGGCTCCACTGCCAGCTCCACGCGGAGACCCACCGCTGTTAGCCAGAGGTGGCAGAAGTATTTCAGTTTAGCATTCTATACTTCAGTTAAAGTAAAAAAAAAAAAAAAACTCATTTACTCAAGTAAAAGTACACTTATTTTGTGAAAATACCTACTTTTTTTTTTTTTTTAAATCTTGCGTTTTAGCATTTTTATTTATCCCGGCTTTACACCGGGACCTGAGACCTAAAGCGAACTGGTAAGACAATAAAGTTCCTTGCATCGTTGAAGAAAGAAAGTACAGGTTAGGGAATGTACCTCAGTTAAAATAAATGAATAAACAAACCCATTAATGAAACAATACATCTGATAATAATTTTGCAAAAATGAAAAAGTTGTGACAGAACAATCTGGATTAAACTAGCCAGAGGTCTTGCATGTGCATCTGGATCATTTCAAATAGCTGCGGTCCTCTCAACACTACAGTTTGTTTTCCTTTTCATCTGCAGCACCAAACTGTAATCATGAACAGTTAGGACCAGGGAGCCATTATTGGATGTTTACACTTTTAATAACAACAGCCGAGGTACTCTAAAATAACCTCCTTCTAAAGTAGAATATACTTTTTTTTTTGTTGCAGTGTAGCTATTTGAACCATGCTCTTGTGTAGTGAAATATAAAAGTCTATTTAAAAAAAAAAAAAAAAAAATGACTGTGAACAGAATTTGTATCCTTTAAACACAATCTGCATGTTTTTTTTTCAGTATTCATTTCAGTAACAAGTAGAAAGCACAGATATTTGTGTACAAATGTGGGGAGTAAAAATAAAAAGTTGTCAGAAAAATAAATACTTAAAGTCCTGATAACAAAGTCATTGTGCTTTGTTACTTCCCACCTCACTTTAATTGATGTCATCTCGGGTCGGGCGACGCCCACTGCACTTGCTGTTTCTGGACGCAAATCGCAAGTCTTTTCATCACATACCTGCCCTTTCTTCTTCAGTGACGCCAGCTGAGCACACGGCACTCCGACAACAATGAGGCAGGCGCGACAAGCAGTGATGAAGTATTCACAATAGTCAGACTGTGCAACGGAGTGTGTGCCGTGTGGGCCCACTTTAAAGGTCAGGGAAAAAAAGAAGTTTCCTGGCAGAGCTCATTATAATGAAAGAGACTTTGGACACTCGTAAAAGTGATAACGTAGCCAAATGAGAAAATACTGGTTCAGTCGGTTGTCTTTCATCCAAACTCGGCACAGCAGAGAAGTGGAAGCCATAAAGGCTTTGGAAGCTGTAGCTCCTCCACGTCATTCAAGATCCACCTTGCTACGTCTATGATGTCACCAGCAGAGGTTGGGCCATCAGGGCCAGCAAGGCCTTCTCTGTTCGCCTAAAGACACTTAGAAAAGTAGTTTTTTTTTTGTTTTTTTTTTAAATATATACACTACCAGCCAAAGGTTTGCTCAAGTCATATTTTATTGTACTGCTTCCAGTGTTGTATATTACGGTTTGTGTTTTTAGCCAATCATATTTCAGCTGGCTTGTGTTCTGCCTTCAGAATCAACATTGCAGGCTGCTGTATTCTGTCAGAGAGCAGACACAGTCAGTCGCGATAGCCAGTCAGATCTCGAATAGACCGGCTAGACTGAGGGCCTTCCATTGAAGTGGACACGTCATGTGATTGGATAAGCACTGAGAGCCTGAAAGAATCAACTAAGTGTACGATTCATTAGCTGGCAACAAACAAACCCATCTGCAGTTCATAATGTAAATAATTTGGCGCATTGGCGCCTGTGCTTTTTTTCTGCAGTTTGATGGATAATCACTAATATGAAGCTGGGCCACTGAAGTCATGGCTGATAAAACTGTCATTTTAAAAGTATAAACTGTCAATTAATTCTGGTCCTCATCATCACATCAGTATGAAGTGACATTACAGCCCCATTTACTTGTGTTTTTGAATTATGGCCACGATTGGAATGACCGACAGTGAAATCTGTGGCCCCCCTTGCGGCTTCACAGGTAATTAGAACGCTGGTATTTTGTAATAGGTTTATCTTCAAATCACAATGTCTGAGTTCGGGGTCTGCAGGGCGCAGCGCTCTGGTGGGCTGCAGGCGACGATGTCATGGATCTTCAGCGAAAGGCCTCAATGTCTGTGGAGACAGCAGGCCCCCTCTGCCTGTCATGTGTCTGGCCACTGTCAGCTGCTATCAACGCCGCAGGTCACTGCTGGAAGCAGCTTCACTATTGTAGAGTAGAGGACTGGCTGCTGCTGCTGCTGGCCAACATGTTACAGTGCAGTCATGACGCGGCCCCTGACTTCTGCCCAACAAGGGGATGAAATGTTCCAGAAAGATGAGGAATGCCGCTCTGTGATGAAACTGAACACTTGGCACATTCCTTGCGAAAGTACGTCTGTGTCTCGGAGTGCAGAATCTTGAGCGTTCGGCCAAAGTGAAAGATGTGCGTATTTAACGTAGATATGGAGCACTTTGTGATTCCCGCCGAGCTGCCGAGATCCGCAGAAGTCAGCACACGCAGCTCTCTGCGTCAACTTACTGTGGAAATTCCTATTTTTCAGATTAGGTGTTCCGCTTAAAACGGATGTCTCGGGGCGGTCTCAGGGGGAGAAAACAAAAGAAGCAAAGGATGAACTGTTAGTCAGGCTAGAGACAACCATCATCGTTTGAAAACGTCAGGAAAGGGATTTTTACCACGCGGTGGTGCAGCAGTTAGCGCTATGGCTTCACAGCAAGAAGGAACACACACAAGCTCTTTAAATTATTATTCATTTAAACAGTTGTCGACACCCGCTGACTGCTGATACTGCTGCCGTCATCGCAACAAAATCCCACCATAAGCTTTCTGCAGCACGACTATGATTCCCCAGTGAGACAAACAACTGACTTATCTTTTGCGTCACTGGAGAACAATCATATCTAGACATCTGCTTTTGGTTTTGTTGGTGGCGCCGTGGAGCCAAGCGTGTTCACTCCTCATGTTTGTGAATTGTTTCACCAGTCTGGACCTGTTTGGCAAATTTGACGAGATTTGAAGCATGTTTACAGGGTGAAATATGAAGTGGGAGAGGTCTCATAAGTGCAAATTGTGCACTTCCTGTTTGTTTTCTAGTGAAGGTTGGCATGTGTGAATTGCAGGCCTTGATGAGACAAACACGTGAGTTTCTGTCTGATGACTGTCGGACATTAATAATAGCCACATGAGCCATTTATGTGTACGTTGGAGGCTGCTGCCAAGCAGCACGTGCCACAGGTGTTCTCCTGTTAAATAGTGGGCGTGGCTGGTGTTTTGCATTCTACCACTGAGTCTGACACAGTGCTCAACTATCTATAGCACGGTCATTTCGGTGCGTTTCGAGCTGTTTAAAGTATATATTGTGACGACCCTGAGGCCTTTGGGTTGCCTGTCTGTCGGTGTCTGTGTGTGTGTTTCCCTCTGTTTCCCTCACTACCAGATACCTGAGGGGCGGAGCTCGCCAATCGGGAGCACCTCATATATTTGCTTCTGAAAAAACCCGACATACTATATAGTGTGTCGATTTTTCAGTTTTCTGACATGTTGACATTTTGCACTTCTATCACTCTGTCTCATGTTAAACATGTTGGATTGTTGTGGACTTTTGCAGTTTTAAAAAAGTAAAAAGATTTTTTACTAAATAGGTCTTGATGAGGGCGACACGGTGGCACAGTGGTTAGCGCTGCCGCCTCACAGCAAGAAGGTCGTGGGTTCGATTCCGGGGCCCGGACCTGGGACCTTTCTGTGTGGAGTTTGCATGTTCTCCCTGTGTCTGCGTGGGTTCTCTCCGGGTTCTCCGGCTTCCTCCCACACTCCAAAAACATGCATGTGAGGTCAATTGAACATTCTAAATTGTCCATAGGTGTGCATGTGAGTGTGAATGGTTGTCTGTTTCTATGTGGCCCTGCGATGAACTGGCGACTTGTCCAGGGTGTCATCCTGCCTTCGCCCTAAGACAGCTGGGATAGGCTCCAGCAGACCCCCGTGACCCTGAGCTCGGGACTAAGCGGGTATGGAAAATGGATGGATGGATGGTCTTGATGAACAAACACGTGGGTTTTAGTCCCGTGTCTCTACTCCCTTCCTATTGCCAGCTACGGCCAATCAAGTGTTTTGGAGTGTCTATAGGGGGTGCTATAGAAGCATAGAGCTGGTCTATCACTGGAGCTCAGTCCCTAATAACAATAATGAGCTAGGGAGTTCCATATAGTGTTTTGAAGACATTATAATACAACAAAGAGACTTTAAGCACTGGAATTGTCACCCTGCATGGTTTGAGTGTGTCATTTTGTTTAATTTGGCTCCGCCTTTTGACTCACTCATAGATATTGGGCAACACAGAAGTTGCAGTGATGTCGCTGGGTTGGGTCCGACCCCGCCCGGCACCAACCAGGTCACTTCAATCTGACTTCTCCCCAATTTCTGATGTTCAGTTTGCAGTCACTGTGACTTTTACTTTGAACTTCAGACTCCATTCAAGTTTTCTTCATTTCATCCAGTCGAGTCGTTGTGATGCCATTGGTTAATTGGCTATTTGTGTTACAAAGCAATTGATTTTTTTTGCGTTTAATTAAGTGGCCGGTGAGTGCAAATAATTTTGACGCTATCACAACCTTCACACCACTTACAGTTAGCAAAACAACTCGAGGGTTGTAGGGAGCAGCTGATAGCGGAACAATAGGAGTGGAACGTGGCAATAGTGCGTCATAGCTTTCCATATCTTGTGCTCATCGCGAATTGTGTGTTGGACACTAATACTGTATCTGTCTGGAGCTTGCCATAGTGACACATAATGACATATTTGGACAGTGAGAAGGTGTGATAACACCATAAATAAATGATGTCTATGTTGACATTAGTGTATTAAAAAAAAAAAAAAACCCAAGATAATAAACAGGCACATAAAGGAGGCTTCAGTGTTGAAAGGGCATTTTATTAGACAGGTAGTCATTCCAGCTGCCCAAAAACTAAACTCAACATCAACACACACAATTTCACATTCTGACACTGACACATAAATTACCACACTAAATTATTTATGTGCGATTGCACATAAGCACACACGCGCACACACACACACACACACACACGCACGCACGCACACACATATATACATCTTTTAAGCAAAGTGACATTCAAGTGAAAGTTAAGTTAACACAGGAACTAATGTACATGGCGGTGGGACAATACATTCTAACAGCATTGCCAGTGAGAAAAGTGCTCTAAAGGACTTCAGTAGGCTTTTCAGCTTGGAACGCACAAGCTCGACAACAGGTTGAGCTGCATCATTGCTCAGAATGCGGAGTTCCAATAGCTGAAGTGCATAAAACGCAAGTCTTCGGTCCCACCGAAGAAAACGTGACCTTAAATCCATTGGCTTGAAATGCACGGTGCACTACTGCCCGCAGCGGGATACAGCATCATCCCAGCACCACTGTGGAAAGCTTTCAGCAGGACGGAAATAATAGCACTAATAATAATAATAATAATAATAATAATAATAATAATGTAAAAACAAAACAAACCAAAAAGAAAAACTTCCATTTTTTTGCATTTTTTCCGTGACTCTCTTTGTGTGCAGAATTTGCATGCGGGCGCGCTGCCCGAGGCGAGCATTGGGAGGAACAGCATCAGTGGTCCATTCACACAGGCCCATCGGTAAACAAATGACTCCAGGACGGGCTGTTTGGCTTTGACTAGGCCTTAACGCGCCTGCTGTCACCGCCAGCAGCCTCGCACAGATCTCTGAAGAGGTCGGAGTGGATGAACCTGGGATAGGAGTTGTTCTCCATCAGGCTGTAAACTTTCCGCTGCGCTGCCAAGAAGCAAGTGGCCGTGGGCTCCTGGAGGCTCTGGACGATGGCGTTTCTGGTCTGGAAGTCCAGGTTAATCTGGGATGACATCAATCAAGCATTGTCAGCCTTGGGAATTTTTTTGGGGGGATGGCAAATGTCACCGTCCAGCAATAATTCGTATCAACTCTGATTTGAAACACTCGGACTTTTTTTTTTTTTTTACCTCTTTGGGGGCTTCGCTTCTGATGAACTCTTCGTAAATGCTGTTGGCCTTGGACACCATGGCGTCGTGTGACGTTTTGGTCTTGAAGTCCTCGCAGGCCAACCAGAACTCGATGTTCTCCTCGCAGAACTCGGACTTCAGAAAGACGCAAAAGGCAGTTTTGCCATCTGTGGGGACAAATACAGATATGAGACGAGACGGGCGACGCAGCCACGGGGGGGGACATTGCTGTTTGCTTATTCATATCATGGGAGGGCAAAGCCGTAAAAGCATGGGATTTTATTGCGGCCATTAAACATACCGCATACACCGCACAGATACAGCCTGACCTTTGATGTTGCTTATGTAATTGTGCAGGCGGGAAAAAAAAAAAAAAGAGACTCGGACTGGTTCTTACATTTATTGCAGAGCAGTGTGTCAAGTGACTGGGACATGGCACTCACGTCATCAGCCGTCGGCCTGAGGGGAGAGCAGAAGCAATGCATGAGTGGCGATTATGGATGCAAGCTTGATTGGAATATTTGCAGTGCTCTTCAATCAACCAATCAACCAATCAATTCTCATTTATAAGGCGCTAAATCACAGCCAAAGGCGTCTCAAAGCCCTTTGTTCTATTGGCTGGCAAATGTTCTTATCCTTTTTAACGAAGCATTTATTATTATTATTATTATTATTATTATTATTATTATTATTATTATTATTATTATTATTAATACTACTACTACTACTACTACTACTACTACTACTAATAATAATAATAATCAGATCTGAGCAGGACTTCGCTGAGGCTCAGCCCCGAATAATAATTCAATATTGCATAACAAGAAGTCTCACCTGTAGGTTCTGTGCTTGATGAGACGGGAGTTTGTCTTCAGAAACATCCCTAATCTGTTTCTCCAGTCTCTCCACCTGTCAAAGAAGCAACTCTTGAGTCTTCTGACGCAAAGCATAAAAAAACCTGACTTTGTTTTTCTCCCTCGTCACCGTCACCAAGCACCCCCCACCAGCAAACAGCGCGTGAACTTACTTGTTCTCGGCGGACAGGTCGGCAGGTTTCATGCAGTCAGTGAAGGCCATGTTTTTTTGCGACACACCAACAAGGTTCTCTCTCATGTTTCGGCTTCCTCTTGCTGTGGCTCCTTCACCTGTCACACTTGCTTTATAGTCGCTCCGCAGGCTGCCGGGGAGGTGGGCGGAGCGCGAGGGACAGGTCTTTAAAGTGATTGGTCCCCGCTGTGTAAACAACGACTTGCCCTGGTATGGCTCTCGAGGGCCTCTGGCAATGATAGGCTGCCTCTGCATAAACATTCCCTCCCTGTGTTTGCTGCAGGCTTCCATTTATAAGCCTCGGGTCAAAACATGACGTGCACCGCAGACTCAACGGCCGTATTCCCAAAATAAAGTTGTGAGATGGAGTTTTTTTTTGTTTGTTTGTTTTCTTTTTCTTTTGGGGGGTCTTACTTAGACGTCTTACACATCTTGCATAGGGTTTCTCTCAAACTACTAGCAGAAGTGAAATCAACCACAACTGTAAGCATCTTTAAATGCAGGTTCAAACATTTCCCTGCTCATGGGCAGCTTCTAATTGTATTTAATACAAATCAATTTCATGCTATTGGCTCGTATCTTAGACTCTATTTTGGTCTAGTTTTCTTTCCATTTCTGGATACAATTTTCTATCCACTTTCCTTGTTCATTTTTTTAAATTAATTTTTAAGTTTGTTTATTTTTTTTTATTTTCTATTTGTTTTCAATCACTAAGCTGCTGCTTACTGATTCTTCTACACAAAGCCCCTGAACTGTCGATGCTTTTTCAATTTTCCACCCAGTGTGCATTTCCAAATTGGGCTTTTTTTCTTAATGGTCCCACATTGTGGCTTTTCTTAGATCACCGTCACTGTTTAGCCAGACTACCGTGGAGCAGTCTTGCAAGATTAATAGTTAATTAAAAAAAAATAAATAAATAAATAAATAAAATCGTGGTGCTCCGGAAAACAGCATGCAGTTTTCATCGCTCGGTTTACGGCCTCTATCAAAAACGCTCATTTTTAGCTTCCTGCTGAACCTGATGCTTTGCTGTAGCGGCCACATGAAAACAGGGCGAGTGCAAAGTGGTGCCAGCGGGTGTCGCAAACACCTGGTGGGAGGTTTCACTAACCGGGAGCCGTAGCAGCAAGTCATCAGTGCCTGTTGTGACATCAAAAAGGGCAGAGACTCAAAATTCTGTGTCTAACCTCCCCGAGAAGTTGAAGCAACGAAAAGGAAGCAGACATTGTGCTTTTTTCTTGTCGAGCTCACTGGCAGCCTGGACATAAAACTATCGTCCCACAACACTGGCGGTGTGAATTCTTTGTAATGCGCAACCTTGAGCCTGTTGCTGCTTGCGTGTGGTCATACTTGTGTTGTGCACAGGTGATTCATCGCTGCTCTCAAACACTGGCGGCAGTGTTCACATTCACTGAATCACAGCAGAGGGTGCGGCACCAGTAATTACGGAGTTTTGTTGTAAGCCGGGTGACTGCTTGGCACACAGATGACGAAGTGGCATCCGTGTGCTTTGATAAGGTATCAGAAAAATGTGGGTGTGGCTTGCGTGTATATTTAGATTAAAAGAAAAAAAAAAAAGCAACAATCTGTTTGTTGCTTATTCAGAGGAGATGTCTATGTTTATTTGCGTCAACATCCAGCGGGGGCAACGCAAACAGAGCTGGGAAAACACACAAATATCCTTGAGCTCCCAAAACATAGAAGAGCAGATGATGAAGCTGCTCTGCTGCCAGAGTGGCACGACTCCTCCTCCACAACACAGTGAAATGCCACATCTGGACCCCCCCCCCCCCCTTCCCCACCCCTCTTCCCACACACAACCTCCACCACCACTGCACCCAGTTGTACTTTTAGCAAAGTGCTCTTGAAATGATTTTCCTGGAAAACATTTTTGCTGAAAACAAATCATTTGTTTAAAGTGCCATCAGCTTGCATGGATCTATGACTGATGATGGTCAGTGCCAGTGCCAGGGGTCAGAAGGTGGCAGTTATTCGACTAAAATATAGACTATATATACACACTGTTGCCCATAAAGTTGTATTTATTTTGTGAATGCTTCAGTGGTCTCTTGAGACCAAGTGCAAAGACTACAACATGTGTCCCAGTCAGGTGACCTGGTGAATGGAATCCATGTGTAACATGGATGTGTTTGTCACTACAAAAGGTGAGAAGAAGGTAGGAAGAAAAAAAAATCTATCTATCTACTATCTATCTGTCTATCTATCTGCCTGTTTGTCTGTCTGTTCATGTGTAGTATGTGACAGGTAACTCTCTTCCTCCGTGGGCCTCCAGGCTCTCTCTGGGAACGCCCCCTGAACTTTAAGCCTGTTTGAAGGTGTAGCTGTCAGCTTGCTCTGAAAGCACCTTGGTAACCAAGTTAAAGGCATGCGCGCTCTGCCAAAAAATCTGACCATTTATAGCAAGGACTTATAAGTTACATTTGGTTGACGGGGAGGAGGAAGAAAAAAAAAAAACCCTCTCCTCTTTTAGGGAGCTTAAAGAATCCGTTGCTGCCAGGGGAACTGATCCCTCGTCAACAAACACGTAGTCGGACATAAAATCTTATTAAAGTCAACAGGGCTGCGGGCCCTCAGCGCCATATGGGGAGGTGGTGGCGGCGCCCACACTGAAGGGATGGTTGAGGGTGAAAGCGGCCGCAGAGTCGAGCTGTTGACCAACAAGTTGGCGGCTGGTTGACGGATGAGTCAAGGCGAAGCGTCGCTCACCTTCACATAACAGAGGCATCCTGGAAATGCCACCGTTGACCAGCGTTTCAGTTTTAACCCTGACACGTTGACATCACTTCTGCTCTGAAACCGCAACACATCTGACAGCACTGGCAGACAAAGGTGTCTTCATGTTACGTAATGTGTCTGCATGTTACACCAAAGTAAATACACTTTAGAGGAAGCATCCTCCAACAGAACAACCATCTTGCTTTGTTTCCTCTTCTTTTGTGGTTTTTGCAGAATTGATTGAGGTGTGGCATGAAGTCTTCACTTTGGCTTTTCCCAGCAGCTGTTGTCAGACATCAGTACAGGTCAGATGCATAATCAAAAGTAAAAGGTACAAGAACAACTTTCAACCAAAATATAATCATAAGAATAAATAATAATACTAAAAATAAAAATACTAAAAATAATACTAAAAATGTTTTTCAATTCACCTTGGCTTTGTGTTCCCCGAAACTATACAGCTGAGCAGCAGCATTTCAAATTCATGCCTGAAAGCCGAGGCCTGGTGATGGGGAAGTTGATACTTTGCTTCCGTTGACCGGATGACTCTCACTCTGAACGTCACAATCAGAGTAAAAATCTCGTTTGCTGGTATCTGAGACATCCTGGCTCGATTCAGCGGTGAAGGGTGGACATTTGACGGGGTCCCAGCCTGTTTGGCCTGTTGGGACCTTTTATTCCTGCTTGTCTAGACCGCTCACTCAGAGTGAGCGGGGAGGCAGATCAGACGCTGCTGTGAAGACCCCACTTGGAGTTTGTCAAGGTCGCGAGTGACGTCCTTCTTTCGCTCGCAGACGTTTCCCAAGCCGCGTTACTCAACGCGCTTTGTTTGACTTGAGTGCCATTTACAAGTTTGACTTATGTCGCCTGCAAATAGGAGATATTTGCAAGCGACACGCACGCACACGCACACACACGCACTTACACAAATACACATGGAGAGATATGTAAGTCTTCAGATTCCCCAAAAAGCACCATTTGTTGGACAGCTGTGATTTTGCTTTTACAATATTGCATTCATAATTATACATTTTCCAACAGTTTATCCATCCATCCATTTTCAATACCCGCTTTGTCCTGCACTTGGAGTGACGGGGGGTCTGCTGGAGCCTCTCCCAGCTGTCATTGCGTGAAGGCAGGCTGCTGACACCCTGGAGAAGTCGCCAGTTCATCGCAGGGCCACATAGAGACAGACAAGCCATCCGAGAGAACCCACGCAAACACCGGGAGAACATGCAAACTCCACACAGAATGGACAAAGGGAACGATTCATTTGTTTTGTTTTTAAGCAAAAAGAATGAAAGTTGCCCCTGCCATAAATAACCAAAAATCAAGCAAAGATCAAGCGCCTTATCAGAAGAAAAAACAAACAAAAGAGCAGCTGTCGGAATGTTGTTCTTGGATATTGGACATCCATCTGACATTGACAAACCGTTGAAAAATGCCTTTTCTTGATTAAAACACACAGATCCATCGTTCCTTGGATATCATATTTGCAAGAAAGAGAAAAAGATCTGTGATTGTTGCTGAGCTGGACCTGCAGGGCCAGTTTTGACAGACGTGTTTTTTCAGTCAACATTGCTCACTCATGATGGCATCATCGCTGCCATGTTTCCATCCACTCACTGTTTACATACAAAACTGTGGTCGTTGAAGCGTCTGTCATCCCCATATTTGGTACGTCTTTGTGTTTTTATCGTAATTAGCGGTGCAATTTCGCAAATCAGTTGCGCGCTTCATCGTTTTAAACTCGCAGGCCTGCTGAAATTTCAATCAGAAAAAAATCAACAAACAGCAAATGCGCAAACATTAGGGATAAGAATACGGCGTGCGCGCTCTGGCTGGCCTTTAACAATCAGCAGATCATCTCAGAGTTGTTTCCCATCAACTCGGCCTAACGTGCGTGGCCATGTGAAAACTGCAAACTCCCCATTCCAGGAAGAACACCACCTGACTTTGACATCATCTCCGGAAAAACCCGCCAGCAGGGACCTTTTATCGGGGGTGGAACTGGACACATGTGGAACGCGCGCAGTTTGTCCCGGACTATCTGGGCTGCAACGCGTCTGCGTCACCTGGCGCGTCGCGTTGTGATAATCGCTCCCCCGTCGAACTGCTGAACCAGTTTGCTGCTGCGGCCCGGGGTGAAAGATGCTGCGTCCGCCCCGCGGGTGTTTATTATGGTGCGCCGGCTGTGTGTGTAAGCAGCCGTCTGTTTGAAAGTGGACGAAGAGCAGAGCCAAGTTTCCACTGAGGCGACGGACGAGGTTCGTCCCGGGCGCCTCACGCACGGAGGTGATTCCCAGCATCAGCTCGTAGGAACTGTGCCTTTCTCCTGTTGGGAAAGTCGGTATTTGGAAAACCAGGCTGTGCTTTTCACTGTGGAATGGTGCGTAGAAAACCTGCGCTTCAATGTCAACAAAATATTTTTTCAAGCCCCGCAGTACTTAGCTCTGTATTGACATGACAATTAAAAGACAAAAAAAATATATATAATATGCAGCTAACTAATTTACTATTAATGTAATTTCTTCAAATTCGACAGGCCGGATTAAAAAGCTTAACGGGCCGCATAGGGACCCCAGGTCATAGTTTGCCCACGCCTGGTCTAAAACTAGCCTGGGATATTTGTTTTCTCTCCCCTGGAGGTTAATAACACACGCAGCTTGTTGTGCACCGAGCCCCAAAACAAATACGAGTGTCCAAATAATGCGGGAAATTGGTCGATAAACCCTGCTGAATGGGCTTTGCCCTGTGGTAACAGAATCAGCGACCTCTGTTTAAAGGTCAACCTGCAACTGTGGGATGAAACTCCAACAAGAGCAGCTGCTCCAGCCAGACGTCACCTCACGTGGAATCTGGGTGAGATGCGTCAAGTGCCAGCACACCCCGGTGAACCAAACTTTAAACTTTAACCACCACTAACTAGGGCAACACAACCTTGTAGAAAAAAAAAGAAAAAGATCCTCCTCCTCCCAGTGGCTCGGAATAGTTCTCATCCATTTGCAATTAATCAACACAGTCCAGCAGTAAGAAATACAACTGTGTATAAGCTTTGGTGGACAAGCTCCCGTGACCTCTTTTGTCCGACTGTCTTGTGATCACCAACCTATGATGTGGGTGTTTTTGTCATCGCATTACAGTGCAGGAATCTGTTGCTTCAAGCCTTTGTGTAAATCTTGTGTTGACCTGTGAAGGTCTAGTTACCTCTTAAAAAATATCTACTTGGTCTCATTTAAAATAGAAAATCAAATATAAATGTCTCCTCATGTGTATCGCTTGAAATAATCAGGCATCATATATAGAACTGGTGGCAGATCTTTCAGCTGCTTCATTCTTTGCTTTTTTTCTGGCTGAACTCCCACCTTTAATTCAGGACTCAGGATCCGCTTATGCGTCCGCCTTTGAAAAAGCAATCTTCTCCTGCCACTGAGGCCACAGTGCTGGTTGGTGAGGACACTTGGCTAGAAGGACGTGATCTTGACCTGATCCATGTAAAGTGACCTGCATAGCATTTCAATTGTTACTTAGGGTATAAAGTTATTTTCTCAAGAGAGGAAACATGAAGAAACTCAAACCGCTTGCTCTCAATTCCCCGTCTTGTTCTGATGATTGAAAAATAAAAGGAAAACCGAATATGCGGAGGGGCAACAATCCTCCCACAGCATTCGAAAAAAGGAAGTCTGATAGTTGCAGCCAGGAGTTGTTTTTTTTCCTTCTTTTAAATAACTTGCCATTTGAAATTTTTATTTGACTCTGTCTATTTCCTCCTTTGTGGTGGTATAAAAGACAAACTGCCATGAAAAATATAAACAAATGCACTCACAAGGCGTGCTATAATATCAACATGGGAGGTGTACTGTGTGGCTTCAAAAAACGCTTTTGTTCATTTTCAATTGACATTAAAGCATGTTTTCTACATATCCCATGATATATTTTTCCTCATATGAGGTGGGTCACCGAAACACTCCATCCATCTGCTGCTGCTCCTGTCAGCTTTTTGACTGTTATGTGTCCCAACAGTCAAAAAGCTTGCCCACCTCTGGCTCAGTGAGTGAGGAGAAGGATTTGAACATCGAGCCGATGTTTGGTGGGGGCAGCAGTGGAGACATCGGAGGACAGGGGCATTGTGTTCACAAGAGCGGTTGTGGGTGAGAAGATGTGCGGCAGAGTTCTTCATCAAGGTCAAGACTAGTCCAGTGCTAATGCACGTTGAACTGTGTTTCCAGATTAGATTTGTACGCTGAATTTGGAAACTTCCTTTCCTGGTGTTGTGATTGATCGTCTCTCTCAAGTGTAAACACCAACTCGGGTTTACATGTGTTCTCGGGAATTACCATCAAGACTTCATGCCAGGATCAACAATGAATGTCGGGATTCAAGAACTTGAGATTGCTGCTCGGGCGTCCGATGTACTCGGCGTACAACCAAGTTTTTCTAATTAAGCTATCGGATTACCTGCCGCGGTTTTCCTGGTAGACCCAAGACTGACGATCACAAGCACTAGTGTAGAGAGTTAGCAGTAAATGCAACTGTTTTCCCGAGCACATTTCCCCTTCACTGTCTGCAAAACGTTTGTTGTCTACCAGTGTGGCATGGAGAGCGGGGGACGGGGGGGAGACTAATGAAGAACACTATGTGACTGGCAGCGTGACAAAGAGCAGAGGACACGGGGCGACTGATGTTACTTTCTACCAGGGATGCCATGACGCCACTTGTTCTGCACACAGCGACATTTGCTTTTCTTGAGTCTCACCTGCCAGTCAAGATCCCGTGTCAGCGTGTGAGTGCACAGTGCTGCAATTAGCACCGTTGCCTCACCTCGAGACGGGTTGTTAGCCTTTCCATGGGACCCTGTGATGAACTGGTGACTTGATGAATGAAAATCCCACATCAGCCACCAAAGTGTCATGAGGTAAACAAACACAGCGTTTAAAAAAAACAAACAAACATCAGCATAGAGTAGCTTTTTGCTGTGCGTAATGTTTGCCCACTGGCGAGGTTAGCCGCCAGTCTGCTCTATCGTAGCTAGGCTCGTTAACTACTCACAGTTACGACTTTAATCATTTAAAAAAAAAAAAAAATTAGATTGAAGGTCACTGAATGGATTTAGGTAGATGGTTGCTGAATTATTATAAAAATAATTATTATCAATGATAATAAATTGTGTAAAACTTTGGCTCATTGATAAGTTCCCCGTCCACTCTCAGGCAAGACGCTGCAAAAATAAAGTGTCCTAAAATCAGGAAGCAAAAGTAACAGTAACTGTATTACAACAGTGAACACAACATCCAGAAATACATGATCAATTCTCCACCAGATATGCAAGTAATTTGTATACCAGGGCGTCCATTTAGTATTCATATCATCTCAGTTATTATCTTCTAAAGTATGTTGCTCAATGCCTCTCTTTCCAGGCAATATCCCATATGTGCGACTTTCAAATGTCACTTTTATTTCTCTCACGTTTTTAATGGCAGCACGTCCATGATTTTCACCGACACTCAACTTGTGTGCAGCAGAATAAAACCTCATTATCAGTCATTTCAACTGATAAGAACAGCTCAGGGCCACTAAAGGTAAACTCAAAAACAAACAAACAACAACAACAACAAAAAAACTATAAAACTATAAAACTGCCAACCATTTGAAGAGACACGTGCACTTGGAACCACTTGAGTGTGATCAAAGAAGGAAACATTGTCGCTATCTCTTACTCAGATTGCCAATGGCGTACCCGAGCGAATGAAAGGAACATATTTGGACTGGACTGATAGAGTGCAGGCCACACCCCACGAGGAACAAACTCACAGAACACCTGCCTGTTGGTAAAACACACAGCACCACCAGGATGTTTTCATGGGACTCGAGCAAAGCGTCCTGCGATGTGTACGGAATTCACGACCGGCCTAACACACCTGTGAGTGTGTAAGATAGTGCCTGTGCTTGGCAGAGAACTGAGCCTGACCTCATCCTGCATGTGTGCAAATGCCCCATGTCGTTGAGTCAATAGCTGCGTTTCCATTGCAGCTTTTTGCAAAATAAAAGCGATTTGCAGGTGTTTCCGTTGAATGGTGTGGAGCGCAAGAGTCGTAATTCCCGTCAAATCTTGTCCCGTGAGATTCGACGAGGATTTTTATGGCAACGCAGCCGCTGTTGTTCTCGCGCAGTCCATCGCTGTGTGATTGTCAGTCATTCGAAAGGCAACCAAAAAAAAGAGGTGTTTTGGAGCGAGTGAGGAGAAGTCCCCCATCATGCACAGCATCACACGCTAACACAGTGTTAGAGTGTGGTGTTTGTGTCGGGCTGCTGTAAAGGTTGTGTTGTACGGTGCATTTCTGTGGAGTTTACAGAAAGGAAGTGAGGAAGAGGTTCTGTGTGAAATCTTCGGACTGTCCCTGCTCTTGCGTTTTTTTTCTTTGTGCTTTTCCACCATTTCCTCTTACAATCTGCAAACATGCCTCAGTATGGATGGGTGTTTTTTTTCCCCCCGCATGTTTGTTTGTTTTTCCTCTATTGAAACTCATTCAACTCATCCAGACAGCTGGGATATGATCCAAAACCCCAACAAAAAAAGATTTTGATGCTTTTTTGATGCTTGCTCCACTCATATGTTGTAATAGCGAGACGGGGATTCACAGTTCAGACTCAGCATGAACTTGAAACACCGGAACAAACTGACACGTGTATTTCTTACATCCCAGAACCGAGACTTAATTCCTCTATGGCAAAGTATTGCATTCCACAAGTCCACGTGTCAGCTGTGTACTCTGCCACATGTCAACAACCAGCTAAATCTGGTTTTGATACACAGTAGCGTGTTGAGGTTAAAGTTCTGCGATAGTAAAAAAAATAAAAATAAAAATAAAAAAGAAAATGAGCATAATGTTGTGACACATCATAATATAGTTTATATCGTAAACAATACCACAAACCCAAAAGAAAGCAACTGTTAATTCTCAGACCAGAAGAAGGACTCATGTTCCTTTTTGATATCGTTCTCCTTGGAACAAATAGTGTGAATTATTAGAAGTGATTTTTTTTTTTTTAGTCTGTTGTAATTGTGGTGTGTGTGTGTGTGTGTGAATAATTGTCTTTTGCTTCAAGTAGGCAATACAAATAATTTAATGTAATTTAAGTGGCTAACACACTTCAACACTGCAACAAACTCAAGTTGTGACAACAGCAATGAATAACACCAAGTTTAAACTTTAAGTCAACTCCTAAGAACACATACAAACTGCAAGCTCTGTAAAGCACAAACTAGGTGTATCATCGGCGTATACAGGGAGTTTTCTGTTTCTTCCTACCATGCAGTGTGAAACACTCCAACCCTAGATTTCACTCAATCAACGCAAAATTGCAATCCTTTAAGCTTCTGCTGTAAGAATCTGGAGAAGACTGATGCAAGAACAGCAACTGTAATGCCAAAATTGACACGAGTCACGGATCCACGTGGGGGAAAAAAAAAGAAAAAAAAAAGTTTTGTGACGTGTTGCTTTCGACCGAGCCAGTTCAGTGAGATGCCTCTTTGAATCCAACCGTGTATATCAAATGATAACATGGCAGCAGCAGGTCTTTGTCCTTGTTTGCAAGACAGCCCATTGTGATAATGGAAATGACGGCATTGCAACCAAATATATTGCGGTTTATTTATTTATTTATTTTTTCTTCAAACTGATTAATGATGTATTTAGTCATTCAATGAATGACATTCATCTCCCTGTTTCCTTTCCCTTTTACCTTCCTCTGATGTCTCCTTGTTGAAACAGAGACTTCTCCTAAGCGTTTTTTTATTTTAGTTTTCACTTTCGCTGTTTTTGTCACCCACAAAAGTCTGTTGATCATATCACAGTGACCCACATTAAGGAAAGCAGAGAGACATTCGCCAGAGTTGCATTTCCTTGAAGAGCAGAGGGTTTCATTGCTAATGAAGTTCTTGCTGATTTTTCCCTGTACGAAGATAAGGTAAGAGCAGATGTCACATAAGCAGATAGGTTAAAGCACTGAAGATGGTTTTTTTTAAACGCTGCTGAAAATGCTTAGAAATGGCAATTTTAACTAGAAGACATCAGAGGAAGCGAGGAAAGATGCGAGGAGAATTTGTGTATTATTGATCAAGTTGAAGTGTTTTTACTGTAGACACTAAATTGTGCAATTATTTCCACTAAACTGATGACATTTATTTATATATTTATTAATATTATTTATATCTAATTTTATCCATGTTTACCGTGTAGTACAGACTCAGCCCAACTTCTCTCTTATCTTGATTAATCACCTCCTACACTCCAGGCAGCCTTCCATATCCCTCAGCCATTTGTCTTGACAGAGTTTTGTCATGATCACATCAAAGTGCATTTATTTAATGCAGGCTTCGTAGTGCTAAGAGTGCCAAAATTAAATAAATGAGTGCATTCTTACATAAACAATTAAATGTCAGTCAAAGATGTAAACAAATTCATGAATGAATAAACTAAACACATACAGTACTATTTTTTTTAAAACCTTTTTAATTGTCTCTTTAGTCCAGTGAATACACATTTCTAAAATTCTGTTAATCATCGTTCTTACTCTTTTTTCCCCCATGCTTCTTGCGTCTGCAGTGCCAAAAAGAAACAATCAATACATTTTTACTTTTACCCTTTAATCTCAATTTAATCAAATGAAACAAAAATTTATCTGGTTTCAAGTGGTTTCAAAAATGCATTCATTGAGTGTTTTCAGCTGTCGGCAAATGCAATGAAAAAACTAAAAACTGATTGTTTTTTGTTTTTGTTTTTTTAACCTTTTAATTCTTCAGTTCAGATGATGTTTTGAATAAATACAGCAGAAGAAGAGCTGTTTGGGAGTCAAAAGATGCAGCTCCTATCGGTGACCTGAGCCAAATGACCTGGCTCACTATAAGCAAGTGGGATGATCACACTACCTGATAAGCACCCTCCGTCAACAGCTGCTCTGGAGCATGGACGCAGATGCACGTGCATCGGGGGTAAATTTCACCATGGTGATAACAAACCGACTTTCAAAATACTGTGATATTGCAGCATGAAAATGCAGGAGCTCTATTTTTAAAAACTCTGTGTATATATTCTCTGTCGCAGAGTGAGATGAAGTGCTAAGTCTTGGCTACAATGACGCTATAGTTGCTTCTCCATAAGCCAAAGGCTTCCAAGAACTTGGCACAGTCCTCGTGTTTCCATGTGCATGTGGTGGAGTATTGCTTTAAACATATAACAGACAGTCATTATGCAAACATCTCATTCATTATCCAAAGCCACGTGTGTGTGTGTGTGTGTGTGTGTGTGTGTGTGTGTGTGTGTGTGTGTGTGTGTGAATAATTTTCTTTTGCTTCAAGTAGGCAATACAAATAATTTAATGTAATTTAAATTGCTAACATTTGAACACACACTTCAACACTGCAACAAACTCAAGTTGTGACAACAGCAATAAATAACACCTTGTTTAAACTTTAAGTTAACTCCTAAGAACACATACAAACGGCAAGCTCTGGAAAGCACAAACTAGGTATATCATCAGCGTATACACGGAGTTCTGTTTCTTCCTACCATGCAATGTGAAACATTCTAACCCTAGATTTCACTCCATCAATGCAAATTGCAATCCCTTAAGCTTCTGCTGTAAGAATCTGGTGAAGACTGATGCAAGAACAGCAACTGTAATGCGAAAAGTTTCAGGTCCAGAGTGTCACGGATTCATCTGGAAGAAGAAGAAGAAAAAAAAAAAAACATCTTAAAGGTTTGCAGTCAGTTGGAGTGGAACCAGACCGATTAGAGTCCTTTCAGGAAAAAGACGTTGCACCTCCGAGTTGAGTTTAGCTGATACAACTGCAACGTGTAGCTTCTCTGAGTCTTTAGCTTGCATGAGGCGCAATGCACGTTCCGCAACAGCAGCAGTTTTATACAATCGGTCGGCATTTCCACATCGCAGAAGAAAAGCGAAGGCTTTCTGTTGCTTTGGACTGGCTTTGGACAGTGACTTCAGGTGTCTCCTCCACGCACAGATGAAAAGCCTTGTGCTGTTACCACCCCTGGTGGCAAGGGTTCATCAATTCATAGTCCAAGGCATTTCAAGACAGCCATCCAACTTTCTAAAGTCTCTTCGTAAGATGGACATGCGAAATTAATCCTGTAGATATGTGGAGCTTTCAGTCCTGAGCCCAGGTTTTTGATTCAGATGCTGCAGAACGGAGGCAGTTTTCAAACCTCTGTCCAGATCAGATGCCCTTCTATCAAACATGTGTAATTACGTGTTGCTAACATAAAATGCCCCCCCCCCCCTTTTTTTTTTTTTATCGTAAAATAAAAATATGAACTGTTTTCACCATTAATAAGTCATTAGCTTAAGATACACCAATGTTGGCACAAAATCCCCCCTAATAAGAAAAAATACATTTGTTTTGATAACCCCATCTCACTTCAGTCTGTGGGGGGGAGAAAATAGTTACATCTGCGATAAAGTGCCACTAATTGCCTCTAGCAGAACGAAGTGGTGTCATTTTAGTCAGGAGGACATAGTCTCCAATAAATTTGTTGGCTTCTTTAGAGCTACGTCCAGTCCAACATTTATCATATGGATAGGTAAATCACCCCCTACACATATACACACGCGCACACACACACACACAGCGTGGCAAATGTGACCGCAACATCTTGCATTGTCTATCTTTGTGTGTACAGGAAGCACCTCTGCAAAAATGTAGCCAAAAAAGAAGTGTGCTTCACCCCCCCCCCCCCTGCCTCACCCCCATACCACTCAGCCTTCATTAGTTCACTTGGTTAAAGTCTTTAAAATGAGCGGTATGTACAGTATAGGGAGTGATCATCCATTCCAAATAGTCACTACAGGGCAGAATAGCGGATAATGTTGAGTCTTTCTTTTGTAGTCCTCGGGCTGAAGTGCGAAGCGTGGGGATCCCCCCAGGATGTGACTAAGGCGCAGTTCCCTTCTGGACCTACTGACGACAACAAGTTGCGAGGCCTCTTTTTGTGTCTCTATGGCATGCGGGGTGGGCCCTGCTTCCTCCTTTGTTTTCAGCCCTTCCTCCTGAAAGAGCCCAAGCGTTCCAGTCATGGGACTTACGTCCGTTCTATCCCTTCCCCACCAAGGCGTCCTCATCCTTTGGCGGCGTCGGCGGTGAGGTTTTCCAGGAGAATTCTATAAATGTCAGAGCGCAGGAACCGCGGGTACGAGTCTCTCTCCATTAGGCCGTAGACGATCTTCTGAGCGTCATCAAAGCAGTGCAGGGTGGGAGTCTTGACGTTCCTTTTGATCTGCTCTCGGGTGTGATAGTCAATGTTAATCTGGAATGAGGCAGAGGGGAAAGGAATGGCAATTAGGCTACTTCAGCAAATTACAAGGAATCCAGGTTACAGATTGTGAACTTTGACACAAATTGAATTTCTTTCGCACTGAACAAGTGTGGGTTTTAAGAGGGGGGTAGTGTCCCGGTGTAAGGAGGTCTTGGATTTACCTCCTTAGGCGATTCAGCCTTGATGAACTGCTCATAAATCTTCTTGGCTCTCGAGGACATTCTGAATGAAGACTTGATCTTCTTGTAATCCTCACAGGTGAGCCAGAATTCAATGTTCTCGTCGCTGTACTCGGACTTGAGAAAGGTGCGAAAAGTAGCCAGTCCATCTGGAACAGCGGCGACAACCATTATGTAGTTTAAACACATTTTTCACGTCAATTAAAACCCCATGCCAGAGGAAAAGCAAACCTACATTTAGAGTCGAGAAGCCTTTCCAGTGACTGTGACCATTGTTGGGTATCTTCTAAACTTAGCCTGCTGGAAGAGAACGCAAGTAAGATTACTCAATCAGAATCAAATTTGGGGTAAAATAAGGCTGGGCTTGAACTGCAAGGCCTCAGAAGCAGTGTAAACAAGAAAGCACAGCAGATGTGCTTATCAAATTCATACAAAAAAAAAAGAAGAAAAATGTCAAAGCCATGGGATATGTTGGCATGCGTGCGTGCCGTGCCAAGGCAAACATGATGTCTCCAGTTCATTTGAATCATTTCATGATGCCATAGATGGACATGTGGGGAGCCGGCTGGCTATTTTAGAACCAAAATGTATGCACAACACTCCATAAGTCTCCTTACCTCTCAGAGCTTGACGAGTGTGAGAACATACACTGGAGTCGGCACATGAAGTTCTTTCCGCTGTGTTGAGATAAGAAACGTGGTCATAATTCACTGTTTTGGATTAAATGAACCTCAAGTGAGTTGTTCAAAGCTGTCTTAGCGTCCGTGCGGCAAGTACGTGAGGAGAAAAGACAGACTGTGTAGTCACGTAAACTATTCAAGCAGGTTAAAGCCTTTTCCAACTGATTCCATCAAGCATCCACGCTGTTTTTAGAACTCCGCTCTGTTGGTGTTTGCCTTGGGAATTAAATGAGGCAACACTTTGCTTGGCAAATTTGATCAACTAATGGATAAATTGCTTTTCTTCAAAAACTATGACAAATGTGGGCTTGACTGATGTCGTCCATGATCTAAAGTAAAGTTGATTTTTTTTAATTTATTTTTTACTCACATGTTCTTGTTTCTCTTCCTGTCATCGCGGTCCATGATGAAGTGCTGTGTGTTGGGTGGTTCGTCGATTAGGCTGGGCATTGTTTTGCTAAGTCCTCACTCTCAGGCTCCTGGTCCTGGTCATGCTGCAGCTATGAGACACTTAGGAGGGCTTCCCCTGCTACCGAGCTTTTTATACCAAGGGTTTCTGTTGCTATGGACCGGGGCTGCTGGGATACATCAGCAGCTCAGCGCAGACTGAAGAGGAAGCACCCCTTCCTCCTCCTTCTCCTGTTCCTCCTCTCCTCCTACCTCACTGTTAAAAACAACACATACTCACACTGTACTGCATGCACGCTTCCCTTCTCTTGATGCATATCCCTGATTTTTGGCTCGTTTGTTTGTTTGTTTGTTTGTTTATTTGACTCCTTTTTATGCTGGAGAATCGTACCCTCGTCTCATTGTTTTATACTGAAACAGTCGGGAGTCTCTGAGCTGTGTCAACGTTATCTTTTGCCCGATGCAAATGTGAATGTGACAGGCAAATTAGGACCTTTATCTCTGAAGACACTACGTGCGATATTGCTCTCCGCAGAATGTCCGGCAAATTTCAAATTCTCTCACTCTGCCGTGGAAATGTAAAAATGTGGGGTAGAATTCACGCAACACGAGACCAAAGACACATTCTGAAAACAGGAAGCAACCAATGGATTGCAACAGAGGGAGTGAGAGAGACGACAGGAAGTCAAAAGATTGTCAGACAGTAACACATAATGTGGCCAAAGTTTAGACTGAACCCCTTCTGAGGGACTTTCAAATCTGTCTACAAAATGTACTTCATATATTGCTGAGCTTGGGGTTATTTTTTTGTGAGGCTTAAGTATAAAAAAAAAGTTTCCAGCTGGATTTGTGAATGTTTCAGTTTGTCTTTTTGATCACTGTTGTATTCTACATCCCTTATGAGAAGTAACTTAAGCATTGATTGATAATAGTGAATAAAAACACCATCACTACAGAAACAACATTTATTATAAAGATAACATATTCCATTGGCAGCTGTCTGACAGTGCAGAATTTAATAATAATAACTCTGAGTTTACAGACTAATAGAGAAACAGAGAAAAATTGTGAGTCTAACATGGCACTCACACTTGCAGGAGCCTGTTGGCAGGCACGGCAAACAGACTGAGGGTGGGGAGGAAAACTTGGCTCGGCCAGAAGTTGAGCTTGTTGTGACTGGTCAGGCGTTTGGCGAATGGTTCTGCTTCAGATGACATTAGTGTGAGTCGCGCTGATGACACTGATACTGCAGAGCTCGAGATTGAGAGCGGACTGGAGTAGCAGAGAGAGAACATTGGGAATTTAGAGGGTTTAAATTGCAATCCCAAAGTTTTCATCTTATCGGACCCTATTATTGCTATTTCCAGATTTAATCAATCCATTTAGTGGTCTATGTCCAACAACAAACATGTTGTGTTTGGTCAAAAAACCTCTTTGTTTGAGCTTTACAGGCCTCACAAGACAAGCATGTCTCTGACTGAGTCTGAAGAGGCTGTTTTGGCTCTCGCCCCCCCCCCCCCCCCCCCCCCTACCTGCTCCATCTGTGGCTCTGTCTTGGAACAGCTCACTCCCCTGTGATTGGCAAGCCGCTCACTGCTAGCACTAGCAAGCGGGAAGATAGCTACCAGCGCTCATTGAGTGAAGCTGCACCCACATTTAAAACAAACTTACAAACAAACAAAAAAGCCACAGAATCAGCTCAACTAGCGACAGAAAGTTGAGCAAAATCCACGCAGTTTTTTTCAGCACATTAACACAGAAAAAAGTTGTCCCATTTAGAAATGTGCAAGTTGTCATTCTTTGTCCTTCTCTCTTTGCTAGATGGCTTGTTTTCATAACTTTTTGTTAATCTGTTCTTCTCTTTTGTTCAATGGCTTTTTTTGTCCCTATAAAAGTTGTCTCTTACTTTTTGTCTTACTATTTTCTATGTCTGCTTTATGGGCTCATGTGAACACCGTAGGCAGTTTTCAAATTGCTTGCTTCATTATCTACATATCAGTGATCTAAAAAGAAAGTCCACTTCACCCCGTACACTCCCATTCAACTTCAAACTTCATGTTACAATCACTTTTAAAACCCGTCAGTAGGTCTTCGGTCTATAAAGTCCTTGTGATGCCTGTGGGGTGCGCTATCATTTCACTGTCAGCTTATTTTCATTTTAAGCAAAGACGTACTCCTCACAGCACAAATCGTAGTATGTTTTCTGGTTTTACACAATGCCGAAGTCACAGCTAGAATATTCGTTGAGCAACATGGAACTAAAGAGTGCAACCAGCTCGTTTTGTAAATGTCTTTGTGAGCGTGTGCGGTTCCTTTCAAGGACACAGCTGGGAGTGACTCTGGTTCTGTTTGCGGCGACCTGATTAATGCTCCGAACAACACACCCAGGAGGGGTTTAAAAGCTTTGTCTGCTGCAACAAAACCAAGCAGATCAGAACCCAAACCAATTCTTCTACTCTGTACTTTACATTTACCGCACTGCAACATTGTGTACAACAGCATCCACATTAACATAGCAGAACATCGTCTGTGGAGCTTCTCAGTCGTCCAGGTCGTCGTAGTCATTGAGAGCTGAGTTTGGGGCAACTGGACTTGGCTATTTTGTTACCCAAACGCCTCTCACTCTGCACCCACGTTAACCCATCTTGAAGTGTTTTATAGCGATTACACTCTTCTTCTTCTTCTTCTTCTTCTGTACTTACAAACAAAACATGTTCGCAGGCACAGAGACAAAGTGAAATGTTCAAGCAAAAGCCCTGGGTTCGAAAACATGAAGCAAAACAAAACGCCACTGTTGCCTCAAAGACGTCTCAGATTTTTTTTGGGCCTATGCGTTCTATTAAAACAGGGACCCAGCACTGTGCTGTTTTATTTTCTCCCTATTGAATAATTAAAATAGTGTATGCAGCAGCTTCAACTCTCAATGGAGGGACTTTCAGCTCTTTTGCGCGCAAACAGTCGCCTTGCTTGATCCCAAACTTTGGCAGGAAGCGTGACGGAGGAGTCACTCCATCTGTCCCTCATTGCAAATTGATCAGACGGGTCAGAGCACGTTTGGCTGTGAGGTGCATGTATTCTGCTGGTTGCTTTTAGCAGGGGGCTGAGAGTAGCTGTGTTTCCATTATTTTATTTTTTTTACAAAAAAAAAAGAAGCGATATCTCTAAAATTTCGACAAAGTACATCCTCCAAAATGTCACATCTGCTGACGTGTAATTATAAAAAAAATGTGTTTCCATGACACTTTTACAATATAGTTCTATATCGATACATCTGAGGAACACCTCATGAGAGCGTCAAAACCGTTCAGCGATATTTGGGAGGTTTCTCAAACTTTAGGCGTTTCCATCACCAGTTTTTTTATTGCGATATTTAGATTTTTTTTTTTTTTTTTGCGCAATTCTAGAGGTAATGGAAACGCAGCTAGTGAAAGAGGGAAAGAAAACATTTCAGGTTGATAAAAAAAAGTCACATAACGAAACAAATTACGTCAGATGTTTGCCGGTTCAGTGCAGATGTAATGAAAAGAGGGCTTAGAAAACTGTGCAGTGAGATTTGAATAGGTTTCTCAGTGGTTTTTAAAAAAAAAAAAAAAAAAAAATCTCCTTTAAGTAGAAACTAAATTTCAAAAATACAAGGGAGGAGAACTAATTTTTGATTGCAACTAGAGCTCTGTTATTCAGTTTCCCAGTGGAAAACCCAAGGAGTAGCAAAAGGACAGTTAAGCCTGTAATTAGAAGCACTTCACAGGAGCTCACACTGGATAAAAGAAAGATATCAGCCTGTCACTCCAGCTCACTCTCTGATGCCCCGACTATTCTCTTACTCTCTGCCTTTCGGCCAAGCTCCGCTGATACCGCTCTCCCTCACCCTCTTTTGCCCAAACACGGTTACGAGTACTCAGCCGTCGCCAACAGCAGTCTCCAAACACTCTGAATTAAAAGCACGCCGCATCATATTTCACTGTCTTTACAGCCACCATTCAGAGAATTGCAGCACTCGGCGGCGATGTCTTACATTGGCCAAGGCACTGCCTTACAACTCTGGACAAGTTCCGCAAATGTGACACATTTGACTAACAGCGTGCCATTGAGAGGGCTCACTTCCTTCTACCCTGAAGGCTGCCATGGCAACCTTGGCGGGCTATGAGAAAGCGGCGAGCGACAGATTGGCTGTGAAGAATAACATGCCATATGATACGACAGATGACACTTTTGTCATCTATCAGGAACAACCCCCGACATCCCCATATACTCAGCGTTACTGACACTTGAGGGATAATCGTGGAGGATATTAAAAATCAGGGAACTTTGTAGCGGCAAACTGTTCTGGCTAAAAAACGTACAAAATAACGGTAAAAAAAAAAAAATAATAATAATTATAACATTATCATAAACGGAGTAGGACAGTGACTTTTCTCTTTTCTGCTGTTGGCAAAGAACGTCTTTTTTCAGCGTGTGAACCACACCTCGTGTTTTTATGAACACTCTCCTGTCCAGGTTTGTCTGAAAGTACGACGCCTGACATAAAAAAAAAGGAGGTCAAGACGATCCTCCACCTTGATGACAGTATTTTTGTCAAAACACTTTAACGAACATGGCCAGGGCTTCCAGTCACCTCTGCCATGTACGGCCCTGAGTCATCGCATCAAAGCCGAAGCAACTTTCTGGTAGTTAGCAAATGCTGGAGCCAGCTGGGGAGACGAGAGAGGAGACGGAGAGATGTTTCCAATCACTGTGCTGCTGCTTTGCCAGAAGACAGTAAAAAAAAAAAAAAAAAAATACAGAAAAAAAGAGACTTTTGCCTGCATTGTCTTTCTTTTCTGACCAGCCGATGAGAACAATGAGAATTCTCCAAGACTTAAACTTACTTTCTAATTGGCATTTTCTTTTTGGTAACTTGCCATCTGGTGTGCTTAAAAAAAAACACAAACCAAAAAAAAACAAAAAACAGGCCTCAGAAATAATAATAATAAAAAATGGTTATTTCTATTGTGTATGTTCTTTTTTCCTGTATGTGTTTATAAATGTGCTGTTTTTGATGTGTTTCATTTGGCGTTTCTCCCCCCCCAAAGTAAAACACGGCCATTAAGTGAAGTGCTCGACCGTTATTGTCTGCGGATGATGAGATTATTCCCCTAACAAGGCAGCCCCTTCGCTCTGATCTGTTCCGCACCAGGTCGTCCGATGACTCCAGTGTTGTCGTTTAAGCTCCTGGGTTATTATTAGCTGCCTCGCTACTCCTTTTTAAGGCACAGCTTTTAGGAATAAGGCCATTTACAGAGCCGAGAGGGATCAAGGGTTACGGCGGGGTTACTTTTTTCCAGTTTGGTAAACTCTGTTGCCGGTGTGTTGAGTCATCTCTGCACCTAATTAGAGGACAGAGCAGAACATGTGACCAAAAACAGAATCTTCTTGCTGGGTGAGCAGTGGAAACTTCTTCTTCTTCTTCTTCTTCTTCTTCTCTTACTCATACCCATCCACACGCCTCTTCCTGGACAGTCAGACGGATAAATTTAAAACCTGTATCCTGATCACATTTATGGAAGCAGCACACTATGTTAAGTGTGGGGGTCTACAAATAAATATCCGAAATAAAGTCAAAGTTGGTGAAGAGTTCAGTAAAATTTATTCAATGATCTCATTCCTCATTTATGAAAACTGGGTCATTTGCCACTTACTCAGACCTTCAGTCACATACAGTATTACATCCAGTCATCTGCACTCTTATAAGTCTCTCATGCACTAACAACTCCTCTCCTGCATACATCCTCTTCTATCCATTTCCCGCTTCTTTATTTTCAACATCTCTCCACGACTTCACCTCCAGCTGGGCTGCGGTGTGAAACATCTTTCCATTTGGCCAAATAGGGTTCCAGAACGATTGCGAGGATTAGGATAGGATCACCGTGTGGCGATCACCTCGTTTCTCACTTAAATGTACCAAAGGGTCTTTGACTTGAACTTCAGGCACAGGTAGGCGTCAGAGAGGAGGAATCTGGGCCAAGAGTCTCTTTCCATCAGCAGGTAAACTTGTTTCTGGGCCTCATTGAAGCAGGAGATGCTCGGCTGCTTCAGGGACTTCTTTATCTCTTCCCTTATGTGGTGGTCGACGTTGATCTGGACGAGAGACAAACCAAGAAAGAGTATAAATACACTGTGTCCACTTTAAGCGTCTCGCCATCACACTTCATGAAGGAAATTATTCCACAGGTTAGCTCAGGTGAAGGTGTGTTTGTGTGGGTGTGTATGTGTGTATGACAGTTGATGACTTCCTCCTTCCCCCACATTATTGCTTCAAAAATGAATCAATCATAGAGTCTCCAAGAGTCTCCTGACCTTTGTCGACTAAGCAATAGTTTAGCATCTAACAGCTGTTTTTTTCTCCTCAAGTGATGCAAGTTCCTCTCGTACCCACTGACGACATACCTACTGCGTGTTTCCGCCGACAGATGAGTCACATTTCAGACTCAGACTGCACAGGTCATTGCTGCACATAAAAGGAGCTCGAGGTCACGCCTCAAACGGACGTATAGAGCTTGAGCCAATTTGCCCTTTCACTTCAAAATTCAATAAAAATCGCGATGATGCGTCTGTTTCTTTTTATCTTTTTTAATCTTAATCATGTGAGGCAGCCGTTAAGGTTCAGACACCATCAGGACCTGGGTTAGCAAGGACCCTATTATGGTACATCATACTCATGTCTCTTCAAAATTTCAAGGCTCTATCGTAATCATATACACATGTTGCATGCAGGCATGAATCTTGTACATAGGATACAAAACAACGAAAGCTGGTCAACAATGGCAGGGAGGAGGAGAGACTGTTCACGTCTTCCTCCTTAAGAAGGAAATAACCCTTGGAAGTAGGTGTGAAAGCTAATGTACTTTTTTTTTTTTTTTTTTTTTAATTTTAGCGAATTAAAATAAAAATGCAAATTCAAAACGCATGTACCATGAAGTAAAACAAGCAAGCGACTCGTTACTTCCTCTGTAGGATGGCACAATGGCCATGCAAGTGACGGCCAAAGTTCAATTCTTTCTGCGGCGTGTGGATCAGAGCTTTGTCTTTAATGTTCACCACTAAAACATTTTTTTTCTACTCAAGAGTACAACTGAATGAAGACAATTTGATATATTGATTACAGTTTGATATATCGATTGACAAAATTAGTTTTTTTGTGCTTTTCAAACATGTTTTGATTGATAACAATTGTAATTACTTTGAGAGTTTAAAATATAATTTCATTTTGAGCTGCCACCTGTTATCACACTAACATTACAGAAACAAAAGAAAAAATAATTCCAATGTCTACTCAAGTATAGCAGAATTGCACCTGGAGAAACAAAACATCGTAGTGGGTGGTCAAAGTTGCTTTGTGACCATCCACAGCAAGCAAGGAAGGTGGAGTCTTGTCCTCAGAAGCTCTTCATGAACTGACCTCCCTGCAGGCTGCTGGCTGGATGAACCTCTGATAGATCCGCTCAGCTTTCAAGGGAAGGTCACCCGCCGAGGCCGACTTGAAGTCTTCACATTCCAGCCAGAACTCGATGTTCTCATCGCTGAACTCAGATCTCAGGAAGCCTTGGAAAGCTGTTAGATATCCTGAGTCAAGATAAAAAAAAAAAATATATATATATATGTTATGTTATATATGCTGTGGTGAGACAACATGCCAGCAAGTAGCCTCTCCTTCTCCTCTTGTTTTTTTTTTTTTCTTACTTTCATTGTGTAGCAATTTTTCCAGTGTTGGGTGGAGCTTGCGGTCTGACCACCGACTGCAAGAGAAGTCAGAGTTTCCCTGATAATGACTAATGATGTGGAGCACAGCGATAGGGAAAGTTTGTGTTTTCTCTTAATAATACATTATCATTTAGTTAATGTGGTCAAGGGTTTTTTTTGTTCTATATAACTTGTACTAGTACCAGAAAGTAAATGGTGCGCTCCTGGTGTGGCGCTATTACCTGAGTTTTGAACGATGCTTCTCGTTTGATATTTTTTGGACCATGACGTCTTTGCGGCTTTTCCGACTCAGAACGATATCGAATCTAAGAAAGAAACCAAATTAAATTTACTTTAACGACGTACACAGGAATTCCATTGCCCTTTCAAATGACATAGTTCGGGTCAGTCTTGTCTTACCTTTTGGGCCGCTTCACATTTTGCATCAGATCCTTAAGTTCACTGAAACGTACTTTGGAAAACAGAAGTTTGGGCATTTTAACATCCCTGTATTTGTCCTGTGTGGAGCTCCAACAGTCCAGTGTTGCCGAGTCTACGAATAGCGTTCTAATGTTTCTTCCTGCACTCGCCCTGATCTGGAAAAGGTGTAATACCTGTGACGCCGTGGGCCTGCTGGTACACGTAGGCTGCTGTAGATTCAGCTGCTGGTGTCTTTGACTCATAGCTGTAAAATTCCAGTAGGATCAGATTTTTCTGAGGCCTCTTGGGACTCGTGAGACATCTTGCTTGAATTTGGTAGACACTCTAAGTGGCTTTTAAAATGCCCAGAGGTGGTGGGAACAGAAAATTGTTCAATAGTGACAAATAGCATACTGTGCTGCGACATCGCACAATCACATGTAGTGACATCAGCAAAGTAAAAAAAAAAACAATAAAAAAACAGGTTCCCGTTCCCATTTCCCGTCAGATGAAAAGTCAACTCAACAAGTTTGTTCTTTTAACATGACTCCAACCACAAGACCACAAAACCAACCCCTAAACGATGTAAATGCTTCTGTTGCTGATCAGTGTAGTAAAACCTACAGCTTATAGTCCAATATGTCTCATAGTTTCTCGTGAGACGAGATCTGGGACACTGGGTCGCTGTTCTAGAACGTGTATGGCTGGTTTTCGGCTAGGCGAGGCCATGACGGGTGTCCAACCTGCCTCATTCTCCACGCAAGACATCATTTAACCATCACAGCGTCCCCGGAGTTTCATAATCTCAGTGAAAGTGAGGCAGAGCTCCTCTTTGAAACACCTCATGAACTAAACCGACTTAAAAAAGTGACTGGGTTCACCTTCTTGAATTGAAAGCATTCTTTGGATCCTTCACACTTTGAGCTGTTGGATTATGACACAGGCTTCCTGTGATGTGATGCTTTCATGTTGCACTGTTTTGTTGTCATCATTTATTGACTGGTGTGTGTGTGTGTGCGCACGTGTATGTGCTGCTGTGCTGTGGCCAAACTGCTCCAAGGGGACACTGAAGACTTCTGTCTGTCTGAGCAGGCCAACCGTGTTTCTTAAGAGTTGAGTAAAGTGGAACAATCACGGCTTCCTCCTGGTCAGATGGGGGACAAAGGCGAGTGGAAAAGCCTGTGGCGTTTTCAGATTCAGTCATACGCTTCTCTAAACAAAATATTTAATATTCCCACAGGCTGGAAACAACTCTGGTACAAGACAATGAAAAGTGGAAAGTGGTTGGAACGTATTGTTTAAAGTATGAAGTGTTCTATTGTAGCAAAGGAGGATTACAGTAGAACAGGTTAGAGGAAAAAAAAAAATTGCTGCCGTTTAAAATTGACACAACTATTACTGTCGTACAGTATGTAGGTGTGACTCCACACTGGAGGCATTCTTTCTTGTATTCTGCTAATTATAGAGGCAGACAGACAAATGCTGAAAAAGTGATTTTCTTAGAGAGAACGCCATGAATGAATGAAATTTATAATCCTGGATGTGAAGCGTGCCCTGGGTCATATAAAAGAAGCACAACAAACAGACAGAAGGTTGTCTTGGAAGAGTCTGAAAATAATGAGACTACAAAAAAAAAGGCAATCCAGGCAATTGATAGAACAATTTCTGTTCTGAAAATACACAACTTTGGCTATGACAAATGCCATAAGCGCAGTCACTGTCACATATTCACTGCCAGTCAAAGGTTTGGACACACTATCCAATGCAGTAGATACTGAAGACTTCAAATATATGAGCAGAATATATGTAATTATGCAGCAAAGAAAAGACGATAAATAACTATGAATATGCTTTTTATGAAAGGTGGATATTCTGAAGAATTTAAATATAAAACGTGTTTGAGTTACTACGCAATTCCATGCGTGTTCATACGCAGTTTTGATGCCTTCAGTGAGAAACTGCAATGTCAACAGTCATGAGAATGAAAGAAAAGACATTCAATTCATAGGGTGTCCAAACCTTTCAATGCTAGTGTACATTACACACAAATTGCTGTTGTTTTATTTGACAACTTATTGGCAATGGTTGTGGGAAAATAAATTGCTAATGTCCTGCACAAAGTCTAGAATGAGGGGCATTACAGTGGTGGTTTCCAGTGGCCCAATGGGGGTGAAAATATCATGTTAAGCGGTGGTATGTGGTTAAAGAAACGCAGTGGGTTGGGTCCATTTCAAAATTTCCCAATGAGAAGTGAAGTTTGGTGGGCACGAGTACAAAGTCAGGGAGTTGCCTTCACACGTAGCAACACCCTTCATACTGCATGCTTGATTGAGCGTCACAGGGTAGTTGCAAATTGAACGTGCGTAATTGCGGTCGAGTCAGAAATGTAAATGTTCTGCGAGTTTTAAGAACATTTTTGCATGCAACACACATCGTTTTGCTCTTTGATTTTTTTTGATTTTTTTTTTCAATCCATGTAGTTGGGCTCAGTGTTCTTCAAGTTTCTTTTTCTGATGTAGCCTCTGCAAAATAAATGTAAAATGACATCATTTAAAATATGGAAGATTTCCCAGCCTGATAGAAGCTTGTCATTTTTTTCAATTTCATTGAAAAATGAGGTGGAAATGAGCAGCACATGCAGTGCAGTGTCCACTAAGCTGCATCCGCTCACCAAGGATCATCTTGCAAATAAAGTTTTGCGGAGGAAGTTGTTTGCTTATACGTTTTCTCAATGCTTTTAGATGCTAAAACAGATTTCGTTCAGTCTTGTGAACCACTTAAATCCATGCCACTCATTTCTGCAGATGGACTCATACATACTCAGAATTAAAGATCACATATTGTGCGTCCAAATCGTTTGTGTTCTTTTTGCTCTCTCTTGACTCTCAGTGTCTCAGTAGAAGGTGTAATAGCACCCGTGTACACCTCGTGTGAAAACAATGAAAAATAATCCAAATTCTGTTCCTGGAAATCCATTAGTAATCCCCAAAATGTGTATTTCTTACAATACTGTGCGAAGTGTGTCACAGATAATTTCCATCCATGTGGAAAGCTTCACGCTGACATCAGGCTTTTTTTTTTTCTTTTCCTATTTTGTAGGAGTGTGATAGATAAAGGTTCAATATGCGGCATCAAGGAAGCGCATCAGTCAATGTGGAAACAGAACTGAAAGACGCTTTGTTCTCACCAGCCACTACATGGAACACAAAAGACAACTGGAAAATCTCGGCTAATAAAAGAAAGATTGCGACATAGATAAGACAAAGGAACATTGATAGATAGATAGATAAAGACAAAAAAACAGGAGCCGTTTGTACTACAAATTGGAAACATTCTCTATTTTGTAGTATTTTGAACTTTTATTTGACAAAGTCAACAATCAAACCTGCCATTGTGACACCTCTAAATATCCCATCCACCAAATAGTGTATGAAGTGTGTATTAGTTCACATATTTTAAAGTGAACTAAGTTCACAGAGTAATGTGTAACTGTAAGCTTCTGTGTTGTGTGTCTTTTGTCTCTTGTATTTCCTGTTTTATTTTGAAATCTGTTTTCCTGTTGTCAGTGTTTTTAGTTTTGCTTCCCGTTCCCTGATTAGTTTCACCTGTAGTTAATGCCTGATGTGCTCCACCAGTGTGAGAGTGCAGAGTCCAAATCCCGTACATCCAATTTAGAGTCAGCAGGAGGAAAAGTGGGAAAAACTCCACACAGGAAGGCCTCTGGGTCAGGAATCAAACCTGCTGGCTTCTCGCTGAGGCTACGTTGCTAACCTCTGATGCTACCATTAGCTTTCTAGAGTTAGAGCGCTGTCCACCTGAAGTAGGACTAATCATTTTTCAAGACCAAAGACAAATGGCACCTCTTCGATCACACAGCAATGCCTTACACGTAGGAGGATGTGCTGTATATTGTATGTCCATCTTGTTTCAAAGAAGGACTCAGAGCTCAACGCGCTGAGGTCAACAAACATTCACAGTTCATCCAAACCTGCGTGAACCTTGGAGGCTGAATTGTTGCAATAGTTCACAGAGAACATTTTGTTCTGGTCGCCTGCGATTCTCTTAAGATCCCGTCAAACTTAAAATGTCAGACGCTGTGCTCTGCTGTCACTCTGAAGGCAGCCGAGCCTTGAGCGCAGCAGTTAAAAAAAAAAAAAAAAAGGAAGTCGGAGAGAAGTGAAAAAAAAGGAGACAAAATGAACTGGACTTCTGTGTGCACGTGAAAGGTTTTCACAGCACCAGCTCAGGAAATGCCTGCTTCATGTTTGCAATAATGACTGCGAGAGATGAAAGTTTAACAGGTCTCGAAATTTGGAAAGAAATTTGGACTTGCGCATCAAACAAAAATGTGATTTTGCAAAACTTCCATTGCAGGAAAGGCTGGCACACGTGTTGGAAAGGTTTCACAAACTGGTAAAGATGAATGGAACACATTGGATTGGATTTAATATTAGCAACGCCTGCTTTAATATATTGGCATTAAGAGTCAGAGTTGACAGTTTTGACTTTTATATATGCAACAGTCCTTTAAAAAGAACGAACATCATCGATTTTCCAAACTTTTTCTGATTTTGTTCGCTCGTTTTGTTACTTTCAGAACAAAAAAAAAGAGAGGACAGGATCCTTCTCTTCGATTTGCCTTTTCCCTGCATCAAACTTGTGAGAAAAAAAAAAAAAATCCCTTCACAACATTCTTACTGTAGGGTTCTCTCCAGAAATAAGAAAGGAAACTGGGTTTGCTGACCGTTTCCTGTCATTCAAGGCTCTCGCTCACCATCCAGCTGCAGCCATTGTCTGGGCCTGAGGAAAAAACAGTAAGCAAACTGTCATCAACAGATATTTTCCGACGGAGGAGTCACTCCTTTATTTTCAGCCTCTTAAACCTGCTGCCATACTGCACCTCATGAGGGCCGAGGGCGTAGGACCTTTCAATAGAGAAAACCGCAGTGTGCCAAAGACGCTGTGGCAGGCACCGAGTATTTCATCATTCACTGACATTATTACTTTGACTCTGTGAGACAGCCTGACATAGTAAAAGATAATAGAAATAAAGGAAGGAGCTTTTATTTATGTTACCTGCAGGACAAAAATCCTGTTGTTTTTTGGGGGGGGTTTTGCCAGTACGACAGGTAAAGCAGTAAAGCTGAAGCGTTTAGCTCGAGAGGATTTTTTTGCGTAGGTGTCACAACCACTATTAAGACATTTCCTTGGCATAATAATGGAAATTTCTTCAAGTATGTCATCATGCCGGGCCCGGGGTTGGCCGGAAGTTTGCTCTGTGGCTCACGACTGCTCTGCACTTGGAAAGCGGAGAGGTGTATTCCTTCCACTGTGCTCTGTTTGCACGACGCTTTGCATTATTACGTGCCGATTATTCAACGGTCACTCGGCGGAGGGCGTTTTTTTTTTTTTTTTTGCTCCCGCTCCACGTTTGTAAATGTTTGCGTTGCCGCCTGCGCGTGATCCAAACTTCCTTGGCGCGGTGCGCGGGCCTTATGTAACGTGGCGGACCGATTTATCGCAGACACCAAAAGGGGAACCGGGGAATGTGCCCCTTGGCGTCACGGCGAGACGTCCTTCTATCTGAGGCGTCGCACGCAGGGCAGAGCAGAGCAGAGCAGAGCAGAGCAGGGCAGAGCAGAGCAGGCCTCGGCTGAGCCACTGCTAGCCTTTTTTTTTTTTTTTTTGCTGTCGTTTGTTTTCCTGCGGGGTGACAAGCAAAGCAAGTTGAGATCCCATCATGCTGTGAGAGTAGAAATCATGGATGTGCGCCAAATCTTTCCCAGTGGCCACTTGAGGTACTGCAGCTAAAAAATAAATTAAAAAAAAATAAAAATCCCATGGGTCCAAAAGCATTTTTCCCATAGACCACAATACAAAAATAAAGGCCTTTAAAACGGCTGAGAGGACGGCTGTGACCTCAAATGCGATCCATAGCAAATCTTTCTATTGTAGATTTTTCAGTTATGGTCTTTTAGTCTTTTAAAAAAAATGATGAAGGCCAGAAAATCTGTAGAAAAGATTTTATTCCCAGCGTGACGTCACATCGTCGTACGTGCTGCTGTGTCTCAGCTCGCTCTGATTGGCTGCAGCCTGACGTGTCTGTAGGTGACGTTCAGATTGGCCAAATAGATCATGTGAGTTACAGAGGCATGATGGGAAGTGACACTACTGCGCACGCTCTTTGGGCCCATTAATGCGGAAGCCAAAAACCTTTTCACCGTGTGCGCTGGGTGAGCGACCCCATCGGAATGAACGGGCCACAATCTTAGACTCTGGGGGCCTGCATGGTGGGAATCTGAGGGAAAGCAATTTGCAGTTGAGCCGCTGAGTTTGCGTCAGCGGCTACGTGGCTAACTAGCAATGGTCCCTGGACGCAAGATTTTGCGGACAAAGATGGGCATCACTTGACCTCGTGTGAATAAAGAGCACTGAACTGCTGAATTGGAGAAGGCAACATGAGCCTTCACGGGAGAATTGACGCCACATTTCCACTTCATCAATGGTGTTTCTGTATTTTTTTTTTTTTTTTGGGGGGGGGGGGGGGGGGGGAGTGTCTTAAAACTTGACTCACGGCACATCCAGACGGCAAACGCCTGGTAGGGAACTGGCAGATGAATCACATGTCAAAAGGAAGTTGATGTCTCGGTTTCTTTTTCCCATTGGCTGGTGATCAGACTGCACCAGTGACAGGATACAAACTCGGTCTGTCTGTCTGTCTGTCTGTCCGTCCGCTTCTTCTTCTTCTTTGTCGTACAGAGAACTGTCAAGCTTGACCTCACGTATCTTCTCACAATGAAAGGTTTCCATGTTTCCCTTTCTTGAATATCATAACAAGTCATGTTTCCGTACCAAAAACAATTTTTACTCACAAATTTGTGTTAACAAAAACTTTTTGGAACTCTCCTTTCTTTTTTTTCTTTTAGCGTCGGTCAGCTGTCGCCGATGTTGCAAGCCGCTTCTTGTCGCCTCCGTCTGACACGGTGGGAAATCAGTGTCGCAAGATTTCTCTCCAGCAGAAAGTGTGGAAGTGAAACAACGTTGGACTGTCAGGGGACGTGAGGCCCGGGGGCGAATTCAGGGGAAGTCAGACTGACAGGTTCCTATTATACCGTTCAGGGTCCCCAGACTGAAGACCCTGCAGCCAGCGTCACACTTCAGTTCCTGATGCGACCGACTGATCTGACTGTCAGCAGGGATCCTCCACACTGCACCGCTCACGTCTCACCCACCTTGATTTTATGGTTTCCATTGGTTTAAAAAAACAAACAAAAAAAAAACAAAACCAAGAACTCAGATAACAGAAAACTGATGCGCGAACAATGACATCATCTCACTGGAGTCCAGCAAATGTTGGGGTCACATATTTTTAAGAAAATAATAATGGAATAATGAGTGCAATAAAATAAAAGTCAAGCAGTATGGCAGCATTAGTCACATGACGATAGTGGTTTGCACTCACAGCAATAAGGTCCACGGTCCAAAATGGCGCACGTGATCTCGTCTGAGGACTGAGAGCTCGTCTGGCTGAATGGGTCTTAGGTGTGTGTTGTTTGTCTTGCTCTGTGGCCCTGCGATAAACTGGCCACTCGTCCAAGATGTGAACCTGCCTTTGCCCACAGACACGTGGAAGAGACTCCAAATGCAATGAAAATGAAACGGTCACAATTAATACTGAGAGATCAATGCTTCATATGGTGATTTTGGTGTGAAAACGGATATCATTTTTTTTTTTCTTTTTAACCGTTTCCTAAACTCGAGTTCAAACACTCGGTTCAAAGTGACAGCGGCTCAGTGCACTTTGATAAAAAGCAGGAGCACGTCTCCATCTAGTGGCCAACTTCAAACACTGATTTAAGAACATTTGATAGACAGACACACTGCCAATCTCGATGGCCCGGATGGCTGCGTTGAGGCTGTCAGATAAACCCAAAGGTTGTAATTTGGATGATTTTACTTGAATATTGTCTTAATGGGCAGCAACCACTACGAATGTAGGAGCCACACCAAATCACTTTGTTTTCAGAAATACATGTGGATGGTTTATTTTGGTTTTTGTTTAAAAAAAAACAAAAAAAACAAATGTAAACTGTTTTCTTGATGATTGATCTCTTGAAGCGGTTATTATGTGGTTGATAAAATATCAGAAAGAAAAATTATGTAAATTATGTACAACGAATAACTACCTGAAGCACAAAAAATAACTTTCAATCCCAAAGCCGGTGCTTCAAGTAGACCTAAAAAAAAAAAAAAAAAAAAAAAAAATGAAAACGTAGCCGTCCGCATGTAAAACAGAATTCTGTGTTACAGAGTCTAAAAACAAAGTGGACATTATGTCAACGTGCAGGATGAGCTTGATTTTCCACCCCCCCAAATAGATATTTCACTGTAAATATTCTGGCGGAATAAATGAGAGCACTTTTATGACAGGAAAGTCTGCGAGTCATCCCAGCACCACCACCACCACAGTGACTCGGCTGTCGAGGAAACACTGCCGGATCCTTGGATGGAAAAATATTGAAGAGGGCACAGACTCGCCACTCCTTCCATAAAGTAGTGGCGGTTTGCCGCAGGAGTTGTTAATCTCTGGGAGTCTGCAGCGCCGGCACAGCGTGGTGTCCGTCTCCCCTGTTGGGAAGAAGGGAGAGTTTGGGGCCAGTCAGCAGCGACGTGTTTTCCTTATCTCCCACCAACTGCGAAGTCTGACACCAGTGTTTCCTCCGGTCCGAAGTCCTGGGGCTTTATCTAAAACTGTGCCGCTGACAGGAGGTGGTCCTGCTGGGGCCTCTGCATAGTTTCCTTCCCTCCTTCCTTCCTTCCTTCCTTCCTGCCAGACTGTCATCCATCCTTCACCTCGTCTTTGCCGTGTTTCTCATTTAGAATTTTTCAAATCGGCCCCAACTAATCAACTAATTGCATTCTTTCATCCCTGCCTTGATGGTCTCGCCTCACATTTTTGTCACATCGCTGGCTCCTCTTTTGAATTAATCCTACATTTTCCCTCAATCTTCTTCCCAACTTCCATCCGATACCCTCTTCATCGCCTCACCCATCCTTTCCGTCCAAACCCCTGCACTCCTCCATCCTCCAAGTGACAGATTTCTTATTCCCTTTACGACCCTCACACTCAACCCCTCCTATCCCTGTCCCATCTCTCCCAGGTATTAAACCCATGCTGGGTTCCAGCAAGGCAAAGAAGTACAATCTGATAATGCTGGACCTCCAATCATGCTGGCAGAAGGTTTCCTGAGGAATGGCAGGCAGCGCGGCTGCCCTGTGGAGATGCACGTGTAGATTCTGAAAGGTGCATGAAGGATTTTAAGCAGAGCGCCTGCAGAGCCGAGGCGCTGCGACACAAAAAGAGAAAAACTAATGGGATTCAACGTTCCTGCCGTTTTTTAAATTTTCATTTTGGTCCCTTAGTATTGCACAGATGGCTTTGGTCGGTTGCTATGAACGAAGAAAGTGACCTTTTAAAAAAAAAAAAAAAAAAAAAAATACATTTTCTTTGTTTTGTGATGGTTTTCACCGCCATAATTAGAAGCTCATGAAAATTGTTGGAATATAGCAGTGACTGACTGTCGGATTCCACCTGTCGTGGTACCAGCATGCGCTGGATTTGTGCAGAACTGGAAACATCTGCTTACCAAACAAAATGGGATGCTATGACACCATGAGGGGTGCCATCATTTACGCTGACTGTCTTGGAAGCTGAGGTTGACATCGACAACACAAATCTTTCAAGTGTCAAAACTCTCCACTATTATCATGTTGCTCATTTATGCACCCGGTACACAAACTGAACCTTTGTTAAGCAGAGTTATGAAATGCTATATGCTGCATTATGCTTGCTACCCTGCTATCAATCCACTCATTCATATCAGCACTTGTCCTGCACTCAGGGTCACTGGGTCCTGCCGCCTGTCCCGGCCGTCTCAGGATGAAGTGGGGTTACACCCGGAACACGGCATCGCTTTATCTTTCCTGCTACAGTGTGCTTAAAAACACCAACTGAGATACGCTGTCAAAAGCCATGTGTGGGCATCAGACATAAGGCTGCATTGTTCTTGTAATGCTGACGGAAGCAGGAAGTGGCAAACAGGAGGAAGGAACGGCTATGAATAGCGTGAGCGCGGCTGGTGTTTGAGTTTGGTCTAATCTCTGCGGTGGCGAACACAGCTCTGTGTTTTTCCATGAGGCATTTATTATTATACTGGCACCACACTGTCACCCAACAAGTGTTTGGTTTGGTTGAGGTCTTCCAGTCTTCTACAGGTCATTTGCAGCACTTTGAGGGCAGAAACTGTCATCTCAGGGGGAAGTTCTAGGTCCCTAAATTCTGCCAGTGGCAGCAGAATTCCAGGTCACAGCAGGGGAAGAGTCTTCAGTGTTGACAAACCACTGGAGGCGGCCAGTGAGGGGAAATGCTGCCCTAAACCAAGCCCCCGTCTCCACCAAACGCTGTCACTCCACTGGTGATGCTCGGGATTTCATACAGTCAACAGGTGATGTCAACCAGGTGCTAATTGGCCAGGGCCTCAACAAATCAACAAGTCGTCACCAGCAGGTGGAACGAAGAAGGTTTTGTGCAGGGCATCACAAATTCATTAAGGTGACTGATTTGACTTCTTTAGAAATGGAAGAAGCTTACAAATGATATCAGGTTGGACACTCATGATAAACCGACGATGACGGTATGATTGAATAAAAACAAACCTTTTTAATGTTTTTTTTTTACTATGATTCTCCCTGCGCTTGCTTGTGAATCATCACAGTGGCTAACGTACAAATCAGCTGAGACTATCAGGAGGCTTATGGGAAGCAGATGTGTGCTCGGCTCCAACTGGGATCACCTGCTGGAAACATGGGCGACGGCAGATTGTGAAGGGAAGTTTTGCGTAGACGCTTCAAAGGGCATGACAGCGAACTTCTAATGGAAATGTGTGGAGAATATTGTTTGTGTATGTTGCGTTTTCCTCCCCTCATCCTTCAGTTGCCTGAAAGCAGACATTATCCGTCATTTAACGTCCCTCCCTTTTTTATCACAGCATTTGAAGCCGTGCGGCACTGATGGCTTTCAGTGCGCACAGTCAACTTGATTACCGCCATCTGTTAGGATACACAATCTGATGCAAATTACCCTTTTTTTTATGGCTGTTATTATTCCTCCCCCTCTGTGAAGAGAGCCTCCCACACACTTGTGGGGCCGCTCGTTTTGTTGTGCCACATTCCCACTGCGCTGGTGCCAAACTACTTCTGTCTACTTATTCCCCTTTCATTTGCAGAGTCTGCCCATCTATTTTTCTCCACCTCCGGCCACTCCTCACTTCCCCCTCTCCCTCCCCCGACTCGCGTGCGCTGTCGGAGAGGTGCCATTCACCACCTGGCCACCAGATGTCCTCGGACGCTCCCGCCCACCTGGGCTCACCTGTTCGACGCTCGTTCCCGTCTGTTCGCACACCTGCATCTCATTATGCCACTCAGTTGTTTACGACCCGCTCAGCTCCCTCAAATGTCTGCCTGCTACATCTTCATTTAGCATTGCTTGACGTGCTCGACATGTTTCAACGCGCCTCTCATAAATCATCTTCGTATTATTGACCGCAGGGCCTGGGTAACATTTTGCACCCTGCCTCCTTGTTTGTGTTGACACAGGGAGGATTGTGACACAGATCATGTTTTAAGCTTCTTGACACGAAGGCAAGTTGATGACACCTGGTTTCTGGTTGCCAGGGCGTTCCTTTTGTCTGGCTTTGCACGACTGTGAAGATGCAAAACTGCACGATATAACGTACAGACAAACGATACCTGACCACTGATTAAGGAGTGGTTGTCAACCAGTCGAGTCTCAGGACCCACATTTATTTCCTTATCGCGAAGTCACGAGCCACACCCACTTTCTATCATTTCTTCTCTTTCATAAAGAACATGTTGAGCATTTTCAAGCTTTCAGACTTGGTAAGGAGCTAATGTGAATCTAATGTAGGTCATATTGCCTAAGTTAGTGAAAGTCGGGCACTCTCAATTTTGTTATATTTTCTTCACGTGGAACAAAAGCAGTGAGACAAAAAAAACCAACTGGGTAGATAAAAACATCTTTAACTGCAAACTAATCTTCTGGAAACGCAATTGATTTGCATTCATATTACATTTGTTACAAAGTGGTGAAGCGGCAATGATTTCTGCAACGTCTTCCAGATTCGGCGGCATGAGTGTGGGTGGAAAGAACCAAAATACAACACGCACTTTACAGAGTTTTGCCTTTATTTGCACACAGAAGTAAAAATTAGTCATTCACATACCAGCGTTGCTCCATATTTCCCATGCACATATCACACACTTTTTTTTTTTTTTTTTTTTTTACTTTTTTTTAACTTACAACTGGTGATTATTGTGCAGTAAATAATAATAAAAAAACAACACATAGTGTCTGCAATAGAATCAGAAAAATACAGGCTAATAGAGTTAGAGACAGAGATCGCACAAGAGTTAACTTTCCACAAGAACAGTATAGTTTTATATTAGTTCTATCTTCTCGCCTGCTAAGAGCGTTCTTTTTTGAAAAAAAACAAAACAAAAAAAAAACAATGTTGTGACTTTTATCTGGGGACAAAGTTAGCGGGGAACGGGAAAACAAAGACAGAGAGATGAAGGGCGCAGGATGGAATGAAACAGTCGGCTGCAAGCAAAGGACCAAGTCTTGCTCCACACCGCGCACTCTCTAATACCCTGGCTGTGAACAGCAAGCGATAAGCACACAAACCTTGAGATAGACAACTGACACTTTACAACTTGTGCAGACAATCAAAAAGATGAGACAAAGGCCCCCGTAGATTAGACAGAAGAGTTTTCTCAGCCTCTTGGAAGTGGATGTCAGCTCTTTGTGCCTTAAAGCGATCAGAGCCGAGCCTCGGAGTTGAAATGCAGCTTAATGCATTATTTGGATCATGTTTGGCTGCCGGCACCGTAGCTACCAGCTCCGTGTGTCCTCTTGCCACTGCAAACAGCGCTTGTTTTGTTGGTTCTGAGGAGAGGCGGCCGAGGAGTAGAATCAATCACTTGCGGAGGCGTCGGGCAAGCTTTTACTTATTTCATTTATTTTTTCCCCTCCCCGCGTTCTTTCATTGTTGTTCCAGCAGAGCCTGGTAGACCTCTGATTTAAGAAAGCGGGGATAACAGTCATTTTCCATCAGTCCATATATCAGCCTCTGTGCCCTGTCGAAGCAATTTGGCGCCGGATGAGAGATGTTTTTGCTGATTTCCTCTCTCGTCACGCAGTCAATGTTTATCTGTTAAGAAAACAGCACATTCTAGCTGCATGTCCTGTTGAAATAGCTCATTGGAATGCAAAATGCCTCAAAGTTATTTGTGTTCTAAGAAAGAGAGAGGAGAGAAAAAAAGGCGCAAACAGTCCAAAGAAATGCAATTAGGGGAAAATATGGAAATGCAAGCAACGGTGGGTGAAGCAGTGATGGTTTTATCCAAACAGTTGGAGTTGTTGTTGAACATTTTCACATAAACAAGCTACATGTGACATACTGCGCAATGTCGTTAAGTACAGAAAAGCGGCTTCGTGGCATCACACTAATAATGACCTAACTCACAAACATCGTCGCCTACAATACTGAATAATAACCAATGAACCTTTTTTTGCCCACAACATTATTCTGCAATTCGTTAGTACTCACTTCTTCACTTGATATCGTCCGAAACACAGTCATGATCACTGTATGACTGACAAGCAGGGCGGCTGTGGCTCAGCTGCAGGTGCAGGTTGTATAAAGACTGAAGGGTCAGCGGTTTGAAGTGTCCTTGGGCAAGACACTGAATCCTAAATTACTCCCAGTGGGCCTGGCGGAGCCTTGCATTGGTGTGTGTGTGTGTGTGTGTGTGTGTGAGTGAGAGTGTATGAGAGGCTTTGCAAAGTGCTGAAAAGCACGATATCAGCACAGTCCATTCACCATATCCTCTGTTTATTGGCTATAGTGTTGCATGCCGGACGCCACCGCAGGCGGCTGTTCTGCTGCACAAGCGGTGCAAAACTACGACACCTAGTGGTGCAATGAAACCCACGCAGCCTCCTTTAAGCCTGGAGTACTTTTCTCCAAAGACATACTGTACCTGTCTGGGGGCGTCCACTTGAACAAACTCTTCAAAGATCATCTTGGCCGCTTCAGCCATGTCTGTCTCGATGGTCCTTTTCTTGTATTTCTGGCAGGCAAACCAAAACAAGAGGTTCTCCTCGCTGTACTCTGTCCTTAAGAAGTTCTCAAACACCAGCTGGCCTGCTGCACAGATGGACACACAAACACACACACACACACACACACACACACACACAAACACACTGTCAATCCAAAGCACTTGTACCGGTACTTCAAATGTTCCGCGTCCTTAAGGATGTGGCCCGTGTGCTTTTATCAGATGTGCCGCTACCCCATCGTGCCTTTGTCTCCTTCAGAAATGGAAGCACTTTAAGTAAGAAAATTAAAAGGTGGCTGGGCAAACCTTCTGTCTCGTACAATCAAATTGAGCCAAACAGAGTGCTTTCCCTTGCAGCTAACGGAGTTCTCTGTGCAAAGGACACATCACCACCGTGACCGAAACTGATGCGCTGCTTTGTTTCACTCAAGTCTCGCCAAAGCAAAGCCTTCAGTGTCATTCACTGCTCTTTCTTGACAGAAGAACTGTTATATATATATATATATATATATATATACATATATATATATATATATATATATATATACATATATATATATATATATATATATATATATATACATATATATATATATATATATCTCATGGTTAAGGGTAAAAAAAAAAAGGTTAAGTGGAGAGTGAAGTAAAAGTGAATTCTTAAAGTTTTCGCGAATCATTGAAAAAACAAACCTGTTTTTTTTTGTTTTTTTACCACATTTCTCTTCAAAATGAGAGATATGAAAGGGTTGAGGGGAGATACGACTGGGTCCTATGCTTTTGGTGAAGGTTAAATATTTTTTGATATTTTCCACACTCCAACCTCAAAGGTGTCGGTGAACAAAGAGGCGAGGCGGCAAACTGCCAGACCGGTTTTCTGCCGCGTATACGGAGGAGGCGCCTTTAAACCTCAAAACATCGGAAACCAAGTCCTGCATCCAAATGGCACGTTGCCTCAGTGTCATGTAATTGTGCCGCGCTGCTTATCTTCTCCTCACACCCATTAACCTTTTCGTGGGGGGAGTGTTCACAAAGCTCTGATTTTGATGCAGCCGTGAAAAGAAAAAAAAAAAAAAAAAAACTCGTCCGCGGGGAGCAGCGACAAATACCGCTAGCTGAGAACATCAGCGTTATTCACACAAATAGCTTTGCATAAATCGCAGCAGGAGCCCTGACAGTAATTGACAGGAAACAAAATATTGTCCAGAGGGCCGCCTGTTCCCGTATATGAACGGCTCCAGGCCCACTTGAAAGCCTTCAATCATCTCGGCTCGCTACATGTGAAGCTTCGTGAATGTCATCAGATTGCGACCACTATTCATTCTTCGCCACCGTTTGCCAATTTGCGAGTCATGCGAGTGGCTGCGTTTCGTCAAAAAAAAAAAAGGGGGGGGGGGGGCAACTGCGCGGGATGCAAAAATCCATCTTGTGGAGGACAGTTGGTCCTGACGACAGGAGACAAGCGGCTGAGATATTACCGATAAGCTGTATTCATTCCAGCGGAGCAATGAGAGCGAAGACAGGGAGGAATAACCCGTCCGTCCCCTTTAAGTCGTCTTCAAATAGAGGCCCGCAGAGCGGTCAGATGAAAAGCCATCAGCCGGCGCCGGCGTCATAAATGAATAAGAGCGGACTGAGATCATCCAATCTAACAGCGGCAGCTCCGAATCGGAGCCTTATCTCCGCCACCGTCGTCCACCTCGGCTCTATCTGCCAAAGGGATTTGATGAACTTAAAGGAAGAATATGTCCTCGGCACTGCTCGAGGAGCCTGTGGGCTATTCAAGGTGAAATGGGGGGCTGAGCAGCGGGGAACAGTGAGGGTGGTGATAGAACAGGGAGGAGGAGGAGGAGGATTTCAAAAGAAGAGCGAGAGGAGTAAAAAAATCCATGAGTGCACTCACTTTTACACTCCAACAGATGGTCGAGCGACTCTCCCCACGCCAACACATCAACAACAGGAGCCCTGCGGAAAAGACGTTTTGGGAAAATGTCTAAAAAGTGGCCTGCAAGTCTTCAAATTTCACGTCAGAAACTTTTTCCCCCCCCCTCCCTCCTACGCACATGAGAGATGACTTTTGTTCATTCGTATTGGTTAAAGTTTTAGTCGTTTTCATTTTTTTTTCACAGTGAAGCGGAAGACAATAGCGCGGTGTTACATCACCAGCGCGAAGGCGAGACCGCGTCCTCGCGGTGGGGTTTCATATCCGGAAGGCAATATTCATGGCAACTCACATATTAACTGGCAGTGACGATTGACGGAGCCCCACGTGTCAGTCTGATGGAGCGGGAAGGTCCGGTCCAGCTGCCTGAAAATATAGAGGTCAGATAGAAAGTGATGTTTTCTTTGACAGTAAGCACAGAAAAGGAATTCATTTTATGTTTTTACTAAAAATGAAAAAAGAAAAAGAAATAACATTTTAACGGGAGCGAGTTAATTGGTAGCTCTGATTTGATGTCTGCAGCTTTTAGTGGATAGTTAGCTGTGCTTTTTTTGTACTTTTAATGCGTGATGATAAATGGGTTTCATTAAAATTTAAACGTTAAGCAGGAGATTAAAGAGGTCAACATTTAGGCAAAATCCTAATTTGGTGAAATTTGTAAATTGGAGTCAGTTGCGCAGACTGAAACAAGACGTAGGCTAATTGTGAAGACGTCACAATCAATTTTGAATCCTTTGCGCAACCGTTAGAGACCATCAGATGATGCGGCATTCAAACATTCAGGCATAAGTAAAATGTTTTATTTTAAATATTTGACATGAGGTAACAACCTTTGTGTCACCAGCAGCAGGACAGCGAACCACAACGGAGGACTAATCTTAAATCACAGAAGACAAAAGTTTCAGTTTTCAGTGAGTTGTTTCTGTAATTCTATCGCCGCTGCGGCCGACATCTAAGCTAGCAGCTTTTCTTTTGTAGTTTGTTTACTAGTTTTGGTAAAAATTCAGAATGAGATGAAAATTTTATGATCTCGGTGGGGAAACTGGGTCGTTGCAGCCTCGGCAGCAGGGAGTCAGTTAAGAATAAGCCAGAGCAGTGAATCAAACGCAGCGAGCGAACAAAAATAGTTGTTTTGAAAAGGTTTGAATTTTTAATTCCCGCCTTTCATGCAGTCTGAGGCAAACGTTACTGATATCGGGGAGCCGTGCCGTGGTCTGTGCGGTGTTTTACGGTGAACTAAACAACTAATCCCCCCGCTGCCCAGTCCAATACGCAGAGGGGGGGGGGGGCGTGGCTGTGGGTGCAGCTCGGCAAACCTCGTCAGAAAAGAAACAGGAGCGAGAGAGAAAGGCAGCATCCTTCCAACAAGGTGTCGCTACGAGAGGTAGCCTAGCACGCTCGCTGGTTCGGTCGCTGGACCGGTTTTCCGTCTCTCTGGGATGCCTGAGCTCCAGCAGCACCGGCGCTGACCCCGGCACATCCATTCATCAGAGAGGAGATTGCCGCCCGGGCTACGCGCTCACAGCGGCCCGCCTCCTCTAATGAACACAGCTGACTGTCACACAAGGCGTGTGGTTGCTGACAAGCTGTCTGACTGATGGAAAAATGGAATGGAGCTGCCGCGTGCGACCACCTCGCAGGGTGGAGTCCCAAAAAAAATCATCTGCTGACAATTAGAAGAAAAAAAAAACAAAAAACCCTAACAATGAAAACAAGTCAAGTCACTAATATTAAGCTCATGTCTCCTTTATTTTTTTTTTTTGTGCAGCTCTGCTCAAACCCACCGCTTGGGAAACTTTTTACCGCTTCGATGAGCCTCGGGGACCAGCGGAATGCGAAAGGTAGAGATGAGAACAGCCTGGTCAAACACATCTCCATCCAAGTATCGTAGGCAGCCAACACTTTCATATGAAGCCACACACCATATGAAGACTGTGTGCTGCTGATGACTCTTGGCAGGCAGTGAACGCCCATTTACGGTAACGTGAGGATGAAAGAGGCACTAGATCAGCAGAGTGCGTTTAGTTTCCCTTCTTTCAAACTGGACTCTTGACGACGACAAACCAACAGGAAGTGACTGCCAATGATGATCCTGCCGTGTTGTGACTGCAAATATAACGGCACCGATTGTCCAATATAAGCTATACATATATATAGTATATGCTAGCGACTCATTTCTGCATTGAACTCCATTATAAGCAGTTTTATGAATGGATGATCTTCAACGCACTGCCGTCATTAGGAGTGCATAAGAATAAGTCAAAATGGGCTGAACAAGTATGGGGACATTTTAGTGTTAATGAAAACCATTTCCAACGTCTAATTGAAAGTGACTGAGTAAATTCCAGTTTTAGCACACACACACACACACACACACAACTCACTGTGACAATAATACAAAGCTCTGTTCCAGAAATGTTTACATTCTTCCACAACTTTGAAGCCTTCAGCTTCTCTAGTGATGGCTCTGAAATCACAGTCAATTACACATTCAAGGCAACAACTGTCAAAGCCGTCCCATGTTTTCAGCACATCCCGACCGAGTTCCGTGCACTAGTAATGTTCTTGGAGCATTATTTCATGACTGGAATAGAATAGAATAGACCGCCTTTATGAATCCCATGGTGGGGAAATTTGCACCGCAACGGCATAGTGCAAAAAAGATGGAACATTATCTTGACTTAAAGAAATAAGGCAATAAAAATAAAACGTTTGTCTGGTATAAAAATAAAAAAAACAAGGACAGTTGGATTAAGAGCTACATAAAGCTGGTTAAAATGGACAGAAATGAGCCCAAACTTTTGAATGGTGGTCTACACTACATATAGTATCTATACCACAGTTACTCTTACAATTGCAAACCAAAGTAAAAGTGCAAATGTTCAAAGCACTTCTTTCTCTTACTGCTCTGTAGGACATCAGAGATGTACTCAACGCCATAGAAATGGACAGTTAAATTAAAACAACAACAACAACAACAACAACAACAACAACAGAAAACGACAAATGATAGCAGTTCATCCCCAAAAAGTTGCACAAAAGTGTTGAGCAATAAAGTTCAGACTGAAGCTTCGAAAGAATCGCCCCAACGCCTTCTCCTGAAAGTTTCTTGGAAATGAGGGGCGAGACATCAGAGGAAGAGCCATGTGTCCTAATGCTGCCATCCCTTTTCCCAGACTGCATTACGAAAGCCGGCTGCAGCAGAGGCAAAACGTGGAAAAAAAAAAAAAGAGTTGTCGCTTATTTTCAGCCTTTTTTTTTTTTTTTTTTTTTCTCCACGTTTGCTCGGGAAGACAGAGGGAAGGAGAAGGGGGAGCTGCAGGCAGACTGAGAGGCGCAGCAGAACAAGACAACGCGGAGGGAGAAACTTCCAATAAAACGCTGCAGATCACAGAGGCCCCCCCATCAGAAACACTTGCAAGACAAGAGAGCGATCCACGAGGCAAATCCCAGTTATATTTTAGCTACATGGTTTTTGGCTGCGAGATCAGAGGGAGCCAATCATTACCGAAGAACAAGGCGGACCGGGGCGGGGGGGGGTGTGTGGAGGCTGCAGCAGGGTGGTGGGTGGGGGGAGAAGTAAAACATTTAAAGTGCCTTCACAGTAATAACTGAAAATCCTCTGCTTAGTTTGTCCAAAGTCTAAAAAGCTTCAAGCCAATTTGGAGCCCATACTTACGACGCGTGTCCTCAGTTGGCAGAGCGGGCCGAAGTGCGATTTGTTTTAGCTGTTCTTTTAAGGAAAGAGGGAGAGAGAGAGAGAAAACACAACCCCGTGCACACAGCGCTCCTGCTTCTGAACCAGCCAGGCACCTTCCTTCACGACCTGACCAACCCTGCAGGTACAAGCCCCAGCATGTCGGCCTGAAGCCGCACGCAGGCCTGGGCTTCAACACAAATGTCAACCCACTCTCTCTCTCTCTCTCGCTCTCTCTCTCGCTCTCTCTTGTCACTCTTCAAACCCATGAAACACACTGGGACCTTTAGCACTGGACTGTGCAAGACTTTGGGACTTTTTATGGAGTTGAATCTCCAGAAAGACGCAGACACAAAATCCAACCAAGTTTACAAAACAAGCAGACCTGTGACGTGACAAGGTGGAAGCAGAAATAAAAGCCTGCTCTGATCATGCCGCTGGTTTGGTTGGGTGGAGAGGTGCAACTCTAGGGGCTGTTTTTTTTTTTTTTTTTTAGCAACTAAGTGCACAAACTGGATTAGCAGAACAAGGCTTGCACTGAGCTACAGCCACGTTCCAGGAATCAGGAAAACAACTAACAAAGAAAAAACCCCAAAGGTAAACTGCCTCGTTAGATGGGAAGCAGCACTGAACACCACAGGGTATACTGCCTTCCTTCCTTCCTTCCTTCCTGCACACTCCTCTTCTTCACTGGTCTGATGACTTGTACTGAAACGAAGAAAGCGCCACCTGCTGTTTAGCTGGATGAACCAACTACAAATACTAGCACCCCAATGACAGACTGACAGACAGACAGAGGGACTGATCACAACACAAAGCGAATTGAAAAGAAGTAAAGACTTCTTTCAGCTGAAATACTGTATAGATGTTCAAGCATAACTGCCACGCTGCTCTGGACCCGGTTTGTTTCTTTCTCACTATGAAGCAATAATAATGTCCTGTCTTTGAAGCTTTTAAAGCTTTACACAGATACAGATTTGATTAAACTGTTTTGTGATGAAATCAATGACATGGATGTTTAGTTTAGTTTTTTTCCTACGGAAACGAATGACTTCATTGCACTCTCACAATCGGCCGTTGTCCTACCCACTCTGTCTGCAGTCGTCTGGTGACCGAACTTCCCGTTTTCCCAGAACGCGTCCTGCTGTCACTTCCTGACCTGGGCTTCTTGTTTGGTTCTGTTTTTTCTTGAAGTCGTGAAAATGCCCTGGTTGTCATCGTTTCTCCTGCAAGAAGTAATATCTTCTACTCACATCACTGCACTAAAAGAGTGCGAGAGCTATGTTGTTGGACTTGCTCGGGTGTTATTTATTAAATAATGCATCTTGTGAATTCATGTCATTGCTTTTCAGATAATTCAGATTGTAATTCTATATTTTTCCAGCGCACTTGAAGAGCTTTGATAGAGACTGATTTTTTCTATTTCGAGAAGAGATGTTACTTCTTTTATGACTTAATTTCAGAGATTTAAAAAGTCTTTTGCACCACTGAATGTTGAGGAAGCGTTATTTTATGCATATTAAAACACGCTGAGTAAAACTCTGAGAAGCTTATCTGCATTTCACTCTCATATCTTATATAAGACATGTATGTTCAATATATAACAATTTCCTCCTCACACAGAGGAGGTCATAGTTTGCAGTGATCAAAACAAGCAGTAGTATTAGTATGGTGCCTGCATCTAAACTAAACTAAATTGCCCCCTGGGGACAAATAAAGTTTGTTTGAATTGAATTCTATCTGTTGCTATAGCCGGCCATCTATCTGTCTGTCTGTCTGTCTCCACAGGCATGAGGAGGCTTCTTGACCCAGATTATCCACAGCAGCCCTCAGCCTCAAACTCATTGCACTGCACGGCTGGCAGAGAGGCAGACGCTGCGGTGTGGAGCTGGGCTATGGCGGAGGTGTCCTTGTCTCCGGCCCTGACAGCCAGAAGAGGAGAGGGATGGAGCGATGAAAATGAATGATGGGAGCGGAAGTGGCAGAGCTGTAAACATGAGAGTAAAGCGGGGTGGTGGTGGTGGGGGAGGGGGGGGGGGGGTGGCGGAGGAAGATGGGGGTGGGGGTGGGGGGGGGGGGCGGCGCTGACAGCTGAGCGGGAGGCCTACCTGTCCGCCCGTCGCTCGCTTCCCCGTCTTGATTTGCAAGTCCTCGCCGGGACGCTCGCCGGGGCCGTCCCGGAAAACACGAACAGGTGTCATGAAAAAAACAAAAAAACAAAACACCGCTGCGACTGGGATTTGCATCTGTAACGACCCCGGCGGAGACGCGGCGAGTATGATGTTCGCAACAGAAACCTGTCAGGTGCGCCGGCGGTGGTGTTCATCAGCGGCTCAGCTGCGACCGACCTCTACGCCGTCTCTTTACAGCCAAGATAGAAGACAGCTTCCCCTTCTTTTTTTTTTTTTTCTTTTTTTTGGCTTCTCAACGCAGCAGCGTGCTGTTTGTCTCTGCATCTTTCTCTTGGCATCAATCTCCAATGATTTGGTAGGCACAACTCTCACCAGCCCCGTGACCCTGAGCTCAGGAAGAAGCAGGTGATGGAACTCTTAGCAGAGGTGGCAAAAGTATCCACATTGTGTACCTGATTAAAAGTATAGACGCTTGTGTCAAAAAAAATACTGAAGTCAAAGTAAAAGTACGGATTCAACTCCTTTACCCAAGTAAAAGCAAACAAAGCCCAGGTTCTGAAACGTACTGAAGTGCATGGTAAAAATGAGTGGAACAATGCATTTCTTGATACGAAGAAGTACGGTAAAATATTGTCCCTCTAGAGGATTCACTTTTATGTTGAACTACACAACGGCATCGTTCAAATGGCTCCACTTCAAGCAACAACAACCATAGAAATAAGTGAATTACCTTTAAAAGAATCTTCAAAGCTCTCTCAAACACAAAATTGACAAAAAAAAAACATGCTCGTTTTTCCAGAGTAGAAAAAAAAAAAAAAAAAAAGATATTTTGAGTACAAATTTAGGGAGTAAAAGTCCGCAGGAAAAGAAATACTCTGTACAGTGCAAGAGTCAGAGGTGGGATGTAACAAAGTACAGATACTACTGTACTTCAGTAGGTTATTCAGGTGTCCGTACTTTACCTAACGCACCTGATCAGCATGCTGGGTGGGTGGAGTCGGAGAAGGCCTCTGGGTGTGGAAGGGTTTATCAGTTCAAACAGTGGCAGGACTGGATGCTCCAACATCCGAGCTGCCCTGATACCATCACACATGTTTCATTTATGAGCAGACGTCAGCAGGTTGCTAAATGAGTCCTTTAGTTGAAGGGAGATCACAGATGAGCCCATGAGGGCTGAGAGTCTCGCTGAGATGAAGTGGAATGTTGCATGCTTGAGTCTGACTCATCGCACGCAGACACTTTTAAAAAAAATATATATATATATGTATAGAACGTGTGCATCTGCTTTAAAGCCTGCACATGAGGCACATGTGTCTGTCGCTCCCGCCGCCTGCTGCTGCTGCTGCTATGACGTCAGTTTAAAAGTTGATGGTGAGGCGCAAAAGGTTACTGCTGATTCTGCAAACCAAGCGTTGACGTTGCCTCAGCCACAGTTCCCACGCGTCGAGCGGTCGTCACGCTCAAGCGTCAGCGGATTTGATTTGCAGAATTTGAATCTGCCAATATTGTGACGCAGATAACTCGTACGACAGGGAGGAGTAGTAGTTTTCCCACTTTTGGCAATGTTTTCCTAACAGAGGGGTCAAATGATGAGGGACTCCAGGGGAAATGAATGGAACATTTGAATTAAAAAGAATAGATTTAGGTGTCATGAACTTCTCTTTGAACATGTTTGGGACAGGAAGTTTGTTGAATTGGTCTCCGCTGATAAATAGCACACTGGCTAACTTGGAAATGAGGTCCTATGTCCAACATTCTGAAGCACCCCTCCAAGATAATGTGATACATGTAACACAGAGGACAAGCCAGTGGAAGTTGGTGTGAGTCAGGATGTGGCTGGAATGAATCAGCCGGGGCTGAATGCTCTGTCGTTTGCTGGAGAGGTTTCTGGATGATGGCTACATGCTAACACAGCGTCAGGCTGTCAAACATATTGCATTTTGATGACCAAAAAAAGAAAGAAAGAAACGAATTTGGGGAGTTGGATTGACGCGTTTCTCTTGACCAGTTAATCTTTTATCTGTCACGACAACTCTTTGGGGATTGTATGATTTTCCAGAGATGACAGAAACATTCTTAATGTTAATGCTAGTCCAGAAACAACATCTCAGAATGTGAAAGGCTTCATACATAATTGAGCAGCAGTGGACGCGACATTTTAGAGAGGCACATCAGTTATCTTTTTTTTTTTTTTTTCCCCCATGCCACAAAGCTATTTTCTTTAGCTGAAATGTGCATCATCTATTCATCAAACTGAGCAACAAAAAAAACAAACAAAAAAAACAATTTGAGTGAGCATACAAAGTGTGCTGCCACTTTGGGGGAGGTTTATTCAAATCACTGCTATTTCTGTAGCATCTTCTTAGTCGTCGGTCTTTAAAATATGAATCAAAGAAACGTTCAAGGAAACATAACTCGGGGCAGCGGGGTCACGCATATCGACGTGCACAAACAGTCATAACAACAGAAGCAGGCTTTCAGCTGGAAGGACTTTGAGGTCAGAGACCCATTATCCACAACATGAACACCACCCATCCCAAACTGCAATGACAGTTTGCGATGGCCGGATTTGAGTCAGATTGGTTTGTCTTCAAAGTGGTGGGACTGCTTCCCCTTTGCAGTTTTGTGCCCAAAGCCGTGTGGCAGTTGCACATGCAATGGGTTGTCAGATGCTGCTGCATAATACGCCAGCTACAGGTATTGATATTGGGGGCGTATCATTAATATCTAGAGTCCATTTGCTGCACGGTGTTGGAACGTGTAGGGGGTCAATAATTCAAGCAGCCTGTTGGGAATCACACACACACACACACACACACACACACACACACACACACACACACACACACACACACACACACACACACACACAGTCATTTGAAGAGTACTCAGACAGGGAACTGTCAGGGGACAGTGGCTCTCTGTGGGAAAACTCATCTCACACGCACACAGCTACCCGCCAGTGACACTTGGGTAATTAATGGACAGGTCATCAGCTTCATGAAAACACAACTGGAAGATCTCAAACCTTCCTCAGCGAGGCAGCATTTTTAATTAGTCCAATTAGACATACGGATCTTGATGTATTCATTTTCTTCGTGCATTCTCCCCGACTTCCGTTCCGATGCCGTTTCATACTAATGAGGCCCAGATGACTGAGGTTTCTCTGCACACTCGTTCAGCTTTTGCAGGGAATACAAACTTGGCAACTGCCACCGCACTTGCGCTATCTGGTTCCAATGTGTCAATATGGAGGGTGTTTGCTTTGCTGTTTGCATGCTTTTTTTAGCCTAAGCAGCTAACACGTGGAAGTGACAGTGCGAACTGTAATAATTATGTAATAATGATGTTATATATTATTTTCTATTATACTAATAGTATAATTAGTAATCATTTAGTTTTGACTCAATGATTAACATAATTGATGCGTCTTATATAAAAATGTGGAGGAAAAACACAAAGATCAGGTGAATCAAAGGTTCACATCTTTAGGCTCGTGTTTGGCTCAGTGTTGCAATTGCCTCCTTGCATTAGAGCAGATTTTGAACATTTCACACTACATCAGACATCCCACTTATCTGTAATTACAGTCAGTCACACGCGGGAGAGTGAAAAATGACTGCACTTATTTTGCTGATTGAAGTCGCAGGGTTTCCACGTAAAAATTGCACAAGGTTTCGTGTAGGGCTACAGAGAGGCTCAGCATCTGTACAAGTGCGAAAAAATAATGATATAATAAAAAAAAAAAAGTGATGGCAGTGTTTTATAAACAGGTGCTAACGCACTGCAATTCTGTGTCGTTTTTGACACATTTACAAGGCAACGCGCTGCTGCAGTCGCGGAAAACGAGCATTCTGGGAAGTTGTGCATGCGACCTGCAAGGCTCAGCTGCAGGAAAACAACTGGGAACAGACTTTACAGTGTCACGACATTCTAACAGGAAGTGACGTCCGGCGTGTTTTCCTGTCCCCCACACCTGCTGCCTTTGGAGCCACTGAATAAACAATAATTATTGGCAAGCTGACACCCTCGATAGAGCCTCAATTGGAAAGTGGAGGTCTGCAAAGGAACCGAGGGGACGTCGGGAGGGACGTCACTCATTTGCAGTTCTACCTCGCACAGTAATGGTGGCGTTATATGACCGCGTCTTTATGTCCTTGTTTACTAAGTGGAGGTTCAGTGCGCACCACGTCGGAGGTCACCTGCAGGGAGCCGCTTTATTGCGGTGCAGATTTATGGCAAACTGTCACATCTATCACTGAAAGGGACATCGGCCGCTGTGTTCACCAGACTCTGCATGGAGCAACTAGTGAAGTGGCCGCTTGCGTGTTCAAGGGTCTTCTTTTGCAAATCTTGGTCGTTTCCAGCAATCATTTGCCTTTCTGCAGTCTTGAACCAGTCTGCCCATCGTGACCTCTGACCTCTGACACCAACAAGGCATTTTAGCTCAATACGACTGCAGCCCACTGGAGGTTATGAATGTTATTTGTGACGCCTCAGTCGCACAGCAGTCAGCGGTGAGTGCCGGCACGCCCTTGCTTACCTTGCTGTGCACTGCAGCTGTTGCCCTCGTGGCTTCCCGCCGTTGCAAGGCTGTTCGCATCAGTAGCTTACATTCAGACACATCCTTTGCAACTGTTAACAATAGTGCTAACAATGCTCCCGCTCAGAAACAACGGGAAGGAAAAGCTTTCCATCCACTTGAGGAGGAACCTTGGACAAACCTTTTCTTTCAAACAGGGTGCAATGCTGTTGTTGCTACCTAAACAATAAAGGTCATTCTATTCTATTCTATTCTAGTCTATTCTATTGAACTGAACTTTTGGCAAAGTTTGCCAACACGAGGGTCAGGGACAGAGGGAACCTGGGGAAATTAATTCAAAATTTGAATAAAAAAAAAAATATAATATATAGATTTAGTTGTAATTAACTCCTCTTAGAAGATGCTTGGGCCTGGATTTCAATTTCTAATCAATTTAATCTCTGTATCTGCGCCTGCCTGGCTCCGTCTCCCTACAGCTCTCCCTCTGATTACAGGCAGAGAGTGACTCAGAGACTTGATTAGCCCTCTTCACCCCTGTTTGACTGTGGCGACCCTATTCTCTAATTACATTACGCCTGACACAGAGCACACGGGCCATGCCCTAGTCACAGCTGAATTGCAAATTTGCCACACACGCCGGATTAAAATTAAATCTGGAGCTGATACCAAAGGGACGCAAGGTTCTGCAACAAAAATGGTATTTTTAAGCGAATCAAATTTTTTTGAACGCTTCCTACCCAGCAGAACCCCGCCAAGTCACCCCGCGCCCATTACACTGCTGACGTGTTGCAACGCAGTGAATTGAATCTGGCTGGGCACTGCACAGGACCAAGCAGAGCTCAAGATGCTGCTGTGAGGAGCAGAAGAGAGGGAAAGGGGGAATTTCAGGAGAAAGAAATAAAACCCCACAAATTCCATTTCCTCTCCTTTTCCAGCGCATCTCCACTGTGGGGAGCTGTTTCCCTGTGTTCTCACTGACTTCCTGTACGTCTGCCTGGCTCTCGGAGTCCACCTCACACATGGCCTCATATGCTGGGGCTGCCTGTGAGCCCTTGTTGTGCATGCTAAAAGCTCAGCTGGGAAGTCAGAATCCCTTGGACGATGATCTGTGGCCTCAGTGTTCCGCAGCTCCGTGGCTCCGACCAACCATCTGGTCCCGGCTGGGGGACGTGGCGATATGAGGGTTCACATGGTATATGTGCTGTGTGGTGCTCTCGCTAGTCTATTTGTATGGACTGCACAGTGCACACACGTCATGTGCATTTGTCCAAAAAAAAAAAAAAAAAATCGTCACGCATTGTTTGTTAAGAGAAAGATCTCTGTGTGTGTGTGTGTGTGCACGCGTGCATGTGTGTGTGTGTGTCTGCGTGTGAGAGAGTGTGAGGGACTAATCTTTCTGTTGAGCTGCATGCAATGAGCCTAATTCTCTCCTCCAGGGACACATGAATTGGTGTCTAAATTAACTCCAAATTAATTAACTCTTTGGGTGAGGGGGGTTTGATCCAGTGGAGGAAGAGGGATGGCTGAATATGTAAGGGGCAGGAAGTAGTTTTCCCATTGCAGTGAATATAGTATTTCTGTTCATGGTGGCTGTAGTCAACATCAACTATACTGTATATATTTATGCACACACACACACACACACACACACACACACACACACATATATATTTACATATGTATAATCCACAAAAAACAGGATTGTTTTGAATAATGTTCTTTCTAGTTAGCAGTTATCTGCATGTGAAGATTTCAAGGAAATTCTCCCATGTACCGGTGGCTGAACAGCTTATTGTCTTATTATTCCATTCAAATGGAGCCAATGGTGCCATGTGGAGTTTTACCTCCCTGTGTCCGGGTGAGAAATATAAAGCTCTCATGCTTTTGTCAGTTTGAAAATCTTTTTTTTTTTTTTTTATTATTATTATTATTTTTTTTATTATTATCATCCCAGACTCCAGTGGCGCAACAGGCTCGCATGATTAATTATCCCAATAAATTCTCCAGCTCGCCATTAAGCAGCATGTTGAACCCCGTTGGTGGCGTTCCGCTGAAACAAAGCCTTTGCTGTCACCTCCACGTGCTCCACAGCAAGGTCGTCAGAGGGCAAAAAGAGCACCTTGCTGGGGATGGTATCGAGAAGATCGGGAAGGTGAAGTGCCCTTTGTGATGTCACAGGGGGTTGGAACTGCATTGGCTTTAGCGCAGGGTTTTCTAAAAAAAAAAATAAAAAAATTGGAGTAATCAAAAGAAGAGGGACAACGCTGTTGCAAAACACTGGAAAAGTCAACTTTTCATACAGTGGAACTTTTGAAGGGGAATTCTGCTGAAGACGGCGAAAATGCTGCCGTTTGATGAGCGCAGTAACCGAGAGTGGCAAAAACACTGAGACACACAATATGATTATAAACTGCTGTACTGTGCCGGGAACAAAGCAGGTGTGCTTCATTCTTTCCTTCCACAGCACTTCTCTCACACGGGCAGGAGGGAAGCGACAAGCTGGACCTGCGGTGCTCCTTTACGGGGGACGACTTCAAATCCAAAATGCAAGGCAAAGCCAGGATATTAACAGATCAGCACAAACCTCCAGGGCCGGACCCAGCCCGAGCCCTGGGGCTCTGCAGCGAGCATTCAAGGCGCGCCGCAGCCCAGCCAGCTCAGCTCTGCTCAGCTGGAGGAGGTCTCTTGCGCTTGATCCGCCATTGCACTAATATGTACACGCCCAAACATTCCAGGACTGAAATGCGCGTTTAGCTGAATCACTGAGCTCCAGGAAAAAAAAAAAAAAAAAAAAAAAAAAAGTTCTCTCATGACGCAACACGGTTCCACCACGACGTTACAGTCTCGTTCTCTTGGCGTCTTTTTTTTTTTCTTTACTTTCCAGTTCTTATCTGAGTCTGCGCTGTTGTTTTTTAATTGCATGCTGTTTTTTTAAGACTTACAAAATGCTGCATATTCTGTTTTTACTGTCTTTTTATTGTTATCTTTGCACAAGAAATTTTGCATTTGTTTAAGGAAAAAAAAAGACCGTTCTTTTTTTTTAATGTTCTTTCAAATATGAATACAACTCTCACATGAATATGGAATTCAACACTCTGCCTTAACTTCCTGCAAGCCGATATCATGGAAAAGTAACAACAGGTTTCCGTTTGAATTTGGACCAATTCACCACATTTTATTCAGTTTTTTTTTTATTTATTTATTTTTTTTTAACCTGAAATATTGACTAAGATTTCATTCAGCAGCAAGCTCAAACAACAACAAAAAAAAAAAACAAAATGAAAAAAAAGCAAACGTTTATATATTTATTCCAGTTGAATTATTTTCCTCGGAGAAACTGGTTTAGGAGATTCTCATAAAAAAAAAAAGATAAGTGTAGCTCGTTCTGCTCTAACAGTGAATTTAAGAGAGCACAGGGTACTTTCAAGCACTTGAGCCAACATACTGTGTACAGAAAGTAAAACGTATAATATTCGCTAAGAATAAAATGAAAATCCCTTTTTCCTAATCGCTCTCTGTTGCTTCCACGGAAAACCCACAGCCACACGGGACCTTGAACTCAAGCAACAGAACACTCGGTTGTTTACTGAAGGAGGCAAGATGTTAATGTGCCCTTCATTCCAATACAAATATTCAAATATTTATAACATGCTCATTTTTAACAACAGACGGAGACGCCCTCGGACGACAAATCGAAATTGACCCGTCAGTGCATCAGACACCAGCAGTATGCATCGACTCTCCAAATATTAACCGAACGTCTAACAACGTTGCGCGGACACACATTCACGGACGGCTTGCGTCGCACGTCTAAGTGGCACACGATCTCCACTTCCCGTGCCCGGCCACGAAAGCCATTGTGCTCCGCGGGCTTTGTCGCAAAACAAAAACACCAGACGCAAACATGGACTCTGATGTGGGAGAAACAAAAGGAACGGGAACGGCAAAGACGGGAAAACAAAAATTGGGCCAGAAGCAATTAAGAAGCCAAATTTCAGGGTCTGTTAGTGTTGGAGCGGTGCGTTCACGGGGGAGCCGGGCAGGAAGCAGAGGCGGCCCCTTGTTTTGCAGCCAAACAACAAAGACTCCCCTACTTGCCGTGTTTTTTTGTTTGTTTGTTTGGGTTTTTTTTTGCTTCTCCTCAGCCTGAAGATGCAGATCAAGACTAGGCAATTATCCTCTGATTGAGTATTCATAAACGATTATGCTATTGTTTTGTCTTTAATGATGCAAATTAGGACTAATTGCCTCACGCAAATGGATACCGAGAGTCTTTATGAGCTGTGCTATCGCGCAATTACGCAACTGTTTATCTAGCGGCGCCACGTGTAAATATTAGCCGAAAGTGTCTACGTGTAGTTAATGAAAGCGTATCCATTTTTCCTACTCATCGTCGGCAAAGGGATTGATGGATGTCTGAGAGTGAAAGAAAGAGGGCGGCTGACTGTGTATAAAGGAAGCTGATTCCATTAGCAGCCACTTGAATGGTGATGCAACAAAAAAAAATGGAGGGAAGCAATGATGGAAGGTTTTGGACATTTTGTTCAGTTGGGCCCTTGAAAATCCCAAATCTTGTCTTTTTTTTAAAAGCCTCTTTGAAACCATTACAGTTGCAAAGCTTTGGACTTTGGAAGTTTGATTTGCAAAATTATTCATTCTTAAAGGTTTTTATGAAGCAAACATCCCGTCATCTGGATTCAGAGGCACGCGCTGGACTCAGTGTCGCAAAAGAGAGCCTGAATACAAATTTCTTGGGATAAAAAAAAAAAAAAAAAATGCAGTTTTCAATCAACACACCTGTTTGTGAGCGCCATTTTATTTAGAGCAGAAATCGCATCAGTGGTAACGTTGTTTACGTGCTGCTACCACTCACTCACATTTCACCACTGGAGACACTCAGTGCACCCTCTGTTAATCTACCGCATTGATGATCTACAACACCCTGGTTGAAAACTCTTCTTTTTGATTTTGATGCGCAGCCTGCCGTGCTACATACAAACATCCTCCAAGTTTCAACTTTCTTCAGTGGATGTGCTTAGAAAATTAGTTCAGCAACAGCTGAAAGAACAGACAGACCACAGAGAACCCAATACATTCTGATTCGAAAACAAAACGAAAAAAATCTTGGTTTTGCAATAAATTAGAAGAGGGCGCTGCAGATTGCAGAGCACGCTGGAACCTGAATCAGCCAGCGTCTCTCTCTCTCTCTCTCTCTCTCTCTCTCTCTCTCTCTCTCTCTCTCTCTCTCTCTCTCTCTCTCTCTCTCTCTCTCTCTCTGTCGCAGAGAGACAATGTGTAATTCCAGCTGTGCACACTTCATCACCTCGTAGTGGCACACACCTTCTGGGGATAAAAGGTGGCCCCATTTCTCATTTGTCGCCTTAGTTCACAGGTTCAACATGGGAAGCATCTCCATGCACCATTGGCGAAACTGGAAGCCGGGAAAGTGGCAATATTCTAAAACAGTGGTTTTCAAAGTGGGGGCCGCGGCCTCCCGGAGGGGCCACCAAGGGCCACCGGGGGGGGTCGGAGAAAATTAGAAGGAAGCAAAACAATGCAAACACATCTCAAATTATATTTTCATTATTATTATTATTATTATTCTTATCAAATATCATTTAGTATATCGGTTGGCTGCTACCATCGCCAAGTATCTCATCCAGACCTCTGGCGTCTGTTTGTAACATACCGTGCTTTTACTTTTGGCACTGAATGTATCAGGAGCAAACAAACACAGCTTGGGGTGGTATTTTCTTTTTTTTTGGTCTTGTTTTGTTTTTGAGTTAGAAAAACAACTCGGAATGGTTTATGAAGCTGCTGGGGAACGTTTTCTGCAGGGGACGAGAACTCCGGGAACTGTGGAGAAACTCTGAGTGTGAGCGTCGACGTTCTGAACTCTCAAGAAACCAACGGCTCCCTTTGGTGACAGATTAAAGCTCACTGCAGTTGCGCCTTCAGATGCATCAAGGACGTAGCAGTGCAGGACGCGCTGGGGAATAAACGTGAGGGTGACAACAGTTGACAGAAAAGAAGTAAAGAGTGAAGAAGAAAGATAAAGAAAAAACAGCCAAAACCATCTCAAATCTCTATTGGAGATTATTAAAAAAAAACAAAAAACAAAATGCAGAATTAATTCATCATCTGTTTTACAATATTAAATCTGGGTGATAAAACGTAAAGCCAAAAAAAAAAAAAAGAAAATTGCAGATGTGTTCATTACTATGCAGTAAAGTCCTTCCTTGTAATGGAGGTCATGCAGACGAATGAAGAGCTCAGCACTGTTAACTGTATTAAAATCCCAGGCTGGCTCATTAAAAATTGACAAATGTATGTTCACATATTGTGAAATGTTGTGCGGGGTTTAATTTGGAGCGCAGCGCCTTCAGCTGCTTCCATTAGTGACGCACACCGCACCGCGCAATAAATGGCCTCTTTTGCTGTTTGTTATCGACTTGTTTCCTGGCTGCATTCACTCAGTCACTGCGTATCTGCTCTGGCTTCAGTTCCGCGACACACACAATTTGTAATACTTGGACAAATGTATATAAATGCAAATCCCCGAAAGGTGGAAAGTGTTGGCGATACGTTTTTTTTTTTTTTTTTTTTTTTTTGTTTTTTTTAATGGAATCAGCAACACAATAAATAACAATGTTAAACAAATGACGGTCCTCAGTGGTTCCTGAGTCATGCATAACCCAAATGGGAGCTTGCAGACGAAAAAAAGTCCCATCCGGAAAATAAATGGCAACATCCTCGACAAATTGTTTCGGACGTTTAAATCCTGCGTTTGCGGTGGAGGGAAGGTTGCAAGGTTGAAAAAGTGGTTGCGTTGGTCGGCGGTGGCGCTGGTTGTCTGTTGACGTTAATGTGTCGCGTCGTGACTGGTTTTCCAGTGTGCGCGAGTCCATGTTGCTTCTCGCGCTTGACTTCCACGCAAGACTTCCGCCGCCTTCACACCTTTTTTCTCAACACCCGCCCGGCGAGCGTCTTTCACACCCGGCCCATCGTCAGCCTGCGCTGTGCGTTTTCTGTCCGTTTCTCGCTCTCTTTACCTTGTTGCCTTCGCTCGAGCTTCTGCACCTGGTAGATTTTTTTCTTCTTTTTTTTTTAAAATAGCAACAGAGTCAGCACACTTATTGCCTCACGTTTTGCTTTTTCCGTGCTACATATTTAACCATGTGCATTCAACCTCTGGCCTCTTTTCACCCAGGCGGTGCGAGGTGGCTCTCCTGCCCCTGCCAGCCGCCTCGCTGTTCTGTGCGAATGCGACCCAAGAAGGCTTGGGGTTAGCAGTTGCTGCGCCAATCGGCCGGCCATAGAGCAGCTGTATGGTCGGCGTATCGGAGGGTGAGTTGCCATCGCTCAGACTTTGCGAGGCGGGAAGTGTGACGTTCCGATGACGCTCCGAGTCAGCGACCTGCCGCCACAGGGGGATTTAAAAACGAGGAGGAAAAGCAGCGACTGGTGAAAATAGAGCAACAGTGCGCACGACAGAATGCAGCTCATTGGCCAATCAACTGCGATACGCGCAGTGTGAAAAGTGTCACAGATACCTCATCATTCTGGCGTAGTCTAAACAAAGAAATTGGTCACCCGATGAGACAAAAAAAAAAAAAAAAGTTGTTAAAGTTTTTCTCCTCATACCCAGTATCTATGTATATAAGTAAATGTAGATACACTTCTTTTGTGCCTTTTTATTCCTCCTCTCCTGTCATACATCCCCGTTTCTGTGTGGCTTCTCTCCAGGTGCTCTGGCTAATTGGCAACTGCAACTTGTCTGCAGGTGTGAGTGTGACTTTAAATGGTTGTTTTCCTCCTGGCAGCCCTGCGATGCCGTTTGCTGCTGATGTCACTCTTGACTTCATCATTCCAGCAAGTGAGAACAATAATAACGCTCCCTCCGCTCCGCATGCTTCATTTTGGCTTTTAACGGTCACGTTCCACTTTTTTTTTTAATTCATTTTGAATCCCCCGGTGAGCACCGACGTTCTCCTTTTGGCCGCTCGCATCGACGTCCTGGCGAAAAGAGACAGCGCTTTGGGGCGAACGTCTCCACACCTGCCGCCCAAACCTCACCCCCCGACGGATGAACGCACCACTGCAACGATTGTTGGAACGCAAAGAAAGACGAGAAAGGGTCTTTAACTCGCAGGCTGCCAAACCAGGATCATCTGTCTTGTACCTATGAAGCTCTCTCTTAACAGGCTGAAATTGTACCGGTGGCTTGGAACAACTCGGAGCCGTCCATGAATAAGTAAATACCCCAAGTCTGTCTGTCTTTCTCTCTTTCTTTGTCGAAGCTATTTCTTTTGCCCCCCAACCCCCATAGCCGCCCCATCCTCCTGCAGCAGCAGCAGCAGCAGCAGCAGCAGCAGCTGTCTCGGAGGATAAAGATGTAGAGACCGCCAGTCCCTTCCACATCTCACAGCGCACTAAATTACATGTCATTGCAGGCCAGTTTCATCACAGACACTTGTTTTGTCCTCTTTCAATGTGTTTATTTTCCAGGGAGGGGGGTGTGTGTGTGTGGGGGAGGGGGCAGCCTCACGCAAAACAATGCGACATCTACAAGAGGGACGGCATCGCCTGCGACGCTCTCCCTCAACGTTGGGAGATGCCACAAGTTCGCTTCTTATTAATTTTTTTTTGTCGCTTCTGCTGTTGGGAAAAAAAAACCCCAAAAAAATCTTTCCTTCTTTCAAGGTGAGGCCCTCCTTGCGCTGCTATTTTTAACCACACCGTGCACGCCAAGGGGACAAGCGGATGCGCAACATGATTTAGTGCACTAATGTGCGCTCATGGTTTGCTGCTCAGGCTCTCTCATTTTCGCAAGTGTAGAATGTGAATAAAGGAAGAGTCTGTTTGTTTTTTTCCCCTCAGCCTTCTAACCTTCGCTTTGCCACCACATCCGCGCAATTACAGGGACGAGCCCTTGTTTGACAAATTAGATGTTTGGCGCTGGCGTGCGACGACGGATAGGTGGGCGGAGTCGGAAAGAAGAAGAAGAAGAAATGACCTCTTTAAGCTTTCCGCCAAATGTTCCCCCTCAGTGGCTTGACTGCTGAGCGCCGGGTGTTGCTTATTATCGTTCCGCCGCCGTTCTCGCCGTTGGCCCCTCGTTTGCACTGTGTATTGTTTGGATCCCCCCCCCCCAGCACCACCACCACCACCACCACCACACACACACACACACGCCCAGGAAAAGCCGGCTTGTGCTGGTTGAAGATTGTGACACATGGCGACTAGCGGCGGGCATCAGTGACACGCTGGCAGCAGAGCGGGAGGCTTCCTTCCCTCCTTCCCTCCTTCCCTCCTTCCCTCCTTCCCTCGTTCCCGCCTGCCAAGCTGAGCTCAAGTCGGAGTCTCAACCCTGAACGGCGGAGCAGAATAAGTCTTCCGACGGGGATTAGCACGGGGAGCGAAAGCACACTGGGTGTAAACACAAACACTTTGTCTTGGATTCGCCGCGTTTGACATGCTGGCTGTGAAAAAAAAAAAAAAAAAAAAAAAACAGAAACAAAGACCTGACATGCAGATTCCCATCCATACACTTATCCACACAGACACACACAGACACACACAAGCGCACACTTTTTTTTTTCATAATGTGTGCGCTGACGGATGCACGAAGCGCATTGCTGCCTCCCTAGAAAAAAGAAAAACAGGGCTCAGTATCACAAAATAACATGAAACTGTTTTTTTTTTAATCACGTTTTTACGTCATCATTTCTACCCGTGCAGGAACGCCGGGGGAAGGCTCGGAATAATCGCGGCACCGGGAGAACCGCGCCCACTTGATTGACAGAGCTTATTGGAGGGCTTTTATTTTTCCAATCAGCCAAGTAATTATAAAGGCAGCCTCTTGGGTTCCCTCCAATGCAATCTGGTCACAGTGGCGAGATCGCCCCCCCCCCACCCCGACCCCGACAGGAGAGTGATTGCTGATTGCTAACGCCCCCACCCCAGATGCATTGGCTATATGTTTGCTAACGCTCACCCCCCCACACACACACCAACCCCGACAACCCCGCTGTCCTCATTAATGGAAATAAAGTGCACGTTTCAAAACGCGTTACTGCAGGCGTGTTTGTGTGGACAGGATCTCATTTTCAAGTAACAAGCTACACGAGAGGCCGGTAACACTGCGCGCACCTCATATGAGGCGATAAACTCAGATCATATTTACAGCCGTGACGCACAGGGAGGCTCGCTGCTCCGGCAAACAGCAATTACTGCAGCATCGCTTGTCTCATCATATACGCGTGTGTGTTTCTTTACACACACATTTTCTTAGACAGTCTGATTGATCAGAGGTGGGAACTAATGAAGTGCAAATGTTTTGTTGCTTTTTTTCGTTCATCATATTTCTCAAGGAGATTATTAGTACCTCGGCTTTGGGGTCACTGTTCAGTTTTCAACACGGATAAAAAAAAAAAATGTTATTGTTAATAAAATCGTCAACGGATGTGATATTTCAATAATTGCAGTGAGAAAAAAAAAAAAAAACTTTTACACAAACATCCATACTTAAATAGAGAAGGTGAACACTGCTGCCAGCTGTGTGATTGATGGATCTGGTGACTTTCCAGACCCGCTGGATGACTTTGATTCTCAAACGGCACTAATGGCAACCTTCTTCAGGGAACTTTTGGTGTGAACAGCGAAACATTTTTGGAGCGCTGTGTGGATGGATGATACACACAGATTCACATTCATCTCAAAATGAGGTGCGGGGGAGATCTTTCAGCGGCCGCGGGACATTGGTGTGCACGGAAAGAGCCGAGGGGGTGCGGGGGAGGGGGGGGGGGAGCCAGACTGTCACCTTTGGAAATGGTAATGCTGACCAAAGCAAAAGCAAAGGCAAAAAAAAAAAAAAGTGACAGCCGGCTGCGCCCTTTTTAAAGATGCTATAAAGATTCAGCGCTGCTGATCATAATGCATCCAGGACACCTGCTTTGAAAGCCAGCTGCCAGCAGGTGAAGGCGTCCGATGGTTTTTAAATGTAAAATCTGTCCAAAAAGTCAGATGTGACTGTAATTGGATGTGGGGGCGTCGCTCAACCCCGGCCGTGCTCCGCACCATCAAACGGCTGAATGCCGCTTTTTCTTCCGCCAGCCATCAGCATGCTGGGGCGGGGGGGTGGGGGGGGGCAGCAGGGGGACCTGCTTCTTGAGCAATTTTAAAAGGCCATTGTGCAACTCCCGTGCGCATCTCCTCATCGCTGATGGGATACCAATGATGCGTTAAAAGCTCCCCAAAGCTGCGAGTGATTGGACTTATCGCAGTCTGAGAAATACACGAGGTGAGAAGCGCACGGCCTAATCTTTTGTTGCCACTTTTAATGACAGCACTCCTCGTGAATGGGGAGAAAAAAACAAAACAAAAAACAAGGACTTTACGGCTTTTTTAATCGCAGAAAAAAAAAAACAATTGGACAACCAAAACCCCGACAAAGCAGACTTGACACAGCTGGCCAGCTGTTTCGCTGTTGACCCTGGAAGCAGCCGAGTCGAGCGAATCAGGCCGCGATTATCAATTCCGCAGGAAAACAACAGCGAGGGCAGAGCGATATTAACGCGTGCGTCACGGCGGGAGAGTCCGGGACGATAAACATTGAAATTTTCCCAGATACATCAAAGCCCGGGCGTAATGAGCCCCTGTGTCTTGAGGGCGCGGGGACATACTGTAAACCCCTAATGTGATTTTTCCCATTTCGGCGTGAACATTCAAATCATATTTCATCTACGACACCTCCTGCATTCCGCCCCAGTCCGGTCCCGGCTCCCGGAGGGCCTGTGTTTGCACAGCGGCGGTCCTCATCATCACCAGCCGGGAACAAATACAGGGGGGCTCGGCCTGCTCGACAACACAAACACACACCGAGCCGGCGCTGAGGCAGTGCTTTAGCCAGATCATGTGATCCCTTCAGGATGTAAGGAAATTAAAGAGGTTCATAGGTTGGTGTAGCAATTACCACCGACCCACCATTGCTTTTTTTTTTTCTTCCTTTTTTGCACTGGCTTGCGAGCGGTGAAATGGATTCTAACTGTGTTGGCCTTTCTGCACGCTCACCGGCGTGCGTGTTAAATGATGTCCCGAGGAGGTATTTTAATAACAGTTTTTTTTTTTCCTTTTTTTTTTTTTTTCCTTCCCGCCTCCGAGTTTACAGCACGCCGCATAAGAAGCAGCGAGATGAATAAGTGGCCCACCACCTGGGTTCTGGGTCATTCTGGTTAATAGGGTGTGATATAGTCATGGGATGACGGCAGTAGTGGGTTTTTAGTGGGAGGGAAGCCAGGGGACTGATCACCCCTCTAAACATTCCATTTTGTTTCACAATACCAGCGGCCAAGGTCGAAAATATTGTAAACATGCAAATGTCAGTGCTTCCAGAAAATATTGTGTTGTATTGCGAGCGTTGCCGGCAAAAACCCTTCATTATGTGGCACATTTTCTCCAAAATGCTATGGCATCTTCAGGATATCTATGAAATTGTATGAATTTGCAAAAAAAAAATGTAAGTTAATGAAACCACACAGTGATTCCCCCAACACCTTGCTCCCATTGGACGACTGACTTAATGTTTAGAGTGATTTCTAATGACTTCCCTATGATAAGCAGGGATACTACATGGCAGTCAGTGCTTTATTTTAGACCTTGTGTAACAAAATGAATCGAATTTGCCTTCCACTGTCGTGCGACGCACCAGGAAACTGCTTTACTTGTTGGCAGATGACACCGATTTGTGGACTTCGTCAAGCCTTCAAAGCTTTCCAATGACGTTCGTATCGCTTCAAAAAAGAAACGGAAAGTGGCCGGAAGACATCGGTCTAAGCATGTGAGGGTAGAAAAGACGAAAAAATAAAAAAAGAAATCCGTTGTCTGTTATGACTTTATTCTGTTTGGCAACTATGTCGAATGGTGATGTTCGCGTAAACACATACTGCAGGTTTAACCTCAGACCAGTTCAACTGCATACCTTGATTTAAAGAGATCATTATACATTAACCATACATGATAACGGCCAACTAGACGTATTTCAATGTCATTTTAAAACAAACCTCTCTCCGCAACCAAGGGAATTTAATGGATATCTAAGCATGCGTGGATCATCAGCAGCGCTGGGCTTCTTTTCATTGGTTTATATCAGGGGCCTTTGGTGATCATGACACAGGATTAGGTAATGAGAAGCTAAACTATGGCCTAGTTTATAACCCTTCACAAGCTAATTTAAAGTCTGTTGGCAAAGAGGATTGTTTGTGATAATGCCTGCACATCAAGAGGCCGCCCATAAACACAGCAATTCATTTAGGCTTCAGTGCCATTAGGGTTTATGATGATGCTGCTCTCAGTCACGGTCCCTGCAACATGGAGGAGAAAAAAAAAAAAAAAAAAAAAAAACTGGCACCCATTTTGATATTTTTCCTTAATTTCAGTGAAATTGTCAGGGCAACATGTGTCCATCCAGACAGATGTTTAACTGTCGGCTTTTCGGCTGATGCATATTTCTCCTTCAACTTTGTTGAAAAAGTTTTTTGCCAACTTAAAATTAGAGGAGCTTATTTAATTCAAAAATGTGTCTTCATTGCAAAGAGGTGTGAGTGTTGCTCCTTTTATTCTCAATTTATTAGCATTACAATTTTTTATTTTTCGATTTTAACTAACCCTGAGGTCCGCGGGGTCTTTGTATATTTATCAAGTGATTTATTTTATACATCCTATATAAAATGCGTGCGTCTACTTTAATACAGCAGGTGCATGTTAAATCTGGGTGTGTGTTTTTTCTCTTTAATTTCTCTTATCAAAGAGAAATGACTGTAGTTTTTTTTTAAAGTAATATTTAAACTGTTGCCATATTAATTAGAAATGCCCAGCGATGTTGTCTGTCTGCATTAGACAGCCACAGAAAACAACCAGGAGTTATCATTATATATATTTTTTTTTGGCAGACTTGCTGCTTTTCTGTCCTCTCTGTGATGGTGGGAGGCTTGGTGGAGGACAAATGGTTAATCAATGTGTAAGTTCTTTTCAAATTGATAACCATAAACTACGCTGGTGTGATGCATAACCTCCCCGCAGCTCCTGTGGCTGTGTTCTGTTTTGTAGCATTATATTGTATTGACTGCCGACAGCCACGCAATCAATTTTTTTTTTTTTTCTTGCCCACCGGGGAGGACAGATGCAATATTTTGTCTTTCTCGGTCTCCCACTTTATTTTTCTTTCTTCCACTTTCTTCAAACGTAAAGAGGGATGAATTCTGACTTGCACAGTCACTGAACAGATGAAAATATGAATCCACAATCAATTTCCTGTCTCTGCTGCAAATTGTTCTAGCGCCTCCGCAGGGTCCCCGGGCATCAGGAAGGAATGTTTAGCAACTCGCAACTGTTACTATTTCCACATTTAAAAAACAAAACAAACAAACAAACAAACAAACAAACAAAAAAACAAAGCTTCAGCCAAATTGTCTTGCAAGACTTACCCGCCGGCGCACGTTGAAAATAGACTTAAACAGGAAGTCTCCACTCCCCGTCTGGCCTTCACTTGGCGTCACTCGCGCAGCTACGCAATCCTCACCGGGAACTCGCACGCTTGACCCCCAAAATCCAAATGATTTGACGGGACATGATGCATAAGATCAACAATAGCCATGACCGTGGCAAAGAGCTGTTGACGTTAGTTGGCTGACCACTCGTATGAATGAAAGTGCGAATCTTGTTTGCTGTGTTGCTCTCCGTCGCACCGCCACTATTTATGATGATTTGATTTCTTCTTCTATTTTTTGAACATTGCCTTATCGGATGTTCGCTGAGGACAACACTCGGCGTTGGGAGACTTTTGAGGGAGGCAGGAGTTTGAAATGTAAAAAAAAACCCTGATTTTGCTTTAAGACCAGAAGCAAATGCTGAAAAAAATAAGTATATATAATCTATTATTCATAGAAAGCTAATTACCATTGTAAATATGAAGCAACATTTACTACGACTACAACTATTTCACCCCCGCGAACATTAATTGCCCAAGTGGAGTAAATATACACTGAACATCTCTATCATCACACCATGCGTCTGTCCATGAGAAAATTGATGTAAACACAAGAAAGCAAAAGGAGACCACCAAAGGGGTTTGTGGCCAATAAGCAGACGCGTCTTGCTGCATTGCGTTGCAATTAATGAAAAGTGTGTGCTTGGAGAAACACCAACAACAAAGATGATTTAGGCATTTGGACCACTGTCACAATCATCTTGGCCTGTAGATGCAGATCAGCTTTAAAGCTTCACAACAACACATGGAATCGTGAACTCATAAAGCATAACTTCATGTTCTGTGCAGTTGTTGAGGATAGGCATGTTTAATATCTAATGAATGAAGGGGCTCAGTCCAGGTCATGGAAGGCAGAGGAAGTTAATGACGCCAAGAACTGAGCTACAACTTCATCCTTGTACCTCTCCCCCCCCCCGTCCCCCACTGCGACTCCTTCAGACACATCAAAGCACTTGTGTGGCCAAGTGTGGCCACCTCCAAACTGCTGAGGTCATTACCAACAGTGTCACTTTCTCTGAGTCTTTGGAACCATTTCCCACTTATGTACCTAATAGTCCATCACTAAAACATTGACTATTCCTCGGCTGCGCTAAATTGGTTTCATTGAACTGTGGGTTTGATGATTGGGGCAGCCAGTGGAAGTCTCTGACCTGCAGCTTTAATTTTCTTTCTCAGATATTTTTGTTGATTTTTCTCTGGGCCAAGAGTCTTTCTTTGAGACCCGGGAAGCTCTGACTAAAACCTTTTGACATTTGCCAAGATTGCCAGATGGTATTAAAGCGTGTCGTGTTTGGGGGTGTGTGTGTGTGTGTCTACGTGTGCCCACTGCCTCGGACGCTGTACGACCTAAGCTCACGGTACACGTTAATTAAATACACATGGAACATGTTAAACGTCATGTTGGGAAATTACATTTAATATAATGGCAGATTCTCAAAAGGATCAAAGTCTCAAGGTGGTCAAAACCTTTTAACCACGGATAATTATGTGCTTAGGTGTCTATTTATAAACAGTATACAGAAGTGAGTGGCAACTACGTCGAGTTAATACATAAATCCCGCACATGCCGGCGGGGCACCGAGAGCGTTCTGAAGGTAACCAAAGAATAAATATTTGAAACGGCGCAACTGTTTTATTAAAACATCACACTGAGCACGTGTCTCGTAAAGAACAGCAGATTTCAAAATGTGACATTTTTTTGTTCTCCAACCAGGAGCAATGCAGAACCCAGCGGGCTCTGTTGTTTTCTGTTTCTTAATCGTTGACTTTTATTGTTTTGCCCGCATCAAAAGGACAGGGCTGAGGCAGATGCACGACAGGATTTCATTTGACTTTATTTGAGCGATGTCACTTCTGGGCTCTTTTTCCCTCCCGTCACATCTTTTCATGAGGTTCTGACAGATTGTGTCCCGATAAGACCCTGTTGTTTGAGATTCCTCATGACATCGCCGCAGCAGAGCTCCAGTGTGCACTTTATCAAACAAAGACATTCACTCATGTCGCTTTCGTCATTCTTGTCAGAGTCTTTAATGTACAAATGTGACGGTAAAATTGCCATATTTAAACTGTATAGAGAGAGAGAGAGAGAGAGCGAGAGAGAGAGAGAGAGAGAGAGAAATAAAAGGGATGAAAAGAGGTTTTCTGCAAGTTATTGCAACACAAAATTAGGACAAATTGTATACGTCTTGCTAGTGGAGGCACAAGATCACTAAAGCGCGCACACACACACACACACACACACACACACACACACACACACACACACACACACACACACACGTCTTGAGACGTCAAATCTCAGTTAAACAAGGAAAACAGTTTGCAGAGTGAAAAGAGTCCCTCCACATTCATAGAGAAGTGTTTGAGGGATTTTTTCAAGGGGTCTGGACAGAGGAGCGTGGCAGGATTGCACACGATTTGACACAATCACACTTTTGCTTGAGGAGCTGCAGTGAGGGGTTTATCTATGGTGAAAAGCAGCCATTACCATGCATCTACATCCCCTTCACATTCTGTTGACAAAAGCTCAGAGCATATATTGTCATTTTAGTCTCAACAGTGCTGTGTGCTTGTTGATGGTTTAATTGATAAACATCTCACAGCTCATGTAAAGTACAACCTTATCATCATTGGCGTCATTGAATTAAAAGTTGACTGTTTACATTCCTTTGTCGCTTTAAAAAAAAAAAAAAGAAGAAGAGTCAATTCTGTTGCTGATCCCATCACATCTTTCCCAGCAAAGCCTCAGACTTTTGTAAACCAAATCCAGCCGCGCGTCAGGCAAGAGGTTCTTTCTTTTTTTCCACATCGGCGCTGTCAAATCAAATGTATCCCTTTGCTGCCTCATCTAACAGCCTCTAAAAGTCCACACCTCTCAGTTTAGAAAATCACAGCAGCAGAGCTGCCCGGCAAAGCGGGCCTGGACGTGTCCACACCAAAGGGGACGTCACTCTGCAAGGGCGGATGGTCCCCTAACGGCCGAGAAGGAAGTTCCTTTGATTCTAAAACTGTGAAGTGAAGACAACTGAATAAATAAAAAGCAAGTGTAGGCCAGCGGAAGGTAAAGGAAAACTTGTCTCGTTAAGAAGCTCCCAGATGAAACGAGGAGAAAGTTTTCAGACAGTTGTGTGTTTATTTTCTGTTTGGACTATAATAAAACAAACAAACAAACAAGGCATTACTGTGATACCAAACCACATTTTTTTAAATGTATTTTGTTAATACTGCGTTGCGCTTCAGGACGTAGTCTCGCGTAAATCATGAAGTCACTGGGCATCAAGCAAATATTAAAATGAAGAAAATAGCTTTGGCTTTAGCATTGTTGAAAGCAGGAAGCATGATTCTATATTGATGTGCGACATAAGAAGCAATTCTCCACTTGAAACGTGAAATCAGCTGAAATCGAAATAACTCGCGCGTGTGAGCGTGCAAACAAATTCCTGGTCGGCCTTCATGCAATGAACTTAATTCTCAGCCAGCGGTGGGCAGTAGCGTGCTACGAGCACATTAAGGTGTGTTTTTCCTCAAACATTTAGTACTCGGCACGGCAAGTTCATGTTAAAAGAAGGAAGACACAAAATGCCAGACAGGCTTGGTTTGAATTGTTCCAGTTTGTTTCATATTAAACAATTAAACTGAGTATTTTTTTTGCCAGCCTATTTGTTTGGTTGAAAGTGGTTCTTGATCATGAAGTTGATACAAACCCCCCCCCCCCCAAAAAAAAAAAAAAACAGTCGATGTAGCTATAGCTACTCTTGCCATGTAGCTTGCTACATTTCTCTGGGGATAGCGTCTGCTGTAGCTAATCTATATTTAATCAAGAGTAATTTGTAGCTGAACGTACTACATCTTCCAAGTCGCCTGCCCACCACTGTTCTGAGTCAGCTCTGAGTCACACACTGAGTATTTAAACTTAAAGGGCACCAACAGTGGATCAACGCTAAACAAAACATTCCACTCTCAAACCCGGAAGGCAAAACAAACCGCTGAGAGAGGGACACAAAAAAGAAGGTGGAGGAAAAAAAAAAAAAAAACTCAGCCTGACTGAGGTGCAAGCAGGGCACGTTGTGCTCCGATATTTGTCTTCTGTTTTCCGTTTTTAAGGTTGGTTTCTGTTAATCCCACCCTCGGACCAGATGCCAACAGTAATGAACATTTAAAAAGAATATGACAGCAGTTTTTTAAAGGACAGCAGTGAGGACAAACGCATCGTCATTGGGATTCAACAATCTCCACAGTGGCGTACAGTCTTTGTGAATTCTGTCTGGGTTTCTGGGACAGATAAACATCTTCTTTGGATGGCTGACTCACTGATTGTCGCTCCGCCTTTTCACCGCTGCAACAACTCAATCAAACCTTTTTCCCCAAAAGTATTTATTGCTGCATTTCATTCCTCATTTACTGCTTTATAAACATGATGAGAAAGTTTTTTTTTTGTTTGTTTGTTTTGGCACAACAGTACAGCTGAGACTGTTACCATGATGCTTTGTTAAGGAAGCGTCTCCGCTAATTGGCCCGACGCTGTGAAGCCGAGTTACGATCACGACGACAACAATTCCTACTGCGCCATCCAGTCTGGCTCCCCTTCGCTCCGTGAACTTCCCCGTTTGCTGTAAGTGGGCCAGTCACTGCCCCGTGACCTGCTGCAAAGTTTTACAAAGTGTGAAGCCCTGATGAACAGGGGCCGGCCCCCGGAATAAATCACCGCCGGCGCCGAACACAGGAGCCTCGGAGGAGCATGCTCAATGACGCCTGGAGTCTCGACAACATGCATTCGTGCTGACAAAGTAGAACAGCAGTTTTTATCTCGAACGGTGAAACGCATTTAATCAGACCGAGATAAGCGTGGAAATCAAATCACGGTTTCGTTTTTATATTTATCTTTTTCCATTCATCCATCCACTGTTTTATCGCCTCTTGCGCAGCTCCCGGAGACGTTTCATGAGGGGAAGTGAGGTGAATCTTAAACACGATGCCGGCTAATTGCAGGGTTAACATGGGTAAAGTCAACTCACTTTTATTCTCATCGGCTCAATAATCTATAGCTCTTTATTATAAAGAAATATAAAATTAAATGAAGTCGTTGAAGGAAGAGAGTGAAAAGTTCCCCCCAACACTCAGGCTCATAAAGCGGAAAACAGGGTTGTAGAAGGCTGAGTTTTAATCAGTCAGTCATTTCCAAAACTGAGGTTGATGCAGAACCAGGCAGCTTTGGCATGTGAGCCAGTGAAGCAAAAGTGATGAAGAGACAGAGCGTAAGGTAGTGATGGAAAATCAACTCACCAAATAAAAATTGAATTTTGTAGTCTTTTTAATGAGCGACTTTGTCAGACAGAAATCCAAAATAAGGATTTGAGTTGATTGCTTTTTATCTTTCCCAAGTGAGTGCTAATTTCTTCATTTGTGTTTGTTTGTACTGTGAACACCTGAGCGATTCGTTCATTTGCACCAAAGCTGCTGCATTTCACACAAGGCCAATACATGAGATGTATTTATGCAAATTTTTATTCAGAATAGAAGTTGCCACAACCAATAAATAACACACATATTTTAAACTGTACTTTTTTGTCATGCATGACATGCATCTATATACAATTCATATGTAGGTTTTAATAATACTCACCTGTCTGTTTTTTGGCTGGATGTCCAACATCCAATATGTTCCTTGGTCAATGTATCAATGTCTTGCTTCAGGTCTTGTGTCTTAAAAAAAACACAGAAAAGTGTGAAGGTTGTCACCAGGGACGCTTAACCTGCATCTGGTCTTGTTTGGATTAATTATTGAGAACATGTACTGGCACAGACAAGTGCTTCCTAACAACCAGAGGACAGGCAGTGTTAAGTAAGAACTGTGGCATCAAGTCAAGGGACGAAAGACAGTGAAAAAGTCCTTGGCAGCAGCGTCCTGGAACTTTGCTTCTCGCTGCTGGTGCTTTGACGCTCCATTAACTCCATCTGAAGTTGATGGGCCACACTGTCAACATGTTCTGCCAAACACTAAAGTGGCTGATATTGTCCTGTTCCAGATGGTGTTTGCGCTGGAAAGTAGTGATCGCAGTGGACACCTGATGGCTTGCTTGCTTCCAAGACACCTCTGATTGGCCCTGTTGGGTCATACGGCATGGCAAAATCAAAAAGTGAAGTCTGGATGGATCTTACAGTTTAGCTTGTTCATTAAGTACATTTCAGAATCTTTCCAAGTGACGCATGTCCAGCCAGGTATTGACCCTGCAGGAAGAAGCGGGTATAGAAGATGGATGGATTGGGCTTCTCCGCTGATATCGACCCCAGCAAAAAAAACTGAAATGAAGATGTCTCATTGTTGTGGTACTTATAGCAAAATACACAGTCTGAAATAGAAACACGAGGGCGTCAGGCTAACGCTACGTGTGATGTCCAGACCACAAGTGAGACAATGCTGCATTGTCCACGTGCGCAGAGCGAACATCTGCAGTCATTACGCATCATTCCCTGGAGTCAGAACATAAATTAGAGGGAGAAAATTGTCTCTGAGTGGAGTTAAACTGAGCGCTGACCTTGAGAGGTATCAGCATTCAAGACAATTGTGTTCTAAAATGTTTGGTCATTAGTGTTTAAGACATTAGAGGAAAAAAAAAAAAAAAAAGTCAAAGGACATTCTGTTCACTTTATAATTGTTCAGGTGCAGGTTCCAGGTCTTCTCAAACACTACCTATTAAAAATAGAGCACTTCACTGCCTCCCTCAGGAAAAGATATTAGATAATAACTTGAGAACGCAAGTGCTAGAATGTCGTGACTGATCAAATAATATTAAAATGTTTCATATTATAAAGATGTGCTATTGGGCCGAAGAGGACAAATTCAAGTACTTAAATGCTTGATGTGTTGAAAACTAAAGGCCCCATTTTAATCACTCACAGGCGGCTTTAATCCATTCTTAGCAATAACAGAAGAGACAGCATGTCTTCACAATATGTGTGTGTTAGAAATTTTGTCAGCCGTGATCAGCTGATTCTAAATGTTTTGAAAAGAAAATCCGGAGAAAATAAAAACCTCACTGTGATTTGTAAAGTTCATACTCCTACAATAACTAATAATAATTATTACTAATGATGACTGCTGTGATTCTGCACCTGTTTGTAGAGTGGTCCAAAGGAAGAAAGCTGTGGCATGTGAAAGAGAATGGAAACAATTCATTTCCTGAACTGCATCTTTATCTTCTGCTGACTTTACATCTCTGTCATTGTTTAGTGTTTGGACAACAAGCATGGTCATTTTAGAATCCGTATCGTTCCAGAATATAAACATTGATTCAATCATCTGTTCTTGCGCTTCACAAATAACATGCAATTTGTTCTGTTGAAGTTTAGCAATTGCTTTTGTCAAACCAAATTTTTTTTCCCCACATATTTCAAAAAGTGATTTAATTTTGGATTTTTATTGCTTTAATTCAACCAGAGCAAAGAACAGCGTCGAGTTTTACACTTGAAACATGTAATAAATGATAAAAATATTTAAAATTACAAAACGAATGTGAAGGAAAATGCAAAAGAGTTTTGCATTCCTTGCCCTGAAATCTGCACACAAAGAAAACATCTGCTGGAATTGTATTTCCTGCAACAGCTCACTGCGGAGAGGAATTTACAAACTCCTCGTGCGGTATTTGGTGCAGTTGCGCACGGCTTGGTTTTCACTCCTCATCGCCCACGTCACCCAGCTGGGGTTGCAATCTGAAGTAATCATGGTTCAAAGAGGGAAAAAAATGGGTCATTCATTTAGCACTTAGCAGCATCCTATAAATCATTCACACTACATCAGGTTCAGGCCCAAGTAGAACTCTCAATGTTTGCTTTTATATGCCAACATGTTTGGTAAAACCAAAGATGCAGCTGTGACAGACGAGAGAGGTTTCAGTTGTTGTTGTTGTTGTTGAATTGGCTTTTGAAAAACCTATGAATGAAATACCTATAAAGTCAGCATTGCACCATTAAACATACTCCACAATGGTAGGTAGCGCTGTACTCTCATTTCAACTGGCGGCTAATAAGACACTTCTGGATTTTTACGCAACTCAGAAATACGTATGAAATTATGCGGCAAAGAAAACATTGGTAAATAACTCTTAGGTGTTTTTATATGAAGGGCGGCTATTTTGAAGAAATGAAAACAGGAAATGCGTTTTGTTTACAACATAGTACAAGGATAAAGCAGACAGAAACTTTCAGGTCAGCATCAAAAAGCATAAACTCATTTTATTTATTTATTTTCCAACTGTGTGTTACTTCCCTCTGGGTTTTCTGCTAATGCCAGATGTTGCTTTCAGTTCTTGTTGCTGCTCTCGCCTCTGACGGCTTCCAGGCTTTTACAGGTGCGACTTGTATCACAGCTGGTCCGTCCCGGCCGGCGCTCCTCATCAGATCTACCTCGACCTTGGACTCCTTTGTCTCGCTCTCGGAGATCGACGGCCACGGGACTTCAGCTCAGTCTTTTCATGTCCTTATAAAGGCTTTTAGATCTGCTATCGAAAGAAGACAGGCAGCCCGAGTCTGTCTCTGGAGTGAATCCATTTTTATAGAGAGCAAGAGAAGGATGGGGGACAAAGTGCACCGACCAGATGTACAAAGCTGATACGATGTGACAGACACAGACTCAAGGCTGCAATTACCGTAAAAGGAGGCCCGGCGAAGGTGATTTGAAGGGGCTGAATAAAGACTCCCCGTCATTAAGCCGTAATAGCATTATTGAACACATCTCTAATGGCTTATCTTTAGCTAATCGTCGGCCCAAGTTTTTTTTTTTTCTTTTCTTCTTTTTATTGGATTTCTGACAGAACGGTGGCAAATCTAAATGAGATGTTTTTGTTCTTTCGGGTCTTATTTTGCCCCCTTGGTTGTTTGGCTGCACTTGACCAGGGGCTCTCTATCTATTTTTAAACTCCAATCAGCACTGAGGTGATGCATGTAAATGCACTGGAGCTCAGGAAGAAGCAGGTATGGAAAATAGATGGATGGATTTTTTTTTTGTGTGTTTTGTTTTTCAGGTCACGCACAGAAACTTTACATTTATGTTCCAGGTAACTGAAAGCCTCTTGTTCCCAGTTCACCACAGGAACAAAGGCTTTGGAAGTGATCCGGTTGCCGGTTGTGTTAGGGTGACCCTCACACACATGACAAGGCTTTCCTTAGCATCCTAACCCGGCGCCCAGATGTCTTCTGTGTGAAGTACGACAGCTGAGCCTCTCTTACGTTAAGGCACTTGGGGAGGTTTAGGAGGTGACATTTAGTTTCATGTGTCATCCCTCTGAGGCATCCCAGCCTGGATGCCGCACTAAACTTTTTGCGAGCCTTATTTCGAAGGGGCCTTTAAAACTTGGACATCTGGATGCGAGGCAGGCGGTTGTAAAAATAAACGTTTACATCTGTCGGGTTGGAGATAAAAATGGACAAGCAAATCAAACCTCAATAAATGCCTTTGGTTTTTAGGCATCCTGAGCAGCGGAAAAATGTTTTTACAGCCAATAAAAAGTCCTTTGTTCTCACACACTTGCATGCTGACAAATGAATAATTGGCAGAGGAACTAGCGGGGCGTCTTCCACAAATATCAAAATCTGCCTTGGAAGCCATTGTGTCTCCTGAAATGAAATGGCATCACCCTTGTAGCCTGTAGCGCTACAGCCAAGGCAGTAAAACCCAGCGCACAAGAAAGCAAAATGTTGAGATCAGACGTGACAATAAATTGGGTCAATCAATCAGCTTTATTGATATAGTGTGTTTTCAAAAAAACTGCAGGGCGTTGCCAAAGATCTGTACATTGAAACATGAAGCAAATTTACAATTAAGTTAAAAACATGCACATATACAAGCTGCACAAGTGGAGCAAGTGAAGCAAGGCTGAATCTGACATAGAAAGAATTCCAATGATCAAGAGGAGTCCTGATAAAGGTGTGAATTCATTTCTCCAAGTCTATCCTTGATTAATATTTGTCGTACTTAATAAAAAAAGAAATTAAAAAATTTTTTTTTGTACGACACGGCTGATCCGTTTCTCAAATTTAAAATCAGAATCAAACTTTATCCCCAAATGTAGCGACACAACCACTGGGGGGGGGGAATAGTTCATACGAACACCGTTACTTCAGTCTCGCTCTCACTGAGACTCAGTCATTGCAATGAGAGTCGAGCTTTAATGTCATTGAGACAGTCTGCGAGTGGGTGGACTGGCTGTGCATTTGTTTTGGCCCAATGCGACATCGATCTGGCAATCGTCAGTGGAGAAGTGAAATGAGATTCTATATTTCCTAACAACAGAACCAAGACATTTGGAAGAGGAGCTGGTTTCTACACAGTGTCTTTGCAAGCGTGTTCATTTCCCTCTCAAGCAATGTAGACACAATGTACTGATGGAATCGAACAAGAAAAGAAAAGTGAGGTTTCAACGAAAAAGTGCCAGATGTCTCTCCCTGCTCGTTGCCTGTACGTTGATTGCACTTTGAAAAATCAGCAGGTGTTGCCAGTCAGATGCTTGAAAACGTATTCAAAGGCAGTGGGCCACACAAGAAACAGGACATTTCTGAGGAAAAAAGAAATGGAAAACAGCAACTTACATTATACAAGAAAAGAAAAGAAAAGAAAAGAAGAAAAAAAAGTTCTTTCTAAAAAAGTGAAAACCATGAGTGGGCGCAGCCATATTACATTTCCATTATCAAAACCTGCAACATCCATACATTCCCCATCACCACGTGTCCTGCGCTGCACCCAGATCATCCAGAGACAAAGATGGACTCTGAAACTGGGGGACAATTTAGAGTCACCAGTTGATTTAAAGTGCATGTGTCTGTGGCCAGAGAACCAGGAAGGAGCCAACGAGATGCAAAGAAAAGACAACAACTGGCTGGAGTCAAACCCAGGACCTTCTGCTTAAAATCTGAAACATGCATTATCCAATTATTTAAAACACTGGCAGTGAATCTTATAAACTGCGCACAATCTTGACCCAACACCCCCACTGCTCGAGCTAACCCCGCCCCCCTCACCCCTGCATCGTGGAATTACAGATTTGCACAAGATCACATCCACAGTCAAACTGCCTCTCTGCGTTTGACTCGTCCTCGTCTTATTAGCAGTCTGCTGCTGCCGTGCGGATGGGAACCAGTCCCAGATCTTCATCAGTTCATCCGTCTCTCCAACATGCACTGCATGTTAACAGCAGGACACAAGGTCACGTTATGCGATTGTGGGTGAGACCCAGGGTAACACAGGGAGGACATGTAAGCTGCATGCTGGGAGTTAACAGCCCATAATCTTCTTAATGTGAGGCAACAGTTCAATAAAGTTCAGTCTGTTACAATGTTTATGATGATTATGATCCATAGACTAAATAATAATAAGTAAGTAAGTTTTTATATATATATATATATATATATATACATATATATACATACATACATATATATATACATATATATACATACATACATATATATATACATATATACATATATATACATACATACATATATATATACATATATATACATACATATATATACACATATATATACATATATATACATACATACATACATATATATATACATATATATACATACATACATACATACATATATACATATATATACATACATACATACATACATATATACATATATATACATACATACATATATACATATATATACATACATACATACATACATACATATACATATATACACACATATATATATATATACACACATATATATATATACATATATATATATACATATATATACATATATATATTTCGTACACAAAATGCAGTTCAAAGTGCTTTACAATAAAACATAGGAAGAGCAGATAAAACACATCAAATCTATTGTGATTTTTAAATGTACCATCATGGGCCTACCAGCAACAGCAAAGGCTGTTTTTAGAAAGTTACACACTTCTGGTTCTGAATGTAACAAAAAAGAAAACTGTAGGTACAGAGCAATATACAGCCAGAGGTGATAATATAGCCTCAGATACATCAACTCTATTAGGATCTAACATGGACTCTGTGCCATCCTCGACCTGGCACGGAGAGACACCGCAGATCAAACAGGCAGATAAAAGCTCAAAGAACAGAAGGAAATACATAAGAAATAGAGGGAATGTATGCATGTATGATTAATGTCATCACACAGGTGACCACATTTACCTCCAGGCACCTTCCCGTCTTAACTTCTCACTCTTTGGTGCCCACCTTCTTTTTACTTTTCACTTGCACAAAACCGTGAAAACGGCATTCACGCTGGTTGGCTATAGCAACACTTGCTTGTGAGTGTTTTTTGGGGGGGTTTTCTTTTGGTTCTTCTTTATTCCTCTGCCCTAAAGCAATGTTCATTAGACAGGCAAGTAACTTTCCTGCCCGCTCGGGTGGCACACACTGCAAAATGAAGAGGCAGCGAGCGAGAGGCGGTTAATCCTCTCGGCAGCGGACACGTCTGTTTATTGTACTGATTTGAGTCTGGAAATCAATGAGGTAATGACTCTCTGCTGTGCAGCTGTGGCGAGGTTCACACGTAGAGGTGCTTCTCCACGCTGACCTTTTACGCATTGTTTTGCTGCACTCATGTTCGCGCTCACGTTCATGCGTGTTCTCCTCCCACGCGAAGGCCACAGGTTGATAATTCAACCGCTCTGTTGGGATGAATGTAATCTGGGTAAGTCATGGGCAGTCACTGTGTTCTCTATATGGCCTTCTGTAGGAGAGGGAAGTCAGTTAAACAACGTTCCAACACAAGCCAGTAAAAGTTTAGGGGCGGAAACAACTTTTATGCATATTTATGTGTCCATAAACTGAATGGCTGAGCCTGGAAAACTCTCCAATTTAACGTCTGTGTGTTTTTTTCCGACCAGAGGTCAAGAACTGTTCAGTGTTGATTTGGAAGCCAGAGAGACCAAATGTATGAATAATGTTCAATCTGTTTTGTTTTTTGCTGCAACACACTTATAGAAACAACTTCCTGTCATTTTTAAAGAAGTGACTTCCTGTGAAATAAGGTTTATTACTGTTGTCTAATCAGTGTTTCTAACATGTTGCATGCTTTCACTCTAGTTTTGGGACCAAACAAACAAACAAACAAACAAATACCAACATACAGCTTAGACATTTGTTGACAGTGTGGTTTGGTGCTGGGTGTTCAACTCATTTGATGCATCTTTTCTATAATAAAATGAACCTAAATGAGCTTCAACAATCAAATTTGCATTTACAGTGAATGGAGCTGCAATGGGAAACTGGGACTTATCGTTTCATGTGGTTTTTGAGAGCAATCGTGGGTTTTCCCTGAATTGGGGAATAATATTTTTTAGCACCATGTACACAAAATTCAGAGTCATTAGACTAAAGAAAGATAATTGTATCTCTACTTCAGTACGTAACAGGCAGACAACTCAAGTGTGTTGTTTTCCTACTTTTTGTCCACTTGCCGCAAAGTGCCACGCTTGTCCAACAAACCAACAGAACCCACTCAACACTGTTTGTCACATGGGCTGCTAAATGGTAGCCCGAACGACAGCTACATGAAACCAACCAATTAAAAAGAAAAAAAAGTGTGGCATTCATTTTGTGCTGAAGGGGCTGAGGATGTGTCTCTGGGTAACATACAGTGCACAACTACAGCATGAAGTGGATGCAGAACCACAAAAAGTAATCATGTAAATATTAAAATGAGTTCGTGCAAAACCTTGTTTGTTTTGGAAAACAGAGATAAGAAAAAAAAAAAAAAATGACATCATTGGGTCTTGTTGCGAACAATTTGGGGATTGTGGGGGGAAAACAAGCTCTTGTTACACTTGAGCTGAGGCATAAATGTGTAGCAGGGTGTCAGCAAAAGCAGGCATGCGCATACTCCCCACGGACCATTTGTTAAAAGCTGACATCTTCGGGTGGTCTTGTTAGATGTACAGTGTGGTATTTTTGCTGCAGAAGCTTAGTTTGTCTGATTTTTTTGGTGCAGGTCAGCATTAGCGCAGTTAAAACCCGGGCATTTGGTATTTGCTAACAACTAAACAAACGAAGATGCAGGAAAACGCGAGTAGGATATGGATGACATTTACATTTAGACATGTTAGCTGTGTGAAAACCGCGTCTTTTTGCTTTTAACTTTCAAAAGAAAAAATGGTCTTTCACTTTGGTTTGAAATTACGGGAGATAAAGAGAGCAGGAACATAATATGAGCATGTTGGAGAAAATGAGGATAGTGTAGGAGCCTGCAGACAAAGCCAGTGGCTGTGTTGGTGTCTGCAGCTAGAGTGATAAGTCAAACAGCCCCAGAGTCCGCTGATCCACTGCCAGGTCCGGGCCATTTGTCAGAGCTGACTCGAAACTCCCGGTGGCCATTGCACTCGATGCAGTTTCATGCAACCGGATCAGTCCTGACAGGTGGAATCATTATGGGCAGCAATGCCACAGTTAACGGCCCGCTGGCCCTGCTGCGCCTGCCTGGGTGTGCGCATCTTGCAAAGAAGGATGCAGAACATGGTCAGTATGAGGAAGGAATATACTCGGCATACGAGTGCGCTGAAACCCAAATGCCTTGAGGTTTTGGAAATAATGAAAAAGAGCTTTTAGATGCATATATTTGCACAGTGTGGTTGCATATATTATTCAAATGACGTTTATTTGTGTCAATAGATGCTGATGGAAATTAATTTGGGAAAACATTAGTAATTCTGTTTTTTCTTCTTCTGTTGTATAATGTATGTCTAACGATAGAGTGCGGAGGGGTTGGGGGGGGGGGGGGAGCAGAGTGGGGCATGAACAAGTCTATGAGAATTGGATTTTGGGGCGTATTTAAGTGTCATATATCCTATTGAAAATGTTTGATGTTACGCTCAATTTGTGTGGTTTTGCTGAAAAAAGTGAATTTTGACACAATGACATGAATGCGTTTCGCCTTTTTTTTTTTTTTTTAACATCATTCAGGACAAGCGTGGGATCAGCATAGGTTAGAATTACCTTTTCATCCCAGGATCACTTCAAATGCCGGCTGGGCTCAGACGCGCTGAAAGCGCTGGAGAAGAAGATGCCAGCTGAGAAGGACTCATTTGCCCTTTTATCCTTCATAATGACCGAGTAATAACTTTAGTTCCTCTCATAATGATGCCTCTAATAAAGAGCATTAAAATGTCAAGCTGCATTCTAGCAATCTGATTCCTGTAATTAAGCTGTCCACTGGTTAATGATGAACTGTCCTGCTGATAGTCTTCCAGTCTGACAGGCCTGGAGGAAGCGGCTTCTGCTTTGCGGCCTCATTTCTATTTGACTGAATGTCTGTTTTAATTACCACTTGGTGGCCATGGAAACGTCGAAGCCCCACGGAAGCATTAAGTGGCCCTTCCTAAAAATAGTTTGTGCTTTCTGTGTAAACCTCCAAAAACAAGCAACCACACAATCACAGAAAACAGATTAAAAGGAGGAATATACTGACGTTTTCATCTTCAGGGGAAACCAGTTTGGTGACATGATTGCCATACGACAGTTTGCCATGGTGCCGGATGGGGACAGGTAAGCTGACCAAAGTTCAAAATGGTTCCTTCCAGTCCCCGAGGCGGCGCCATGTTCTCCCAGTGCCTGGGTGAATGGTCTGCAGGTATTTCAGTTCTCTCTCAAGATACTAAGATGGGCTAATCAGCAACTCTTAATGGATTGCAGATGTGAATGCCAGTGTAAATGCTCATCTGTCACTACTGTATAGGTCAGCCCAGTGAAGAAGTGCTGACTACAATCGCTGCTACAGGAAGGGATGGAGACACTTGATTCTTGCCGCCTTTTTTTTAAATCCATTGTATGAGAACATGTCGCGATCTGTAAGTTAACCAAAACATAAAATGGCTGCATTTTGAAATTTTGACAGAAATAAAACAACTATGAAATGACAACTATAATTTCTTCAGTTAAGTGGAGGCCATGAAATGCTCACTTATATTTATCTCCATAATTACCTTTGGAGCAAAATTAGCCTGTGATACAAGGTCTCGTACCTGGGAGCAGGTTTGACCTGTAATTGGAGGGACAACGTCTGTGAGCGTCAGACAGCCACAGAGCATGAAGCTAATTGGTTTTTTGCCTTGCTATTATCTTTTAAATACCAATCCAGATTGTACTCCTGTTAAGCCACCATCCAATCAGGCTCTTGCTCTCAGTTGTTGACCTCTGGAGTATTAAGTATAAGCAAGTAGTCATCATTTTCTTGGGGGAAAAGAAGAAAAGAAAAAGAGCCACTGACTTTTTGAAACTCTGGCTTGAGCTATTTTTGTGTTGATATATGAAACACTGCCAGCAAAAAGCTTCAAATAACCAACACAAATGTGACCACAAACCTAAAGTATGCCGACACTCTGCATTCCCCAAAAAATTACAGACTATGTTGACACAGAAAACAGTTTAACACAAGATTTTATTCTGAACAACGCAATTTTCAATTTTAATATTTCCATTCAACTTTCAATATTAACAACTCTTAACAAACTCTTAACTGAAAGAAAGAAAGACAGGAAGGAAGGAAAACCATTGTTGCAATTGTCACTTTTGAAAATAAAAGTATGCAGCTACTTTTATTTACGTTATTTGGGGCAGTGCTAAAAAAAAAAAAAAAAAACTCTATTCCCTCTTCTTACCAACCAAATGTTCTTGAGTTTACTATGTGTATTCTGATTCTACCGCTTGCCTATTAAAATCTGCCAAGCAGCTCTATTAAAGAACTACGACGTTAATTCACCCCAAGTACAGTGTTATGCAGATTGCACCGATGAGGACTCCTGAAGGTGATCATGCCCTATGATGGTGACCAGCTAGAGGCCTCTTCTGTAATAAACCAGATAATGGAGCTTGGAATAGAGTACGTGGTGATTATAAAAAGATAAAAAGACAAAGTTAGCCCTCTCCACCTGGTCAGGGGCTCTGGGACTATGACTGTAGTATATTTGGACCAACAAGGTGAATGCTAATTTGTTTTGTGAGAGAAAAATGCAAATGAAACGTACTTAGTTTTACATTTATATATTCAGTATGTTCATTCCAAAACTTGAGATTCATATAAGCACTATTAAACCTTGAGAAACTAGAGCCTGTATTGCGAGTACACACTGTTGAGACGAAACATTTCGTAATGGAGCAAATTATATTTGGGCTTTCCTCCATTTCCCTTTGTGTGATGAAAGTGGTCAAATTGCCTTTTATTTTCCTCTTTCCCCCTCAACCTCCCATCTTCATCTGGATATTACCAACCGAGCCACTTTGGTGAACCATAATAGGGAACAGCACTTTGTCCTCCATACCTTTCAGGAGACGATTTGAACACAGGACTACACAGTACAGAAGATATCTATTTTTATATCTATATTCAATATAACAATGCAAACTCCAGGTGTCTGTTTGCTTTGTGAGTGTGCCTGATATTCTCTGTCAGCATTGTTTGAGGTCACACGCACCCACTTCCACCAGCCACCCATGCCTTGGCCAGACACATCAAGGATGCAGCAATATATTTCCCACTGCCTCATCTTGCACACCTTATTGTGTGAATGTGTATGAAACAGTAAGAGTTTACTTCATTTTATTGGAAGAGGAGGCGCTTGTGACTGTAAAAGAAACAACTTTATTGTCATTTTAAAAACACTTTTTCATTAATCCAGCCTTTTTCCGTGACTGCTTCTGCTGCACTCAGGGTCACAGGTGTTGCTGAAGCCTATCCCAATGGTCAATGGGCAAAGGCAGGATTACAGCCTGCACTACAAGGGCTTAAAGTTAAAAAATAAAGTCAAATACTTATTTACTTTTTAAATAAAGCCCATGTCAGAAATGCATGAGTGAAGAACACTTACAGTGTACACATGCTTTAGGATGTACGGCAGTTTGAAGTAGAATCAAAGTGGTATGATGACAAAGTTGGGTCTTTGTTTGTTTTTGTTTTTGTGGTTAAAGGAAAAAAAAAAAGTATCAGATCACCGTCACTCAGTATTGAAAAGTGCGATTTCACAGCTGGCTTGACCATCTTCTTTCCCCAACTTAGGCTTGGGATCCAAAACCACTCAAAACAGTTTGCCTATTAATTCTAATTGGCTGACTAATTGGCAGAAAATAAAGAGCAACAATACTGACGTATTCATTTGTATTCCTGATCACAAGGGAAACTTCAAATTAATTTTATTTTGATGTGGTGAGAATCGTAAGACAACCTTCAGCAAATATATTGTCCCCCCCTGTTACAATTAAAATCCCTTGACGAGCATTTCATAGTTTATTGGTCTAAAGATTAAAAACTTTGGGAAGTCCTGTGGTAAACTTTCTCAGTGACAGTATTTGAACAAGTAGGTATTACGACTGGCTTACTCTCTGGCTCACTGGCTGGAAATTGGATCGGAAATCAAAGCATTGTTAGAATGGTTCCAAGTCAAACCTTTTTTTTTTTTTTTTTTTTAAGGATACCGTTACTTCTAATCTTGGCAAAGTGGCTTCACATCGCCCACAGCTTCACTGCAAACTTACTGCACGCACTCAAAAATGTTCCAAGGTAATGTTTAAATCTCATCAATAACAGAGCGGCGCAGGTACATCAGCCTAAAGCCAATGTCTGGTGCCAGCCCACCACAGCCCTGTCGGTGCAATGAATGGATGACCAAAGGTGCATGATGTGATGTGTGCCTCTCCGCTGGTTTCTGGGTCAGGTGCTCAGAGCAATGAGGTGCAAGGCTAATGGATGGACTCTTCACAGCAGAATGAAGACGGAGCGGCAGGGGGAGTTCAGTGCAACGCTGTTCCATAAAATCTGGAACAAAGCTGCGGAGATGGAAATGCTTTGCAGCCGATATGAGGAGGAACTGAAGTTATCGGTTTGTTTTACAGGATGAGGACCACGATAAAAGAGGGGGAAAAGAGGTGTGGAAGGAGGAGGGAGGAGAATTGACTTAGTGGGGAGGTGCGGCAGCCTGATTAAAGGAAATAAATCAACCCCTGCTTCCTTCCTTGGTCAATGAGTGGCACTACCCACTGACTTGGAAAATTCCTTCCTTTTTAAAAAGGTTTTATTTTAACACGTCACTGCACTCTCAATAACACAGCATGTAAAGTGGATTGTCTGTCAATGGCAAGGAACTCAGTAACCGAAGCAAGGCTGCATCAGCACGCTATGTGCTTTTTAAGTAGTTATTAAGATTGTAGATTGCAGCGCAGGTGTGTAAAATTCATAGTGATGTTAGAGTTCCTCCCAATTTTGTAGAAAGTGAAGTCAAAACTGTAGAGTTGTGGTTCTGACTGGAAAAGCTTTGTATGCCCTATAAATAGGACAGAAATACTTTGAAGTTGTAATCAATTTTGTCATTTGCAGAATTTTTGTTTTTCAGGATCCAGGACAGAGGTCATCTTTGGTTTGATGCTGCACTGCTTGAATAGTTCGTCTGCTTGCTTCTTGCTCCAATGACTTCATGACTGCCTCTCTCCGCCCAGGACCACCACCACTCGTACCACAGCTCCGGCAGTCTGCTCCTCCTCCTTAAAAACAGAATACACGGAAGAAGAAATGCCTGGTATGACGACATCATCATCGAGGGACATCTCAACAGAGGTCCACACGCTTCAGCAGGTTTCAAAGGGCATCAACAGGTGTATATGGAGTCTGCGACTGGCTCAGCCCCTTCAACGCTGCTTATATGAGATGCATCCCATATGAGATATATATATAAACGTATATACACATAGATGATTCATAAAAGGACAGCAAAATGGTAAAGTTTCAACGCAATTGGTGAGCTGCCTGTAAAAGAAGTAGCTGCTGTTGGTTCCCTGCGTCACTTAAGAGCCACAGAACAATATACCTCCCCACCACCACCCACAGGTAAAACATAATGTATCAGCCTGTAGCTAATTCTATACTTTCTATTGTTTTAATTGCAACATTATTTTAATCAGAAATATTCACTTCTCTCTCCTGTGTTTGTGCGCTTACTCACACTCCCCCTCTGAGAACATTTCTTCCAAAAGCAGTTAAAATATATGCAGTGTTAAAGTGCTGTTTAAAGCACATTTACATACCCCAAAGCAAAGCAACCCATCGCATGAATATTGGTCAGTTTCGCTAACAAGCCTCCTATGATCTTGCAACACACTGAGATTTCAGTCTGAGCCACTGCGGTGTAACAGCAAATTGTGAAAGGGCAATAGGTTGAGTTCTGAACACTTTGTGTATTTGCTGTGATAAAAAAAAAAAAAAAGGAAAAGAAACGCTGATATTAAAACCAGTAAATTCCGTATGAATAGGGATGCCAAGAATGTTTGACACCTACTACGTGTGGTCAGTTGGACATGTCACAACCCTGATATCTGTGAATGTTGATTATTAAGTGTTAAGGGTCGAGTTTCCAGGCGGACCGTGATCACCGAAAGAAAATAAGGCCCAGTATGTGACTGGAAAAAAAAATCAATCATTTATTTACTCTGGCACAATGATTTAAAAACCATAACAGATCTAAGATTTAGAAAAACTACCTTCAGAAGAAATGAAAAAAAAATACAAGCACAAATTTTTTCACCTTGTTTGACACCTTCCAAATGCACTAGTTGTGAACCTGTTTAGTTTCTTTGTTTTTTCTGCCTTTATGTGTTTTATGTTTTTAACCTAAATGTAAATGTATTTGTATGTGTTCATGTACAGCACTTTGGCTACCCCTGCATTCCATAAAAACATGCTATGTAAATAAAGCTAATTGTTCAATTAAACAGATTATTTGTTGTGCAGTGGTTTTTCTGTCAAGCTTTTTCCCTGTGCAGATTGGCGCTTACCGTAGCTCAGGTAGGATTGGATGCCTATTAAAGTGGTGCTATGTCAATGAATGCTCCAGCAGACAGGAGTAAAAGGCTGCTCTCTCTCAAGTTCACAAGCAGAGGCGGAGCGACAAATGACTGCAACTCGGCTCTTTTGTACTGACATTATTTGTCTAGGGCGGGCTGCCATTTGCTTTCGTACCCTTTTCTCCTCCGATTTTCCAGATGAAAACAGGTGAGTTGTGTTTGAGCTTGCTTCCTTGTTATTACAGATTCGTTTTCAGCTCCAAGACTGTAGTGCTGTATCATTCGTGAATGATTCATTTGAAAAGAACAAATCTTTCTAGTGGACAAACTGAATGGGATCACTTCCTGAACTTATGTGTTCCTCTCTCAGTTCAGCTCTACAGCAAGCCTGCAGATTGAGAGTGGACCTGCATGCACCTGTGCTGTACTGTGACCGTGCTGCAAGCTTGTGACAGAGATTTGTTCGAATGAATCGCCAACGACTCAGGAACGAACAAATTGGCCGGTCAGATCACGTTTGCGAACGAATCCCGGCCACGCGTTGAGCCAGTGGGTGAGAGCTTCTTGACAAACGAGGAGGTCATACAGTCGACGTCATTGCTTTGTCAATGATTTTTTGTTTAGGATTCTAATTGGCGCAGATCTTAGCGCTGAAACACTTTGTTTAAATTGCTCCTGTACTTCCCTTTCAACTGGCTGAGAACACATTCAGCACCAAGGACAGCGCCACAGACCTTTTAATGGCTTTGCTGGCTTTGTGCACTGCAGGACGCAATTGACTGTTGTTGACTGATCTTTCATTAGACCTGAGACGGTTTCCAAGGAAGTTTCACTCAATTGTTCAGTAATTTGAACATCATGGTTAGCTGCTGCTCTCTGCACCAACACAAACGTCATCACTTGACAAAAGTGACTTCTTAATGAAATCAGTGTTAAATGCAAATGGAATATATCAGCAGATCATAATGAAATAAGATAGGTCAAGCCTGCGTGGTTTGTATTTAAGTACATATAAGTGAATATTTGTGTACTCACAGCCACTGACAGCCAGAAGGTATGTTCATAACACCCAATTATGATAAGGTTTCTGTTTGAAAAAGCATGTGTAAACTTCAGGAGCCTGATCCACTAACAATGCCCACTGGGTATTGTCTCTCTCAAATGAGCACAGCAACCAGCGTTTAACTGCTCCGTTTGTTTAGCATGTTTGCCTTAAAGTTACCACAAGCAAGTTCCAGTCAAAGTTGATTTTGGCACCTGTCTGCAAAAAAGCAGTGCTGTCCACCATCTCTCTTCCTGCTTATCCCAGGGGGCCCCCTGAACCATACTTCATATAACAAATGTATTGGGTTTTTTTCCATGTTCAGCTGCAATCCCGACTGCAGAGTGATGAGGTAATTTAGTTTGTTTATGACATGCAGTTTATTGTGGAAGAGGAAGAAGGTTAAAGTGGCGAATGAACCAGGTAAACATGACGTATTATACGCTGATATCCTTTCAGCCTAGTTCATACCTTCACTGCAGGCCACTAGCTTCTTTCAGCACTGCGATAGGAATATTGTCACAGAAACTTGTTCTTGTCTATTCATAAACATTGCTACTGAAGGTACATCTAGTTTACAAAGCTTTTTAAAGAGGTTGATCGTTCCCTTATACATTTTCAGATCAACTCTATGCGCGTCGCCTAAATATTTAATATCCAGCTCTTACTGTCAACACTTGTTTTATTTGTCTTTCACTTCTCAGCACCTCACAGTTTTTGCCTCCCCTCCATTTATTTGAATATTGGAAATATTAAAACTGGTTCTAACCTCTTAATACTATCCAGGGTTTAATGTTGCTTCCCTTCCCCATCACAAGCTGGGATGTAATATAATTAGGGCTTGTTGAAATGAGAATCATACTTCTACTGTAGACCCCTATGGCTATATCTTTTCACGTGTCCCTGATTTTATATCCATATCTGTAGGTGGAACATAGTCTTCATCATTGTCATGGGGGCAGTGTGGGCAGGACTGAAATGCAGGTGATTTCAGGTGTAAAAATATAATAAACAAACACATAATAAAAACTCCACTAAAGGAGTCCTCAAGGAGAAGAAAACAAAGAAATAAACAAACAAAAAAACGAAATGTGAGACTCAGGCAAGGGAACAAATTGAAACAAACTTAGAGACCTGGAGATGCAGACAACTGAGACGAAACAGAAAAGCCAAAAAAGAAGAAACAACCATGATGAAGCAGATAAGGCAGATGAGAGGAAACAACAACCAACCACAGACAAAGGGAGACGAGGAGTACAGGGATATCAGAGGGCAGGGGGTTACACAGGTGAGAACAATCAAGGGCAGGAATGACAATGACACACGTGTGAAAATCATGCATGAAGGGACGAGACTTTCAAAATAAATCAGGAAACACTAAACCAGACCGTGACGGTCATCAAGTCAACAGCATCATTACGAACGTTCCCTTTTTCAATCAAATTTAAAATGACAAAACATTGGAAAATCTATTTTCAAATTAAAACCCGCAAGAAACAAGAGAATCAGGTTTTTTGATAAGTTCCATGTTTCCCATGTCAGTGGCTGCCCTTCATTAACCTTTGAAACATCTGAACTGACCTGCAGTGATAAAGGAAGTCTATTGTGTAGCTCAGCTGCAAACTCTGCCTTAAAGGTCACAAAGATCTGTTTTGCACTCTGCTGTGGTGCATCTCTCCAATTACCAGTCAGTACATTATGCACGTTTATTTGTTGCAAGCTCTAGAAATCATGCCAACATAGGGAATCATGAGTTCGTATTCACACCTGCAAAGCCCTGCTGTGATTTGTTTTAGGTTTTTGTTGTTGTTTTTTTTTTGCTTGAAATGCTCATTCCCATTTTGATTATAATCACACTGCACCAAAGTGTGACCATATGTTGATGATACTTTAATATTTCACTGTTGGAATCATTTTAGCTCTGATGTGGATTTATTTAGGTGAGCTTACTTAGTGTTGAGAAGTACCAGTTGGAGGTTTTATGAGCTGAACTTTGCAAACATTGTTGAATGGAGAACCACAAAAACAAACACGAATTCCGTGGCTGTCATTCCTCATCTGACTGTGGGTCTTTATCCGAGGCTCCACTTTCCAGCGGCCATTTGTAAACACAATTATTCCGGCTGCTCAGAAAAACAATAGCCCCAGTACAATTACTGAAGTTGTTTGTCTTAGGCTGTGTGGGCGCAAGCAAGCAAAGTGTAGGGGTCTTCTTCTTCTTTTTTTTTTTTTGCCAAGAGGGCTTTGCAAACATCTACCATAATACTTGGCCTTTTTTTGAAGTCACAAACGAACAAAGACCATTTTCAGGGGTCGTCGGCTCATTGAGGAGGAAAGATAATGGAGCGGCATTCCATGTTAAACTACGTATTCAGAGGAAGCTGTACATTACAAATTGAATTTATTATTATTTACATTACTTGGTCAGACCCTTTGGATTTTGCTTGTCACCCTGAGTGATGCGGCGTTAAAGATACTCCAACAGCCGGCTCATAATGCCGCCGTAAAACTGCCTCACATTCACAGGCTATCAATGCCACGGAGCTGCCCGCTGATGGATGTTGTGTCAAGGTCTGCTATTTCTCCAAGTGTGTCTATAAATCTAGATTTTCAGAGTCAAATCAATATTTAGTTTGTCTTTGTAACTTTGTCCTAGTTGTGTCTGTGCGAGCCTTCAGCCCCGTAGGCCCATCACTTTAATAAGCAACGTCTCTTAACACAGTAAACAGCTCCTTTTTCTTTGAGGCCGGTTGTTAAGCAATGCATTAATTCAATTACACCCACATAATGTATGCTGGCCCTAAAGGTGTAGTAAACTAATCTTCAGTACAGGCCCACCGCCCCCATCCCCACCCCTTCTCCCAAGCAAAGCTTGAACTTATCTGCCCCGTGCAGATCATAGTGGCTTGACTCATTCATTACTTCTGGGCAAACACCTCCACACGCACACTTCCATTCCACTTTCTTCACCTCGCAGACCCCATTGCCACTTCTTGTTTCTGCTATATTACGGCATGAGCATCCAACGGCCTTCGGCATAGAGGCAAATGAAGGCCACCTCTACATTACTAAACTGTATAATTATACGCTAGACTTCAGCTGCCTGTGTTTGAATTGGAGTGAATGAAGCTCTGAGTCTGGAGGCAAATAAAGGAGTGAATGCGGACTGATACCCTGCGATGGCTGGTGGCACTTAGCGGCCAGTGGGAGAGCAGCAGTGAAGGACCGCTTGTATCAAAGCTGAAGACGTTAAGCAATACAATCTCATTGTTATTGATCACCGGATTGGTTTGCTTGATTTTTCAGTTTCCTACACTTGAAAGGATCTTACTGGAATTACTCCGTGAGAAATATTAAAAAAAAAAAGATAATTTCCACAGCTTTTCACCGCCTGAGATATTTATGCCTTAACCCTCCATTTCTTTTGTTATTACAATTGTGGCAAAGTAAGGAGCCAGTCTTTATGGTGGATTGTTTTGAATTATAGACTGGAACCTAAGATCATCACACTGCACAGGAGAACTTGATGTACATGAATAAAACCCAAGCCCACTCAGCCGAGTGTGATAAGGTAATAAAAGTAATGGTGTCATAAGCTGATCCTTGTGGGTCATCAGAATGTCATTGAGTGGGTGCAAAAATATTCTGACATTCTTCTGTGATTGGTTGATTAAACAAAGGGATGGGGATGAAACTTGCAAGATTGTTGAGAAGTTATTATCATCATTATTATTATTATTATTAATAATGAGGAAAATTGTAGTGACCTTGACCTTGTATTTGATTGGTTGTTTTTTTTTGGCTTTATATGTTACGCATCTTATTTTCAGAAATGAACAGGAGAAAAGAGACCGTAGGGCATGCAAAGGGAAGATTCAGCTGGAGTCTTCCTAAGTGCCTGTGTGTTTCACCCTGGTCTATATTTTTGAAAAAATAGTCAGAATTGTCATGTTTCACCCCTCATGAGGCCTTTAAGGTCAGGGCTGAGTGGCTGGTTCTTTATTCTTTTCAGTGCACTCTAAATAACGCTGAATAGGAGAGCAGCATAGCAGTTCATCCGGAGTATAACACACTCAATTTAAGACACAACACGCAAGTTGGCACAGCATTGGGATTCAAAAGGCCATCTCCCTGTTGAATAAAGGGTGGAGAGTATTGAGTTTGGCCCATTATGAATTCACCTTTTTTCCTTCCTCCTTCTATAGATAATGCTCATTGATCTGTGAAATTATGAGCTACCATTAGAAAGGCTTGACACATAATTTAGAGCAGCGGAACTCTTACTCACCCATCTGAAAACCTGAAACTCATTTGCTAATTTCCATCACAATGTACCAGCCTGATCTAGATTGAGAGGTGTGTTTAAAGATCCTTAACAACTGCCAGCACCCCTCGGGTCGACAATAGCTGTTATGATTAAAACTTTTGGGTGGAAACCTTATGTCAGGAGACTCAATATGGCTCTGTGCCAATCAGAATTGATATTTAATTATTTTATTTTTTTGTCATCATCAGACTCAAACGATCAAAGCTTTTTTTGCCATTTAAAATGCAAGGCAGATACCAGTGCTGGGAATATGAGCTGAGCTGCATGAAGTGCCAGTAGAATTAAATTCAAGATATTCATCACCCGTTGACTTTGAAAAACAGATTGTATCAAAGTACCTGTGTCTGCCAGAGAATAATTTAGGAGTGGATGACAAAAGTGCTTCTTGCAAAAAGGGCTACCGGCGAGGAATGATGATGCCCTGTAAAAAGTTTGCAGATGAAGTGCTGTCATTTCAAGAAAAAATAAATAAAAAAAAAAGGACAGTTGCGATGGTAAAAGGTAGAACTGAGTAGGCTGAAAAGTAGAGTGAGACTGGCATTGTTTGCCTCCAGGCCCAAAACGATTCCAGACGTCTCCTTGAACTTTGGCCGAGTCACTTATATCCTGTTAAGTGCAGACATTGATCCCGAGTTCATTTCCTCACACTCGCCGCCCATCCAGCAATCCCTAGAAGTGCTGTGGGGGTGCATTATTATATCTGGACAGCATCCAGTCAGGGTGCCTGAGACGTGAACCACATCTTGCATTTTCATTGTGACCCCTGTAGAAATTTGTCTAGTCCTCGCATTAAGCTTGTTCGCTTTTATTGACGCACAAATTGAAAACATTGATCAGGGGATTGAGGTCTAAAGGAGATGACGGATGGCTCTTTTCCAAAACACCTCATTACAGCATGCTAATGTTTTTCATCCTCGTCGTTAGGGAGCACAAAATGAAAATCCATTAATTCTCTATCTCCGTACTACCTGCTTTTCCACGTTTAGGAGCAACTAATTGGCAACAAATTAGTCTAAGGGCCGTATTCAATTAAAGTTGTAACACCATGATTGATACATTTTTAGATGGTGAAAGAAAGAAAGACCTCACGCATAAAACACTTTCCCGATCTTAACTTTGGCCATTTATTTTTTTAATGTCAAACGGGTACACACTTGCGTAGAGAATAATCTTATGAGGTCTCTGTAGTGAACACGTCTTCAAAGGTGTTTCCTCTTCTGCAACGCAAGGATTTCCTCCCATGATAAAATCATCTCACAGAAACACTGCCAGTCACTTCTGGTTTAGGAAAGCGTTGGAAGTGAACCTGGTGCTACAATATTTGGGTCACAATAAGAACTTATTGCTCGGATTGTGCAGCATGCTCAGACAGGCCCCAAGATGAATGAAAGTCAGCCGAATTGTGGCAGAAAGCCAGAATGAATTGGGGTGCAAACACCATTAGGAGGTGGTAGAGGCAGAGCCTGCCCACTTCAATAAATACATAATGCACTGAAGTGTAATCTTTGGGGAGGATGGGGGAAAAGGCTCAAAATAGCAGTATCTTATATAATTATAGACAAAAGTCACAGTGTTGCATAATGCATGGAGGTGTGGAGGCGGTTTGAGTTTTGCTATGTAGTTTTGTTAAAAGCTTTCATTTTTTTTGTTTGGAATTCTATTGCTGTTAAATGTCCAGGAAGTGGTGACCAGGAAACTACCTTTCGATTGTGCCAATTAGAAAATTTAAAAATCACCCCTTGAACAATTACTACCTTTTACCAAAATCTCTATGACAAGAGAGTGAGAGAGAGAGGGTTGCGCACACTGAATAGATGCTATATTTAAAGCAAATGAATATGTCAACACAACAAAGGTTTCTTTGCTATTGAATGGGTTCAGACAGGTTATTAAAAAAAAAAAAAAAACCCTGAAGAACATAATACAGAAGAAAGAACTTAATTGGTTTTTCATGTTTGTGCAGAAATCCAAGCATCTCCCCTCTGCTTGGTTTGCAGTAATTCCATCCAATTGATTTCTCCTCCATCTTGTTAGATTACAGAGATAATTGAATTGGTTTGAAGCAGACATGCATCAATATATTTGTCATTAACTGGGAAATTAATAGCGTAAGCAGAGGATTGATTGGACAGCACACAGTCACCACTGTTTTTAAGCCCATCTGGGACTCATCCAAATGCAGAAATTCAGTGTGGCCTTTAAAATGATATGGGGATGAATCTTAAGCAGCCAGTCATGAAAGCATCATAAAGAGACAACCTCATAATCTGAAACCGTGCACGACAGGCTTTACGCTATTAGATCATAACCACATATACTGTACATATTTCACCTTCCTCCATCTAAGGGAGAGATTTCAACATACCTAAAACTTTATGAAGTGATAGTAGTAGTAGTAATGACAAAAGTACAAACTTCACACAACTCTTGGTTGCAACGACCACACACACACACACACACACTCAGTTTTCACTGCGATCAATCCTAAAAGCCAAATAAAACCCATCTCATATTTCTGTAATCTATGGTTTTTGATGTTGCTCCAACAACACCGATCTGTTCTTCTGTTCTCTATGTGTGGTATTAGTTCTAAAAAATTAAATGTACCAGAAGAGATGCGAGACAATCCTTCCGCATCATCTCCCGGCCACCTGTTGGCCTTCAGTCTGTAGTTCTGCAGAGTGGCAACAGACTTCATATCTAACTTCGGAACGTAACTCATAGGTGCACAGCTATTTATACCTCCATACATTATGAAAATTATTTGCCAACATTAATTGGACTTCCCTTTTTGCCATATTAAGGGAATATATGAATGCATAAATTATCATCCTCATCATTTGGCATGGATTTTATTTTATTTTTGTCTTCAAACAATGCTGTGTCCGCAGCCGCTGTCCTTCACACGGTTCTTCCCAGCCAATGTCATCATTAATAAAACACAGAGCGAAAATCACCCAAGCTGCTATTCATAAATATTTGATGTCCATTTTTTATTTATTTTTCTAGCAGGAGTGTGTTTCGCTTAACCTTTTCGCTTTTCACGTCGCACATCAATTACTGCCGATGAAAATAATTTACATGGATGTCTCATTAACTTGTGTGTGCAGTCTGCCACGCAGGTGGGGCGTAGTTGTTGATTTTACATGGCAGCCAACAGTGTTAGTATACATGTCATTGGTCACATGACCGCAGGTTAAATTTGCAGCTGCAATAGCTGACCTCCGAGTGGTTAAGGTGGTCACACTTTACATAATAATAGACTTTTACAAATTCAAAATGTCTTTGCCAGTTGATTAGTAAGTGCTATTATTATAATAGTGCTATTACCATTATGTGTTTATTGATTGTGTATTCATACCTCATAAGCGATGACTTAGGGATATACACACCCACACTATTCATACTCTCGTAAGTCAAATGTATGGTAGCTAAAATAAAAGCTAGTTTTTGGCACTCTTTTTTTCAATAAGAACTGCTGAAAAATATAAAACCGATGGCAACAAACTGGTGTCATTTGCTTCATGCAACTTAACAGGTGAGTCTGATGCACCTGCCTCTCTGGGGTCCTTTCCCTCCAGTGAACATCCTGTGATAATCCACTCAGAATATTACAGTGCCTACAAGCTCTGAATGAAAAAAGAAGGGAAGGGTGTGTATTAAAAGAGTGACCTTGAAGTGAAGGTAACCCAAGTGGCGCGATCAAAGGACCCCTTGTTCACGTTCTCCTGAGTCAGACACATCTCCCGAGGTTTTGCATAATCACTGAGCTTAAAAACTCCCGAAGGGTGGGAGGGATTCTCACCTAATCTCAGAGCTGAAAATGTGTTCCTGTCACCACCAGCGCCACCAACCCCCATGACTGAAATAATAAAACAATTGATAAGGTCATTCGGGACTCTTTTGTCACCGGTGAATGCTTTTAAGAGGTAGTAAGAGAGAGAGAGAGAGAAGGAGAGGAGAGTGGTAAGACGGCTTTCCCCCCCCCTCTATCCTTTTTTTCGAGGCGTACCGGCAGTCAAAGGGAGCTCATGCGAGTCGGCCGTAAGCGAATCTTGCACCTGATGTCCACATCAGTTTCATCTGACTGATCACCGTCTTCACTGGTCCCATTCGATGAGCTGCGGAGGGGAAGGGGCCGCCTGCACATCACTGCCAGATGGTGCAACCAATTCGTACTTGGCAAGGTCTTCCCTTGTGTTTCATTTCCTGGTGATTCATGGGGGCTGTCTCTGCAGTCTGAACCCGTGGTGGTCAAAGTGTGACTTTTTCTTGGCTTGGGTGACACACAGTTCTGTCATCGGCATTGACAAAAATGACTGCAGACTGCATAATTTAACCAAAGCAAAGCAGACTTTACAAAGTGGTAACTGATTAACCATCATAGACGAATCCAACAAACTCTGTGTGTGTATTCTATGTATTGAGCGATTTCATTATGTATCTTTATGTATGTATGCTCTGTGTATACATATGTACGTGTATGTATTTGTGTATATTGTCATCTTGTGGCGCCGCCATTACTTGTGTGTTTACACTCGGGACGTCTCATAAGCATCCCGACTAGTCTTGGCTATGGTCGGGTGGGTAAGGTTAAACAGTGATCCATGGCTACGATAAAGATAGCCTGTTAGCGGACTTAGCGATTGCTTATGGAAGTAAGTAGGAGTAGAGCAATGGGGGCATCATTCATGTTAGGCTAATATTTGCTATGATTCAGTTGTAACTGAAATTCCTTTTTTTTTTTTTTTACATTTTCGAATGTGTTGATTGTCTAAATGAGCAACCTGTGTGATTTTTTTTTTTTAGCATTTGAATAAAAGCTGAATTCATTCATTCTTTTGTTCTTTGGTTTGTTCACTTTATAGCAGTAAACAGGAATTCTTCATGCAGCAGAGGCTTACATACTTCACATTCCTTCGACAGTTTAGTTTTAACACACACCATTAGAGCAGTTGTCTACGACACAAGTATTCCCACTCGACTGCGATCCTGTGATGACAGCTTGTTTACTTGCGGTCAGTTTTGCAGGAGTCGTCGACACATTTGAAGTAGAAGCTGTAAACTATAAACGCCTGTAAGGTTTGTGGTTGCCGGGCATATAAAGCTTTCTGTCCATCTGTCCCCCCCTTGTTGACAACTTAGTTTATATTGATCCATGGCTTGTCAGCCAGAAATATTGGATGCCAGGACTGCGGTCTGGATTTTCGACAAGGAATGCGATGGAATATAAATGTAGAACTCGCATTGTTTGCCCCCAAACTCCATCCTGTCACTCATCCCACTTCACACTTATAATGGAAGGAATTCTCTCTCTCTCTCCCTCTCTCTCTCTCTCTCTCCCTCCTTTGCACCAAAAAGGCGTTGGTGGTTTAGTTTACCACTGCATTGTTCCGCAGTCAAGACATCACAAAAAGAAAGGTTCTCGGGGATTCCAAGTTCTCCACGTGAAACAGCGATCAGGAACTGAGGGCCACGGCAACACTGGTAGTGGCAGGAAGGCCTGGGATTCTCATCAGCCAGCTGCCGTGACAGGCTGCCATAGCTGTCAGCGGCTATAAAAGAGCATTCACCAAGGTGAGGCAGGCTCCCCCTCATCCAGTGCTAATGGGACCGTCAAACCTTCAGAACCGGGAAGGAAAGTAAGTAGCCAGGGTTCCGCTGCACAAAGGAGACCTCATCACACATGCAACACAAACCCTCCAGTGAGACAAGGAGACCAGAACAGAGAAGTTGTGACAGTCCTCACTTGAATGCAGCAGCCTGCTGGCCTTAAATGGCTCTTGGTAAAGCTTAGGGGGAGGGGAGAAAATAACAGTTTGAGGCCATATGGGTCCAAAGCCAACTTGCAAATTTGCACTCCATTTGTCCGCCTGGCAGAAACTCATGTTATCATTGAGTTTCATTGAGACTTTTGGTTACAAAACCAAAAAGACTTTGATATGCACTCCGATTTCTAGTGTTTACGCCATGTAATTGACTCACCTCGACACACTGTTCACACACCACTGTCTCCAGTGCTGATTCTTTGTGGGTCTGCAGCATGACTAACCTTAACACTGCACAAGTAGCATTGACGTCATGCATGTCTCGCTTTTTTTTTTTAAGGCCATAAGTGATAGACGTCAAATATGTTCCAGCTGTGCTGCCTGGTTTCCTGCTGGTTGACTAGCATGGACAGTGTTTTCGTAGTAGCACCAAGAGATTTTCATTTTGTGTCATTACAGCCTGGGTTGGTTCAAAATCATTAATTTGAATTAATTGGTGCAAAAAAAATATTCACTAAATTGGATTTCTGTGTAAGCAGTTGCATATCAAACTTTGTTCTAATTAAAACTGAGCTTCTTACACATGAAGTTCAGAGGTGTTGCTGCGTGCAAAGCAGACCCATTCCCCCCCCTTCCAAATGTGGGTTGAAGAAACCATCACCGAGATCTTTTTCTCATAAAGATCTGAAAATTAGTTAGTTGCTAATGCCTTAGGTATGAAACTGGTCGAATAAATCTAATAAGAGTGGGCCAGCAAAGCAGCAGAGCACAGCAGCCCAGCACACAGGAGGAGGGTGACGCTTCCACTTCCCTTTCATGAAATTCTTTTCCAGTGTGGAGGGTTAGAAGAAAAGAGGAGAGCAGTTGTAAGCAAGTGATGAGTTCAAGTGTTTTATTTCAACCTCCAACAACAAACATTTTTGATCCCCCCCCCCCCCAGCTACTCACAGTAAAAACTGCTACATGAATGAACGTCAGAGTAACCCACAGTTTCCAGTCAGAATGTTTGGTCATTCACTTTCCAAAAGTATTCCGTCTAACCATGAGAACAGCGCTGTGCAGCAGGTGAGAGTGATTTCTCCACGTTCGGTTGTCTGAGAAACAAAAAAAGAAATGCAACTCAGATTTAAAGAGGAAGCACAATGACATGACACCTGCTACACAAAGTGGCTATACACACCTTACAGCAGCTACTCCCGTTTTGTCTTCGACACAGAGTTGGATAAACTCAGACTTGATAGAGAATCTGTGTTTCATTCCACATAACATTGGAGCCAACACATTTGCAAAGTCATTCTCTCGATCAGGTTGGATGAGTTTCCATTTAGGAAGAGTATTATTGATGCAAAAGAGAACACAAAGTTTCTAAACATTTTCACTCTCGACTGCTCATTACATTCATAAGTTATTCTGACAAATCTCGCTTTTATAGGGAAATAAAACTTCTAAATTACACGAAATGCTATTGCAGGTCGAAACAGAAGAAACTAAATGTGGCGTGAACTCTGTGAAAGCTTAGACAACGCAGCAAAGAAACTCGGAGAGGATTAAGTTAGTTTACTCACAGGCTGTTTTGTATGTCTAATCCCAAACTTAGTATGCAGCTTAACCTTCCAGAAAATTATTTTACACAAAACATTACTAAGGGACCAGCCTAGAATACAGTCTTGTTGGCTGCGGAAGCAAGCTGCTGCAGGCGGTCAGTCTCTGCATGCTGTAAATCATCCTTATTGCTGGATTGTCTGAGGTGCTGCAGTGAGAGTTTTAATGAAACAGCTTATTCTCAACTGTAGCTCATCTGGTACAACTCACACCACTCTTTAACCATTTTCAGGGTCAAGTTACCTTAAATGTAAGTATTAGACTAAACTGCTAAATGCACTGTTGAAAATGTACTCATCTTTTAATCCACTAACACGCCACGGGTTTACAGAGAGTGGTCAGAAAATGAGACAAAATATCCCCCGAGGGTTAGTTCTCTGGGTGAAAATGCTTTGTTGATGCCAGAGGTTAGAGGTGATTGGCAAGACAGGTCCCTGATGCCAGAAAGAGAAGAGGAACTCAAATAACTACTTGTAACAACGGAGGCACTCAAAGACCATCTGAACACAAAACAGACTGAGCGGCCCACATCAACAGAACCCTCCACTGCTGGTGCCATTCCTGCCAAAAAAGGCTCACTGAAGCTGTTTTTTTTTTTTTTTTTTTTTTAAAGTAAAGTATAATTAAACCTGGTAGTGCTTAAGGAAGAGCTTAGCTTGCAAAAGTGTCCATCGTGTCAGGCATTAAAGTTTACGTTACAGGATGCCTTCCACCTTCTGAGGCAGAAAAGTACAGATACTTTGGTCTCGAGGTTTTCTAGTAGATTTGCAATTTACTCACATTGCCGTCCTGAGAAGACGATGATTTTGGCTTGAGTAATAGAATCTTGTCTCTGGATGAGACAGATGAGCTGTTAAACAGAGCTAAGCCTGCACCTTGACTTCAGTTAGTGGGAATGCAAAACGTGGAACAAGGAATCAGGCAAACATGACTTTAAGCAGCCAGGTTTTCCCCCACGGACAAAGAAGCCGCAACACAAAAATCCAAAGCAGCTTTGTAGCAGATTAGAATTTCAATTGTAGCAATGACAAAAAAAAAAAAAAGATTGAGCAGAAGGCCAACACACTAATTACTTTTTACCCTGAATCCTTTCGAAGAGTCAATCACACCAAAGGCGCAACAATGCTAGATGAACAAACAAATCTGTTCTGACACAAAGATACTATAGTGTCAGTGTTTCCAATTAACTCAAAGTCAAAGTGCAAGTGTGTTGTTTTATTTTCCTTAAAAAAAAAAAAAAGAAAAAAAGAAGAAGGAAGAAGCTCTTTATTAATTGGATATTTTTCTGGTGCCAAAATGTCAGGAACATTATAGAGTACCAAAATAACTTAAAGACATAATAATAATAAAAAAAACACACTCTAGTCAGCTGAAACCCTCCCACGTGGAAATAAACTGCCAGTGCTCTACCCAATATTGTTATTAAGCTGGAGTGAATATTGGGTCGATACCAAAATGCTGCAATGACGAGCCATTTTAAGGAAGCTGGCATGAAGGACATCGCGTCTGGGCACGGTGAACAGTCCAGTGACGGACGCAGCTTCAGGCCCTGTTCAAGAACCAAAAGATGAATCATTTAGAGGGATATTTTTCCTTCTAGACTACCAGGCCACACTTCTGCTTCTGTACTCTCAGAGGTTAAAAATGACTTTGGCTGTTTCTCACTATGCAAACCTGTCTGGACTTTGTGATCTCGGGGACCTCAGGCCGTTCAAGTTGTGTTCCAATTCCAAGTTCATATCTCAGTAGATCTGGAAGATTTGGAAGTGCTGGAAGTGATCCCAACACGATGACCTAATCATGTTTATATCGAGGGCAGACTCTCGTCTTGGGAAAGCGCATGACCCACAATGTATCTCCTTCCTATCAGTGGAGATAACAGAAGAATTGTCCAACAAAAAGCGCTAAGCAATTTGTTTTCTAGCTGTGAATGTTGGAGGTAAAACCTCAAAGCTACAGTTGATTTATCAAGACAAAGCCTACATAAAAAAAAAATTGGCTTTTGGGCTACCAAACATCTCTGCCTGCATAAGCTCATGTCGTCAAGAAATAAAAGGCATACAGCAAGAATGAAGTGGACGGTTTGGAGAACACAGGGACAGTTTCTAATCAAACCTCACCTTGTGTACTGGCATTTAGATTTGGCCTGCATTAATGTGACTTCATAAAACGAGTTGCCATCAGTATATATTCATAAAGGCTTACACTCCAGTTGGCACGTCAAAGACAACCGACACCTGCTGATACCGCCAGCATTTCAGGAATGAGGAAAACGGATGACGCATCAGCGATGTCTCCGTATTGCCAGTTTTCCCCGCATGCTCGGTTCGATGGCCTCATTTGTATTATGCAGGATGCTTGTTGTGCATACGGTGGTGACAAACCCCCCCAGAGTACCACCAGCTGTACAACATTCTGTGTGCCTCATGACTTGTCCACAACACAGATTAGAACACTGCAGGAGAGGAGGTTTCTTTAAGGAGTTGAAAACTTATTCTTGGGTGTGAGGACACGTAAACATCATTTTTTTAAAGCCCTTCCTTGTGGACTGGCATGGTTTTACCTTGAAGCCGTTTCTGTACTCATGTATTTTTAGCAGTGGTAGCTGTCTGAGTGCAATATACTCCTGGCTATTTGGACAAATAGGCCTCAAGATCTGGCCACATTGACCTTTCATTGTGAAATTGCAACCACATATATACACAATGGCTCAGCATCATCTATCCCAAATTGTGGAATTCTGTTTACAACAATATTTTTGGGTCCTGCTGCAGCTCTCAACTGGTTATGAAATTGCCCCTTTTTCATGCTGTGGCCAACTGGGATATTTGTACAAATAAAAAGCAATGGTTTTGTATTGCCATAGCCTGTTTGAGATTTTCTTTAAGACGCTTCGAACAGTAGGGCTGACAGTTTGTCTCAGGAGAAAAGACCAATACTGAATAGAGAACAGTAAATACAGACAAACAGGACTTTTAGCGTCAGTGGATCCATGACTCAATCCTCTTTGCAAACTCATTTAGTGAAAAAAGTGGCTCCTTTAATTGCCAGATATGTAAAATGTGTTTTGTTTTGTTCTAGAGTGCACTGTGAGTCGTCAGGCACAAGCGGCCAGAACAACAAAGACCTTGAGGCACAAGGTGGTGGCGGTCATATTGCTTTTGTCCAGAGTTTGCCCCAAGAATAAACACAAAGTTCAGTCCAGCAGGCAACAAATGACAAGAACAAAAGTCATCAAAACAATATTCACGGGAGTGCTTCAAATGGTTTCATAAAAATGTGGAACTCCAGTCAGATCCTCTTTCATATCCTAAAGTCTGTTTAATTTCATATCCACAATGTTTTCCCTGTATCAGTTTGTACTAAAATAATGTATAAATATAACATATGCCTCCTCCACCCAGGACACTCTTTTTGCCTCCGTTTCCTGCCTTCGCCCATGCAAAGCTTCACCGATAATGTTTAAATGCATAGCAGTGCTTCAATGCAGCTCCGTATTCTGATGAGAATATTTCAAGGCATTTACATGCACGTCAACCAACAGGAAAGTTCCTGTGTATTAATCAGTGTATTCTGCAAGTGGTGCACACTACCTGGGCTGAACGAATCACAATGTCTATGCAAGTACATTTTATAACTGAAGAAATGAATGTCTTCTCTTGTGCAACTTTGAAACCACAAAGTCTGGTGAGAACATACAACTCATCCATAACAAAAACCGAGTCACTCACCATAGTACTGCGGTCCTCCCTGAACCAAAGAGCAACTACTGCTTGCTTAACCAAAAACTTAACAAAACAGGTTAAAAGTAAAAAAAAGTCAATGATTGTATGAAGTATTCTTACAACTTGGATTTTTGAAAATGTGCAAACAAAAACACTAAAAGCTTGAAAGAACCAACATTAGATCTTCAAGCCGGCAGCATGAGGAACATCTTTCATCAAGATTTCCCAAACAGGCAGGTGAGGTTCCTCATTGCATCAACCAAATCTGTCAGGCATCAGAAAAACATTCAGAGCCAATCCTGCCAGACTAGACACGGGAAGAAGAAAGAAGAAAAAAAATCTGTTTCAATAAAACACTGGCTCTGAGGGGTATTTCAGGTAGGGTTAGGGTTCCACAAACTCCAACTCTGAACCCTCACTCGGAGTTCACCTACTCTGCCCTATGAAAACTGGGTGTCTGGTTCCAGAACTACTGCTTTGAATTATTTCAATCAACTCTCGGTATGTGCAGCTTGAGTAAGGCACCTGCACATCCACAATGAAAAGCCACCGTCAATGGAGCAACAATACCTTGAGGCACCATGGCAACTGTCAACAAGGTGAAGTCAATGTACTTCAGCAGGCTGGAAAAAAAAAAAAAAAATAATACGCTCAGCCAGTCAATTTGAACATTTTGTTAAAAATACACAGCTGCAGTAACAAAAAAGTGCCATGAAAAAAAAGGATCTTGATAAACTGTGGTAGCTCTTTTAATTTCAAACACGCAAAGCTAACCGGAACGTCGAGCAGGAAAAGAGCAAGAGGTAAAAGTGCCAAATCAAAGGGTTGACACCTTGATAAAAGTGCTGGTAGGTAAAACAAAACAAAGCACAGCCCAGGAGATCAATGAATTATTCATAGCAGTCACAACCCTCTTGCAGAATTAGATATGAATGCAAAATGTCAGGAAAGGGCAGAGATTAGTTCAGGTCATCAAAATCATCGGTAATAATTCTCACTTTCATTCCTCTAATTTATACATTGACTTGCTCTTCCCTTTTGGAGCTGCTTAGGTGAACATGGCATATTTGCGTGTGCCTTCAAAGGCTGCCCCAGTGAGAAGCCGAGCTTGGCACAACTACCTGTGAGAAGAAGAAGAAGAAGAAGAAAAAAAAAAGGAAGTCTTACTTGGAATGCCAAAGGAGGAGGATTGCAAATTTTGCCAGATGGGAGAAAGAGGAAACACACCTGGCACAGGAGCTGAAATCAATTCTGTCTCCATTCTCTGTGATGCTGTTTAAACCTGGAGGATGAACAGGTGCTGACTGGCACATGCCGCTCAGAGAAACACACACACACACACACACACACACACACACACACACACACACACACACACACACACACACACACACACACACACACACACACACACACACACACACACACACACACACACACACACACACACACTTTTATATTACAGGCTTATTTTTTGTGATGGACAGGTTTCATTACTAAACCAACAGTGCCACTGTTGTGGCCGCTGTTGCTGTCCAACATCACGCATTCACGGTGCATCGACACAACACTGCTGAGTCCCTCCAAACCTTCATTCTCTGCAAGAATGGAGACATAAAACTGAATTCTGTTGCGCCCCGAGTTGTTTCGTGGCATCCTCCCCCACGATGACCAAACTTTTGTTTTTGTTCAAGCATGCAAGTTCACACTACACATGCTCGAATCTTGTTTTGCGTTTCAACCCTTCAATATAATAAATGTATAGAAATGTAAACGCAAGGGTGAGTGCAGTTCATCATTTTATCAGTGTTTATGCTTCATTTAGGCAAAATACCGCTGTATGGGCCTCCTTGTTCTCACAGGGATTTGTGACAAGGGTTGTTCAATGATGCAACTATTTTAGTAGCTCTGGCTTGAGAATTTAGGGGAGAAGTGGCGAATAATCAATGCCAGCAAAGTGCGTCAAATAAAAATTATTATTATTTCAACATACATGAAGGTACAGGTGCAAAATGAAAGAAAGAACAGACAGATTTGCATAAACCGCCAGCCTCTCCACCTGACAACATCCCAGAATATCCTGCATTAGCCGGCTACCAAAACACGTCTGACAGAAACGAAAGAGTACCCGGGAAAAATAAATAAATAAATATGTAAAAAAAATCCGTGGCATGTCTTGTGGCAGAGAAGGCTGGGGATCAGCCATCTGTCTACCAAAAACCAGCTGCCGTAGCTCAGTCAGCCTTGCAACAAAGTGCCTCCTAAGAGACATTGGCTACACGCCAGGGACTTGGAAAGAGTCCTGAAAGAGCTCCGTGAAGAAAAAGAGGTACTTAGCCTTGGTGTTTAAAAATAAAAAAATAAAAAAGGACAAAGGTTGACCAAGAATTTAGGTCTTAAGCATCCTAATGTCTCAGCCTCACTGCAGCTACGGGAGGGAAGAGGTGGCCGACCACTGCCACACCTCACCGTGTTTGGTGATTAATTAGGGGAAAAGATCAATGAGGGACGTCTCAGAGCTCGAGACCCTGTAACCAGCTTACACAGTGACAGATGTCTGCCGGAAATGCCAAAATGTTTCCGACAGTCTTAAAATAGGCAAAACATCACAAAATATCTGATTTCTCGAAGTCAAAACAAAAAAAGAAAAGAAAACTATTGTCGGTAAAATTGTCTTCATCATTAAAGTGATATAATGAATTATAGAAAGCTATGCATTTCACCTTTATTTTGTCATTTGCTGAAACAGTGTGGAACTTTAAACAATATAAATGTCACCATAACAAGCTGCAATTGTTTCAGCTCATGCTTAATCTCAGTTCCCTTTGTAAAATACACTGTTTGACTTTGGGAAACAAAAGAGAAGCCGTGTGGGTCGCAGCGATGTTCCTCAGGGTGGAAACAAGTTAGTTAAAAAAAAGTTAGTTAAAAAAAAAAACAAAACAACAAAAACAAGAAACAAAACTTTAGAGTGCATTGATTGGAGAGGAGAAAATATTACTTGCAACTCTATCAGAGAATGATGAAGTCACTCTACTGACGTACTTCATTGTCATTAAAATATAGCACCATTACGGTTACGTCAGGGCACTTTAGATCGTGCGCTCGCGAGACTAGGCTCTTCCAACCATTTGCTCCGAGCATTTAGGAAATATTGCATCTAGCACGACAAGTGCAAGAACACCAAACAAAACATTTATTTGCGTTTTCAAAGACAAAGCCGAGTTTTCATGAATAATTCATCACCACTACGATATTGTTTGATTGTTTTGACTGACACGTACGGCCCAGGCTTAGCTATAAAAAATAAGGATGACTGAATATAACAAGTTGTCCTGGTAACAAAACTGGTAAGTCACCGCAAAATCCCTGGATGGCTGCAAGGATTGAATTCCAAGCCAGGAGGCAATCTTTCTAGAATTATTATGAGTCATAATGACACCAAACACAAGTGGCTGGTCAGGAAAAGCAGGAAGAATTGTGTAGGGTTTGCGTCTCATGAATGCAAGAGCCCGAAATGACTTTCTCTGGCATTCAGCCCGAGAGATAGGGTGAGAATAGAGGAAAAGAAATAGAATAAAATAGACCTCCATTAGTCCGGCGTGGCGAAATTGCCTGTTACAACAGCAGCGTGAATTACAGGTGGACATATGGAAAGAAGAAATCAGAAATAAAAGTAAAAAAACCAAGCAAAAACAAAACTGACTAAACTGTACTCATACTACTACTCATATATGCACTTTCATTGAGTCCGGTGCAGCCGGTAACTGCAAGCAGTGTTTGTCATGGAGAAGCCCAGCTGCAGGAAGGACCTGTGACGCCTCATCCCTTTCACACACTCTGGGTAGAGCATCGTCAGCGATGATGTGAGGGGTGTGGATGGAAGAGGTTCATGACGGAGGACAGCCTGGCTGGCATCCACCTGGCTGGCATACACCCCACCACCTGCACACAGTCCACAGTGCATCCCAGGACAGAGCTGCACCTCTCGATCTTTTTTTATTCCAAGCCTTCCTGTCGGTTGCCGTCACGCTGTCAGTTCACCGGCATTCTTTAATAAAACTCACACTATCACGGCAAACCCTAAACTGGACTTTGGGACTTTACCTTCTACAAATAATAATTTACTTTTGTGTTCTCAGACAAGAACATTTGCTCAAGGCGGCGACGTTGAAGGGTGTTTAAAACTAATGGCTGAGGATAAGCGGAGATTTGGACAAATTATGAGTCACTGCGGTGTGAATGACGCACGCCTAAGGTCGTCTGAGGTCACCAAGTTGGACGTTGACAAAGTAGCTTTTCTGACCCCATCACAAATTTTTCACCTTTTTATTTCTTATTGCCAGGGTGCCGTCCCAGTAACTCAGGAGGCTGAATATTCTGAAGCCTTTTTTGGGGAAAGTCTGGTCTAGTTCAGAGGAACAGCATCCATCACACCAGGGATGGTGTAGCCCTCTTATCGAGTAATATAGCTAAATACTGAATAGCTTAATGTGGAAAAGCTTCCACCAACTGATGTCCCTGTTGTCATGAATTATTTTTTTTTTTCTTACAAGAGCTAATTTTTCTTCAAGTGTGTATAAATGTTTCAGTATTTTGTCTGTTTTTTTTGTTGCTCGTGTTCAATGGTTTTGATTTTGGTTTAAAATCAGTTTTGTTTGATGTTGTTCTTAGATCTGTGAGTGAGTTAGGATTTAATGTGTTCTATGAATGTTGTATACATTTATCTGATTAGCGGGATCACTCACTTTAAACTCAGTTTGCTGCTTTGTGATCCTCACCTATCACTGCTTTTATAAATGTAAAAATAAATAAATAAAATCAGTTGCATTCCTTTCTTATGGCTCCATCTCTGCCACCTTTCCAGTGATCATTCAACTGAGAAAATAGACAAGCAACCAACAACCAAAAAAATTATTTCCTTAATAAAAAAAATAAAAAAAATCAAATGGTCTGCAGTAGCAAGAAGTGCAAAAATGTGTCTCATCTTGTTCATCAGTGTTTAAAGTCAGGCTCTGAGCTGAGGAAATCCTCAGGATTTCAATATATATCCCTATATACCCTCGCCAAGCTCTCTGTAAGGGAATTGCAGAACAAGGGTGAAGCGCTGAACACAATTTCTCCATTCAGACCAAACCGTCAACTGAAGGTGTTGACTTTCTGGAGACGTCCAGACACGTGCGCAACCTCCTTATGTCACCTCCCACTGAGGCTGATTGCCAGCAGCTGAGGAGAGTTTCACAGGTGTGGCCAATACTCCTGATTAGCAGGGAAAACCTGTGACCTAGATTTGGGGTCCTTGGTAAAAGAAAAGGAAAAAGTAATAACTCGTCTTGCTTGTTGTTTAGACTGTGCAGTCTTTTCCAAATGCAGTTGTCAACTTAGCACCTGCCTGTTCTGGTGAGTGCATTTACCCAAAGCCTGTAACTGAGTTGTCTGAATTGCAGTGGATATTTCACAAAGCTTGACTGAAGTCTAAAACCTGCAGGTTGGCAAACTTTAAATGTCTGTTAATGCATTTTATTAATGTATTCATTTATTTATTTTACTGCCACAGCAAATGACGCAGAGTTATGTGCTGTTGACAAACACAGGGATAGGCAATGACACTAAATGCTGTGCATGTATATATATATATATATATATATATATATATATATATGTATATATATATTTTTTACATATACATATATATATATATGTAATTTTATATATATGTACATATATACATATATATATATATATATATATATATATATATATATATATATATATATATATACATATATATATATATATATATATATACATATATATATATATATATACACATTTTAAATAATCAGGCAGCAACACAGGAGGGCTTAATGGATAAACACATAGTTTGCCTACTTATGATGAATGGCCACATTCCACGTTTATTAGCAGTAACCATTTTAATGTCTTTAGAGTTGGATGCATGAAAAAAGTGTGTGTAAGATTGAATGCCTTGTAACCCTGCTGAAGTGTAAATCAATACAAGAGCACAATGCCTGAACCTAAATCTCAGGGTGTGTTGTCTGGCCCATAAAATTCATTGCATAGGGAGCCGTTTACGCACATTTTACATGGAGACAGGCTGTTGATTGCTGGATTGCAAAGTTTCTCAGCTCTGCGATGGGGAAATTTAGAGAGAGCGGCAAAGCACTAAAGAGTTCACTGCCATATCCGCATTTGGCCATAAATCTTCCCCAACTGAATAAGCACTCTTTTTATCCCTCTTCCAAATTCATCATCCTCTCTTCCTGTCTGCGATGCTCACAGCGGCTGCTGTATCCCCTCGCCTCACTGTCTGCCTCCTTCTTCCCATTTAGTGCCTTCGCCGGATAATGAGCGCAATGACAGTGAAAGTTTCATGATCAGCCGCCATCCTATTAGGCTGTTATTGGATCATGTTTGTTTTGGGTAAGCCTCGAGGAAAGACGAAAGCCAGGCTAAACCCCCACAGCAAAGCAGTGTGAGGAGACACACTGTCTCAGCTCTGTCACTCAAAGCCAGTCAGTATTTAGCTCATCACAGATAGGCTGCGTATTCATTACTGCGGATGCAAATCTAAGCAGCCACGTAATGATTTGTGGGTAGGAATGACAGAGGACTGGGTCTAAATTGCGGAATGCTGCAGTTCAGGTGCTCGGGCTGACATTCACCATCACAGGAACCGAAGGTATTCTCTCTCTCCTATTTGATTTCCTAATGTCACTACCTGATAAATTCTGAAATCTAATTATTTTGAACTTGGAAATGTTGCCTCAAAACGCCATCGCTTGGCTCTTCTGAGCCAATTATTTGCTAATTTCCCCGGTTTAAGTAAACGAAATAATGAATCCTGTTGAAACACAGCCCCATCAGGATGAGTAATCTGCCTATTGAACAGATAACTAAGTGGGCCAAGATTAATTAGCTTTTGGCTCAATTTCTTTTCAAAATAAAACACGCAACACAAATATGAAAGATGAGAAACAGGACAGTTATATTAAGTCAAAGAAAGGTCAAGTTATTCAAGTAATAAATCAAGGCCTGCAGAGGATCAGGCATGTCATCAGCAATTGAGTTGGGCATTGGTTAATTTGGCAATGGCCACCAAATGACTCACCATATCAGACCGGAGACACAAAGCCCAGCATGGCGAGCGGTTGACAAATTGTCTGCATCCATCCGACTGACTCTGATCAAACAAATCGATCCAAGAAATATCATGGTGGCCTCAGGATCCCCAAAATTGAGAGGAAGTGTCAACAAAGCTGAAGAAAGAAAGACATTTCTCAAACACTGAGACCAGATGTCAGAGCCACAAATAAAGGGGGATCAATAATCTGATTCCAGGGGGGTCCACTCTTGTGTATGTGAAAATACCAAATAACAATCACCTTTACAAGGCTCCTGGAGGCCTGCGATGGCGTTATTTGAGCAGAAACAACATATTATGGCCGGGGGTTATTGATGTTGTCTGCTTGTTTTGTGCTCAGTTTGCAGAACTAATGGGGTTTAGGGTTCAAAACTAGAGAAAATGAAATGGCATCATTTGATGTTTGTCCTGGCTGTGTGACAGTGTTGGAGCCAGGCTCAGCTCAATCCAGAGACCCATGTGACAATGTCTGAGTCAACATCCACGCCTAGCTCCATTATATTCCTCCTGTGAGCTGGCATCAGGAGTCCTCCTCCCCACGTTTTCGGTCATTTGATTGGATTCCACTTAGATGACAGACTTTTAATCGTGGACTCCCAAATGTCCTTGTTGCCTCCGTACACAGAAAAAAGAAAGGGAAAAAAAAAATGGGATCGGCAACTGGCACTAAACTGTCAGCAGTGTTAGTTTTCTTTTTGTTTTTTTTTTAATAATTATAACTGTATCAGCAGAAGGAAGCTTGTTATTGCTTATATGTAAACTAATCATAAACACAACACAAGCAGATGATTGAGAAATCACCAAACGTTTGGCGATGGGATTTATGCAGTCTGACTACAAGGAGATGTTGTGTTGCATATGCCAGGCACTTTGTCAAGTTCAGGAAATAATGGACAACAGCACATGCTAAGGAAATCGCAAAAAGCTCACAATCACACGAAGATATATGTTGCTGAAGATGAATAGTCTGATTTGCAAGGGAATAATTAAAGTAAAATAAAATGTGATTTTGTTTTCATATTAAGACATTTTTTCAACCTTTTTATGTCTTGGATTTTTTTTTTAACAAATGGTCAGAAATGAACATCTGCCTGATCCTGTTTAATTTGAGACTCAATATGTATTATATCTTACGTTGCCAGTTTTTAATTGATGAATTTGTTTCAGAGCAAGCAAGTGTGTCCCAGAATGTGCTTGCAAATTTATTCTGTTTATTGACCTTGACTGTGACACTGAAAATTGCCTTCTGTTCTTTTCAAGCAGCATTTATTTTCCATCCCAAATGGCAACACGTGTGAAAAACAAAAACAAAAACTTGAACATTTGGAGGGATACTAGAGCAGGTAGCTGCCAATCCTTGCTCACAGACGTGTCCACTGGAGTGGCACCTGAGTCGAGCAGGAAGTGGAACAGGAAGCTGAGACCAGGGAAAAAAACAAACAAAAACAGCACTGACCCGTGACAACAGGTGATCAGCTCAAAGCAAAACATGTTTTTAACACCAAGTGAACCACGAAGAGAAAATCTGGGATTCTTGCAATGAGCCTCGTTCCATTGCTGTTCATTGGTGCCGGATGTTCAACCTGCATATTACTAACTAACACCATCCTCCGCTCCACTGATCTGAAATTACAGTCTGAGGGAAAACCAGCGTGAGCCAACAAGAACGCTGAAGAGGCTTGCCACACGTTTTTTCTTCTTCTTTTTAATTTCACTTAAACATGCAAGCTTGATTGGTCGCCACTCTTCATAATGAGGGTACATTTGGAGTAGAGCTTCAAGTCAGCACTGTGTCTTTAAAATTCATTATTTCTGTTTGTAACCATTTGTAAAGATGTATCTGAGGGATGACCATCAATCTGACACATGGGTTAAAGAAACTTTCCCGTGGCTCATCAGTTTGCTATTTATAACTTAACTAACTTACCTGGATTTCAGTAAAAAGTAAGGTGACATATATTTGTATTTATATGTTTGTGGCTGCACACGAAGGGTGTAGAGTACACATAGAAATAACACATTTCCATTTGGAAATTACTATCTCTGCCCTCTATCAGTGTTTTGTGCATCAGAGGGAAGAGACGTCACATACAAACTAATGTATTTTCACTTTTTGTGGCTAATTGTCACGGTGTTTCTCATTCTTTTTAAGTGCTCTATGACAGAAGGATACTATCCACTCAAGTTAGAATCTATTGTTTGATTATCCTAAAACTATTGTTGTCGAAAGATTCTACTGACGAGTCGATCGAAGCCAAGGAAACTACAGATCAGTCGACTCTCCTCACGTCCATCTCATCGGGTTCTGATGTTTCGTTGCGGCCCCTTTCATTTCATCTAGGAGTCGAGGTTACCTTTGGATGGCAGGCAAGGTCACTCCAACGTTTGATGCGTTTGCTGCATAGAGCTTTTTAATATCACTTTGGGAAAGTTACAGTAACACGTTGCCAAGTGTCTCTGGCCATTAATGTCTGATGATGCCTGGCCATATTAATGTAGCTCTTTTGTGTGTGTGAGAGACACAGAAGGTCCATGACTTTGTGCTCGGTTCAGACCATAAAAGGAAAGGTTAGAGAATTGAAAACGCAGGCAGCACAAGAAAACTCTCACTGATGGAACGCAGCACTTTCTCCAAATAGACGGGAAAAGAGTGAGTGAGGTTGGGTACAGTGATTACAGTGAGGAGGCAAGGCTTGGACCAGAGAGTAGATACAAGTCATACAAACCTATTAAAATTCACAGTATGCTTCCCTGGAAAGCTGCCACGGTATCATATCTCAGCCAGCCTGAATGAAATGAGAGGTGATGACACAGGAGTATTGATTCTCAACATATCTGCATTTTCCTAAAGGACAGGTGCAGCTTATTGATTGACCCTGCACCCCTGGAATAATGTTAAGTGGTGTACAGTGGTCAAGGCCGGGCCCATCTCACAACATAAAATCTTGACAATAAAGAGGCAGCAATTACTGAGTAAGCAGTATTCAAATTAGGCCCCTGAAGCAGCAGTGGAAAATGAAGGCAGGGAAGTGCTGAGGGAGATTCCTCCAAATGGCATGATTACTCTTAATGTACGAGGAACACGCTATGTGCTGCGTCGCTCTGCTTGTGTGACATGGACTGGAATTACACTCAGAAATCTTCCTCCCGACTATGAAATTTATGGCATTTAAAATGCCTCACATGGGAGGAGTAGCCTCCTCCCATATGTTTCTCACATTAGTTCTATTTTGTCAATGTCCCTTAAAGGAAATCAAAGTACAATACAACTGAACAACAATATGCAAAAATAATACCCTGGTGATCAATGCTAATGTTTGCATTGGGGGATTATTATTCTGAAGCAATGTCATAATTATTGATAGTGGTGCCTGGTGAAAAATATCCTGGGTGGGTCTGTGCCTATAGTCAGTTTTAATAATGGAAGAAGCCAAAATACCTTGTTGGTGAAATGGCGTAGATGTGTTCTAGCCTAGCCTAGCCTAGCCTGGACTGCTCCATCAACGGCAAAGTTTGATTGAGTTGATTATAGCAAAATGGAAAACTTCAGTGTATTACCATCTCTGACTTCACCGAAATGACTTTTTTTTTTCCGACTAAACAAAAAGGCATCGTCTTCCAGCAGAGTTAATATGCACCAAGGAGAAAAGTGGATTTCGGTAGCGTCATCGTCTGGTGTAATGACAATCTCCCAAGGCTCAATATGTGCAAAACCAATGAGCTTCCGCTGAACCACTGCTGTTTGTCTGGTACTAAGTTCAAAGAGAGCGGCTCTTATGTGAAACATAAAGCTGATTGAGATTTAAGCGAAATAAAAAAAAAAAACAGTGTCCATATGTGCAGAAGACAATGCACAATAAACAAAGAGTGGATTTTTTTTTCCACTGCGAGGGAGAGCATGTCAACCAAAACAAAAAAGCTTTGCGTTCACACGACTCTAACCCCAATCCTGTTACCAGAATCATGCCACCATGTCCTGTTTCCAACAGAACCACAGTGATTGAACTGCCTCCGACACAGCATTCTGCTAAGCTGTACGATTTTTGGTTCAATTTTATTCATCCAAAGCCATTTAAAATAGAACGAAAGCACTTTTCTTTTTTTCGAAACATCATTTCAGGATTATCGTTGAAAATGTTCCCCTTGGAAACGCAACATTGTAACAGTTTTGGCACCAGATTTCAGGTCTTGTCCATCATAATTTTAACTAACATCAGCATTCATCTGGTGCACGTCTCATGCAATTGACACGAGTTGTTCGTTTTGCTATTTTTAACGACGGTGGCAACCGCATTTCGAATTGGGCAGGAGCGAGCTGAGATTCACGTGCACGTGCGCGCACGCACGGCTTTCTAGGCAAGAGGATAGAAAAGGGCTCCATACGAACAGACAGAGAGGGCACGTGATGTGACACAACACCACTAGAAGCTTTACATACCATTATTTTATGACCTTATATCTGACAATAATGAAAATCGTGCATTGCCCCTCTAAAACGACACCATACTGGACTGCGAAGGAGTCCGTGCTGTGTCGGTGGACGAAGTGGAACATCTGCTGGTCTTCAGACGAGGAGCTATTAGGTTTCTTTGCTGACGGCACGTGGACTGAGAAGCGACGTCACGCATCAACACGCAGACACACAGACGCGCAAAAACTCGTGTATATTTCCATCCCCTTGTTCATTCTCGCCACGCGCCGGCAGAAAAGAAATCTCCCCGTTTTTGTTTTTTTTTCCCTCATAATAATGAAATCCTAAATGCACTTTTCTGCCTCTGCCACAAGATTTTTTTTTTTTTTTTTTTCATACCGCAAAAGTGTAAAAAAAAAAAAAAAAAAAAGTGTTTTTTTTGCGCGCATCTTTTGTGCCGCTCTCATTGTGGCAGCCCTGCATTCATTTGAACTGTGTTTTGCATAACCGCTATCGCTGCAAGTCATTCCATCTGTGAAACTCAAGCGGCATGAAGAAAAGGGAGAGAAGAGAGACGGGGGAGGGGCGGGGCGGGTGGCGAGGGGCGAGGGGGCGAGGAGGGGACAGTGAAATAAGAAAACCGGGTTGGCGGGGGCGGGGGGGTGAGTCGAGCGAGTGGATAGATAAGAAATGTGAATGTAGCAGGGTGGGGGATTGGCTGGGGGGAGGGTCTCATCAGAGGCAAGGGGGGGGGGGGGGGCCGAGCTCCATCACACACTCTCGGACCCAATCGTGGGACTGCGAGGGAGCGAATTAAGTGCGCTATTTATTTACCTGACAATGTTATTATTCAAGTGGAACTGCTTATTGACCCCCAGTGAGTACAGTCGGGGGGCCTCGCCGGCTGAATTAATAAGCAACGTTGCTGCGTACGCCTCTCTACGCACACATACCTGTCTGCCCGTGTCAAAGTGGCTCCCGTTTGGGGGGTGGGGGGAGGATACATGAAAAAACCAAAAAAAAAAACGCTCCGAACAAACCTCCGCCGAGCAGCCGAGCCGAGCGCGCGGCGCGGCAAACTTCAAAGTGACCCCTTGTTAGACCGCCGTAGTGTGACCGACTCTCGCACAGCCGTATCGACTGGAATGGCAGAGCGAGCGGGCGCCCGGGCCGGAGCGTTGCCTTTAATCATCTCTTAACAAGAGCGCTGATGACATGTACCGCGCAGTCTTATCTGTCCTGTATGCCTTCGTGTCCCTGAATAATTCAGTCCGGCGCGGAAGAAGCGAGACGCGAAGCGAGTCCACACACCAGATTAACGCTTCATTAATAAACTTTAGGTGGTTTCAATATTTCAGCGAGTCTGCATTATTCAGTTTAAATATCTGTCCTAATTACTTCACCCCGGGCTGATCAACGAAATTGTTTTTTTTTTTTTTTTTTTTAGCCCCTCGCCCCCCCCCTTGCTCTCCCAGAGGGCATTGTGCCTCAAGACCCAGTCTGCTATAAATAGGGGGCTTTGTGGTGCTTCACTCCCAAGTGTTACCTTCCCTCCGTCACTAATGATCATAAGATCTGGCCTGGCCAATCACACTGTACGCACGCTCGCACAAAGAGGAGCTTACAGAGGGAAGCGTTTGATAGCATCAAAAGAGAGGCAATAAACAAAGAAACGAAGTTAGAAGTGCAAGACTTTTAAAGCGGTAGTCAGAAAAATATGAAAGAGGATTAGGGCCACAAGAAGAGAAGGTAAATTATTACAGTCAAATCAGTTAAAGTTGACATTTCAATTTTGTAAATAAAGTCAACATTTTCATATTAAAGTTGAACTGTAGAGGATAAAGTACAAATTTAGAGATTAAAGTCAACGCTTCAATTTCATCAATTACCTTTAGCACTGATCATTTCATCTGACTGGATTCTTACAAGTCTAACCGTAACCCTAACCCTAATTTTTGCCTTAACCGTAACCCTAATGCCATGCAAGTCTATTAGGGTCAAAAGTCAACTTTGTCCGAGAGACATGGGGCCACTTGCTTTTTATTCAGGAGCCCCCAAAAAACACCCACACCAAATTTGGGGCTTCTAGCGCATGAGGAACCCCGAAACCCTAACGCTAATTCCAGCACTAACCCTAACCCTAATTCCAGCCATATCACTAACCCTACTGCCATGCAAGTCTATGAGGGTCAAAAGTCACCTTTGTCCGAGAGACATGGGGCCACTTGCTTTTTAATCAGGAGCCCACAAGAAACACCCACGCCAAATTTGGAGCTTCTAGTGCATTAGGAACCCTAAAACGCCAACCCTAATTTTAGCCTTTATCTGAATTTTGGATTATCTGAATTATTTGAATTAGCTCATATTTTGGCTGTCAAATGTGGCCTGTCAAACATTGAAAACATAAATGCATCAAATGAATCCCTCGTTTTATGGCACCTGAATTCAAACATTGCAATTCATTTCTCAAACTCCAAAACCCTGACATTGAATATTTAAAGTGCAAATAGAAACTTTAGAACACCACATTTGGAGTCCAAATATTCAATTACTAAGTACAAATATTGACTGCTCAAATATGTTTTTTTTTTATTATTCATTTTCATTTTAATTTAATTCAAATTTAAATCCACATTCAATTGTCAGGCCACGGTGAGAGTCTGCACTGCTTTCACAACAACTCTCACTCTGATTGAAACACAGTTTGTGGTTTGGATGGATGATCTTGCAGAGAGAATAACGGTGACGTGTTCATGTGACACGATGAACTACAAATAAAACTCAGATTATCGCATGTTGTCCATTAGTGCCACACTTTTGCCACAACAAAAGCACATATGTTGTAATACACTTCATATACTGCATATATATTGACTTGGTAATCAAACAGAGAGGAAATGTTTGATCCATATTCAAGTTTAACTACGTCAGAGAAATGGAAAGTTTGAGTGCCTCCTGATATATTACTGTCAATTTTGACACTTTCCTGGGAAGGGGAAAAACAAAGCTCCTTCAGTGGAGGATGTGCGCAAATGTGATATGCTAAATGAATGATGAAAGTGCTTAATGGCCATCTAGATCTAAGCTGTGTTCGTAGCCCCAAGATGAATGGACTAGGTTACATGATCAGGTCGCGCCAAACACTTCAGTATCCAGTGAAGAGGTTCACAGAGGGTAATAGCATGAAGGATGAAAGGAAACAGAACATCAGAAAGCAGCAGGAAGCACTGGTCAATTGAAAGTCCATCTACACACAATATTTGCTTTGAGTGAATAAATCAACACGTATAAATGATGTGGATGCATTGCCCCCACCGAGGCGACTAATTCTTCGACAGCGTTGAAGCCTGAATTTAAAAAGAGTGCGGTGGAGGGACGCCACGTTCACTCTGACATCTGCCGTCTGGATTGGCTCATCTGAATGTGCAGTAAGCACATCAGCATCGGCATCAATCATCAGCATTTAGTTCACTACGCTGCACGAGAGGAACTTGCGTCAATGTCCCCCTCTCTAATGAGAAAATGGTTCCATCTGAATTTGCCTCATAAATCATTGCCACAGTCGCCAAAACAGCTCTGACTTTAAAGTACCTGCGCCCCTCAGGCTGCCTTTTGATAATCTGGCTTGCTTTCAACGCCCATTCCAGAAGCTTCTACTTTTAAGTGCGCCATGAAACTTAGCAACGTCTGGAAGTAAGCTTTTGCTAATATTGATTGGAGTCAGCTTTGCATTTACGCCAGGGAAATAATAAAGGTTAATAATGGCCATTTCCAGATTTAATAAATTCATTTTGGTGGACTACAATAAGCAAGGTTCGGTAAAAAAAAAAAAAAAAAAAAAAGTAAATCCCTAGTTTGAGCTGCACAGGCCTTACAAAACAAACTAGCTCACTCCCTTGTGATTGGCCAGCCGTGCGCTGCTAGCGCTAGCTAGCGGGAAGACGGCTACTAGGTCTACTGCAGAGGTGAAATAATGCCTGCGTTTCCGTTACTCCTAGAATTGTGCAAATCCGAAATATCGCAATAAAAAACTGGCCATGGAAACACTTAAACTTTGAAAAAACCTCTCACATATGTCGAAAAGGTTTTGACGCTCTCATGAGGTGGTTTTTCACACGCATCCATTTAGAGGTATATTGCAAAAGTGTCATGGAAACACTTTTTTTTCCGCATCTACTCGTCAGTGGACGTGATGGACGGGGTCACGTGACGGACGGGGTCACGTGACCAGTTCACTTCAAGTGAAAACGCAAAATGTTTTGCACCTCTATCCTCCTCAAAGCACTGATACCACTAAATAACATTTGAACTATTTTCTCATCAAATTGGCTCAGTCCATCTGTCCAAAAATGGATGAGCTGGCCATGTGTTTGCAATGTCACAAAACTCTCTTACATTTTAAACACGGAGCCACCGTGCAGTTCACCTATAAAAGCCAAGATAAACAAAAAGGTCATAGTTTCATAACTTATTTGCATATAGCCACCCCTGGAATACACACACACGCACGCACGTGCACACACATCATTTGAAGATATTCCCTCAGTTGTAAATGTCATAAGGCCCCCAAGGTGTTTTGTTATTTCATTCCATTTACAGCCTCCTTCCTTTTTTTAGACAGGCAAGTATATTTTTTTTTTCCTCCTCCGTCGCCAAGACCATCTCCTATTGTGGGAATCATTTCAAGGTTGTGTATGCAATTTCACACCACAGTAAGCTGGAGTGTGCTCCACAGTGCACCCATAGGTCTAGTTATGTGGAACCACAAATCCACCTGAAAAGAACGGAGTGTTTTGGTGCCAAAGGCTATGGAGGAGGCTTTTAAAGAGGTGTCAAGCGTAGGCATTGTGGTCAAAATTGTACAACGCTGAAAGTGCTGGAAGGTTTTCGGTGTTAGCGCTCGCTCAGGGTGTACAGTCCTTCATCCCCACTCACTCAAAGATGCACATTTCAGTGAAGTGCACGGCATTGAATTGCTCTCCCTAGACTGTGTTTTGTTCTATGTGGAAGCAATGCCTCCTCATCTATTTCATGACCAGTCATACACAGAAGGCCCTGCTAGCCAAAATGCCAGCTGCAGTTTACACTTTTCTTGACAGATTTCTTTGTCCTAAAGGGAAATGCATTATAACATGGATGATTTTCCCTGAACAGTGCAGAAACAACAGGAAACAACACTATGTTTATTTTTTTCACTCCCTCTAGTTCTTTTCCGCCGTTATGTTATGGTTTATCCATGTTACACATGATATGTTTTATATCATGGGAATCGACCGTTGTCTGATGGGATATAGAGACCCTACATAAATATGTTTAGGGTCCTGGAAATGGCATAAAAAGCACCCTGCCTGACATGCAGACCTGCGCTCAAGAGAAAGTCAATGCTTAAAAACCAGCACTGAAAATGTGTACCAGTGCTCCAATGTCAAACAAGATGGAGGTGCCCTTAAGCTAAGCATTAATTTCCCTACTGCTCCAGTGGAGCTGCTCATTGGCCAGCTATTGAAAACAATGGTTCTTTTGTGCAGAACCCAGGTGTGATCTCTGTGTGCACTGGATATAAATGAGGGTGCTTTCCTCGGTAAAGCCAACCTGCCACATCGGCATCATTGGCCAGTGGTTGCAGGAAATATGGCATGCAGGGTTTCAGTGACAATGAATGGCAACTGCTGTGTTGTTGTTTTTTTGTTTGCTTTTTCTCTGCTGCAGCAGCACATGTGATCCGAGGCAATAGCTCTTGCTTCTTGACCATCGATTCATCAGTGCCCATTTTGATTTTCTCCGCATTTTTCTATTGTGTGCAGGCCACAAGTAGTAAACAAATGCATCTTGGGTTTCTTGATTAAAAAAAAAGGCTATACCAATGAGCAAATAACAGGATTTTGGAGGAATTTTACACATTTCCAAGTAGGCCAGTGAGAGGAACTACAGCTACAGTTCCAACATCCAACCAGAACCCCCAAAAAAAACTCCAGCGACAATGGAAAAACACTTGAAAGTTAACTTTGCAATCTGAGCCAAAATGTGAGGCTACGCGCACTTCCCATGCCTCTCTGCCTGTGGCTTGACAGTTGTTGAGAGCTGGCCTCACGCTAATCACCGTGGAGTACAGTACAGCAGCTTCTGTATCTGCAAACTGGGCCAACCCCGCTGGTTTCCGTATAATCAGACCTCCGCAGGATGTGCACTCAGTGAGAAATAGGGGAAAACATGAGGAGTGAGTGTGAGTCAGAGGAAGAGAAATGAAAGGAGAATGCAAAGGAGAAATAGTTCAGTGACCTTGGCATCCTGTGGCGCAGCTGGAGTCACAAATCTTGACCGTGATTGGTGGCTACAGTCGGATACCTTCAGTATTTTCAGCATGGTGGAAATTAGATGATGCCTCTCTCTCTCTCTCTCTCTCTCTCTCTCTCTCTCTCTCTCTCTCTCTCTCTCTCTCTCTCTCTCTCTCTCTCTCTCTCTCTCTCTCTCTCGGTGCCCGGCCGACCAGATGGGCAGAAAGCTCCTGCTTCCAACTGTTGATTTGTCCTGACACCACTGGGATGGATTGAAGACGGTGCGTTTGTAAATGTGCACGAGTGAGCCGGTGTGCTTTGCAAGCTCGGTGAGCGAGTGCATCAGTGCGATAACGGGAAAGTGGTTGAAAGGCGTTGGGAGCAGCTGCCCCCCCGTGCAAATAGGAAGATGGACGGGGGCCCGAGAACGCCAGCCGCCGATCTCAGCGTGCTGCCGAGCAAAAGGGCCTCTGGATGCGACGGGCATGTTTGCCTCGGCGCATCGGCCATAACCCCGACACCACGCAGTGATCTTTGCAGGCTGCTGTCCATGGATGAGGGGCCGCCGCCGCCCTCCAGCCATGTAACCTACCTCGCTTGGCAGCCGCGAGAGCAGCGCTCAGCAAGGGGATTTTCTGGAAACAAGCGCTGCGCTGCCGGCGAGCCGCGTTTATGTGCAATCAAACAGAAGTTAATGGGGGAGAGTTCCTCTCTTGCAAAACAACAAAACGGGGTCATATCATTGCCGTGCCCTGGGGGGTTTTATGGATGCCCGAGCCACACGCCTGATGACAGTCCTCAGCGTGAACCCTCCACCCCCCCCCCAACACGCAACGTCATGTTCAAGATATCGCATACTGCAGTGAAGGGCACTCTAGTCATGATACTAAATGTACACTGCAGAGATAAAGGACAAGCATATGCTGCGAGTTGTGATAGGACACTTGCTACTCATGGATAAAATGTGCTTTGATTACTACCGAGGGTGTGCAAGACTGGTCAAAAAACAAATTATACATATCTATATCTATATATACGTACACACACATATACATATATATATATATATACACACACACACTTGAATGATCAGTCGTTTCGACTGTTGTTAAAGAACATGATGAAATTTGTTGTGGATTTGCGAGCGCTCCTCTTTAAAAAGCACACTCTGATTTACATTATGATCTTAGCACCACTGTGTTCTTGCTAATTACCCATATTTGACACAGTGAAGATCACAGGTTTTTAAATGAGGACCCAGGACGCAGACGTGTACATAACAGACTAATTGAAACATGGGCAGAAAGTGAGGAGTAATTTAGCAGGATTTCAATATCAATAGATTAAGATTTGTTTTGTATATGTAATTATGAATTCATGAAATCCTTTTGAATTCAAGAGGTAGCATATTGTGAAACAATCACTAAGAGAGATTAGAAAAGCTGCAAACCAGCAACACAGGGAAATCAAATCGAGGTGAAGACATTCCTGGCAAGTTTTTACTTGGAAAATATGAAAACAATATACTGAATTTGACCTTTAATGGCCGTAAAGAAACAATCTGTCGGAACTGTAAAAAGCTAAGCAGTGAGTTCAAGCAGCAATGACTTTCATCTACAAGGGAAGATGGATCCACATTTGCGAGGTGGCTCCATCATCCTCCCACCGAGCTGAACGCAACATGAGTGAACCTCTTCCACACCTCCACCCACATGGCTATAGGGACCACAGAAAGACTGTTGAAAATTCTTCACAGTGTATTTCATTATGACTTCTGGGCATTAGAACTCTTCTCTGTCAGCAGTAACAAACAAGCTGTTGCCGCCCGTCTGCGAATTTACACTGGTCTGTTAAGTGTCAAGTATTCCATTTATACTGTGGTTGACACGATAACTCATACCTTGACACTTGTCCGACCTTATATATGTGTGTGTGTGTGTGTGTGTGTGTGTGTGTGTGTGTGTGTGTGTGTGTGTAAAAGAATACTGTCCGTGAAGTGGATGGAGAGGCTGAAACCCTTTTTAATCCTATCTCTAAAATGCAGCTGGGAGTGGAGGCTAAAATGCTTTTTTCCCCTCCACGTTTCAATACCGCTAAGTTACAATACACTGCTGCATTATCGTCTTTCTCAAATGAACGCAGTCCCAAAGGTTGACTTGTTTATGTTGTGACAAAATGCCCATGTTCTGATGAGTTGCTATGAGAATGGGCTGGAGGCGGCTGGTGCAACTGAAAACATGTTGTTGTTGCTATTCGAGCGATTAACAGCTGCAGTCTCACTGTTCTCTGTAGGCCTGTGGTGTGAGTACACACAGTTCTTGGAGCATCGCATCAATCTTTCACTTCCTCTGGCTTCTTTTTTTGAAAGAGGTCAACACACTCTGGTCATGAGGTGAAAGGGATTAACTTGACACAGCGGTATGACTGGCTGTAGCTCTCATTATGCTGTAATAATAGCCACAGTTTCAGGCATAGCAGGCTGTAGCGCACTTGATGAAATAAAGTGATTCGGGGGGGGGAATCACAAGACGTAGTTGGACACTAAAGTTTCATATGTGGTTTATCTCACTGCTGGGAGATGTTCTGTAGCACAGGAGCTGACTACTGAACCTTAACAATCTTTGTTTGGGCAAATATTAGAACAGTTGCAGCCAGGTTGAGGGATTATAAATGGGCAGGAACAAGGATCCACGGCACACTTCAGCTCAATCCATAGGGGTTTCATTAGTTTTGTTCCGCAAAAAGAGGATCAGGCTAATTTGCCCCCAACGGCCCGACCTCACTGTTCATTAGAAGTAGCATCACAGAGACCAATTAATCAGCGCTCCTTTAATCTGTCAAACAGGAATAAAGCAGGTATGCTCCCCCTTCACAGATAGATACAGTCATTAGAGGATAGCCCACTGCTTTCTCTCTAAATGGTTTATGCATGCATCCATTACAAACTTTTGCTTTTATCCAGGACCAAGGATGGAGGTGTTTTTTTCCACTTTTTTCTTGAGAAGAATGCCTTGCCAAGGTATTAGCATAAATAAATTATCAATATGGTCGGACGGCTAATTACTTCCTGTCAAGGTAAGAGTCCTCATGCCAGGAGAGTACTTTCTCATAATGCCCTCTCCCAGTGTTAGTGAAAGAATTGCTAGGCGCATTTCAGCTCTTGAAGTTATTTGGCAATGCAAATTCATGACTTGTTCTAAATAATAGTATTGGGAATAATATGTTTTAGTTTTTACACCAAATTTCTGAACACAATGGGCCATAAATTCACTGTTACTACAAAGTGTTTCTTTTGAGCACTGTTTATTCTTTATTCTAAGGCGATTCCAAATGTTTTCAAGCTCCTCTATGCATGATTAGTACAGCACAATTTACTCGGAAAGCTGTTAAATTTGGAAAGTTTTGGTATTGAGTATTGAGTCAAGAGTGCACCGACCTCAAAACATTGGTCTTCAAGTGAATAGCTCCATCAAACTTCAGCCGAAACGTTGACCCCCACGAAACCCAAACAGTGACAGAAAGAACCCTGGACTCCAGTGCCCCAAGAAAGCAAAGGATTTGTATCAGAATTCAAAAAAAAAAAAAAAAATCAGTAATCCATCATGAACAACAAATAGCATGCAATAACAACCGACAAACACAAAAATGCGAGTGTTCAAAAAGATAGGGGTCAAAGAACCAATAACACTTAGAAGAACTTCTAGACTGAAAAGGATGAAGGCAAAGGCACTCAATATGAGATGTCAATAACACCTCAACAAAGCAAAGCTGTCCTCTGAAAGACAAGGTTAGAGAAGTAGAGAGGAATTCCAGAAGGTAAAAGGAAGTCTTTTTTGAATACCTAACAAGTAAAGCAGTCTGAAAAGCGTGGGGGCAAAATGGCAACATCTGTGCAACAGAGCGTGAACATGGTGCTTCTGATACTTCCTGGAAGTGGCGAACGTCCTTGAACCAGAAGAACCAGCCATCCCTGACGACAGGAGCTGAACAGATTTGACACTAAGTGTTAAGGTATGCTGTACATATAGGTAAAAGGTATGTGGCACAGATGCCATCCAAGCCAAGATGCTGAATGGTGACATTTTCACATCAACAATAATACTTATAGACTTTGTCAAAAATATGTGGAACTGTGACACCGTCCCTGAAGACTGGTGCTTAGGACTTAAGATCCAAGAAAGTCTTTTATGTTTTTGTGTGATAAATTTGCATGGATTTTTTGGGGGCATATTGTGTTTTGTTTAATTAGTGCTTACACACTGAACAAATTCTCTATGGCAAGAAAGCGACACATTTTGAAAATTTTCTTTGATACAGATTATTATTTTTTAACTCATTTGCGATTCCGTGAAAGCACCACCCAATTGGCACTAAAAGCACTCAGACAGTACGTGACTTGGTCACATATTGCCGGTTCACATGACGGCTATATATTATATATACATATATACCTCAGGCAAACTTCCAGGTGCAGTTTAGGGGAAATTGACTCCCGCTAATTTCCTGACATGGGGTACAGCATTACACAAAAAGTCCTCACATTATCCCCCTGACACCTGAAACTACATTCAAAACGATCATGCTATACGTTGAGTTCTTCTACAAGGAGACAAAACTCCATCACTGTGGTTGGTGTCATGCTGTCGCACAAAGTTTTCCATGGCGAAACCTCTGCTGTGGTGAAGCAAAATCATCGTATTGCAGCCGAACTGCGAGTGAAAATAATAGTCCACAAATATTTGCACTTGCTGTTGCTGTATTTGTAATGCGTCGGTGTGTAATGGCCTTTACTATAAAAATGAATTGACATCATCATGATTGAGAATTCTCACATTTCTGCGTGGACAGGGACGTCACTATTGCAACTTAATATTTCCAAAAGGGAGGCTGACTAAACAAATCTGTGTGGGTATTTCAGATTGGAACACATGAATTGCAAGAATTTCAGAAGAAATAATGAGTGGATCCTTACCATTGTGACCTTGTCCATCAATAAGAAGCAGGAGAAACTTTATTTCTGCCCTGCAAGGGATGAAGGATACTGCGGTTACCTCACCAAAGTGCCTCTCCACCCATCAGTGCAAGCATGTGGCCACTCTGACATTCATTTCCTGGTCATTGGTTGAAATGGTGACAACAATGTTGATGATGAAAGCTTCGTCATATCTGATTATTGACATCCGGCCTGACGGACAGCGGTTTGAAATTGGAATTCCTACCCTCAGGAAAAAATGATTAGCATCCTCAGTGTCCCATGGGTAAGTGTACTGACCCTCCTCCAGACCTCTTTTCAGTTATTCTGATGATTCTGCTTTAATTTGGTGTATCAGCAAGCACACAGCTCCCCTGGGTTATTGTGTTACACGATGTTCATTATACACAAGAGTTCAGTGTAAAACATAACTAAATACACTGGACTGGATTTGGAGCCTTTCAGGCAGCTCAAGGGGATATATATTTGACAATCTCCAAAAGTGAACAACTACACTATCTAACATACTTCAAGTGAAGCTGAGTAAGACATCCTGTCGGGTTTTCTGTGTGTAATTTTGATCATAAGTATGTATTAAATGCAGACTGCAACTCCATGAATCACTGGCTGGTTTGTTGAATCCAGCAACAGAAACAGCAGATTTCTGCGTCGTTGATAGTTGTTCCCTTGGAAACACAGAAATTGGTAACAGGGTTATGGTAACAGAAGGCAGTCTTCCAGATTTAGGCTTATGGCCAGCATACTTTTAGGTAACATTACCATTCATTTGGAGCATGTTTCAGCTACAGGGTTTGCATGTGTTTTCTGAAACCGCATCGCATTTGCCTACGGTAGGGGCGGTTGCTTCTCGCTATTCATTTTTATAAGGCAGCTGTTCCAATGGGCAGGACAGAGCAGAGATTCACATGCAGTAAAATGCAGATGCTACTCTACTCCAGATGAAATAACACACTAGTGCTTCACATTCATTTTTTATTAACTTATATCTGAGAAAGAGTAAAAAAAATAAAATAATAATAATAATAATTTTGCACATGATGCAAAACGACTTTTCTGGAGCCAGGACTGTATACAAGGGTGTTTGTCTCCTGAGTTAATTGAAACAAGACTGGCAATATGTGACGTCTGTTGTTGAAAAGTGACCCCTGGGTAAATCAGTTTTCAAATAAGACTAGGGAGACAGACAGACAGGAAAACACATGTATGGTATAGGAAGGTAGTTTATTGCAGGCTGGTAGCTCCTTTGTTTGGCCTGCCTCATTGAGCATTTAACTTCATCTAACTTAGTGTTCAGCTTTGAACGAAGGCCCTTTCAGTCTACCAGAGTCTCTTCAAACTGTCCTTGTAGCCTCCAAGGCCTGTGTTTTATCTATTGCCTCTCCTCATGCCACCCTTTTGTTCTGCTATAAAACAAGCAGATGCAACACAAAGTTGGCCTCTTTCATAGTGGGACAAGTGTTTGTTTTGATGTTGTCTCTTTTATTTTTAATAGCAGCTGTCGCTTCAAAATAGCATCACAAGATCTGGTAATATGCGGCTAACCTCAGATCGTCAAAGCCCTAATGGACTCACAACAGACACATGGAACACGAACTGTGGCACAGTGCAGGGCCCTGTCTGAAACCCACACTTCCTGCGATATAATTTATCTACCAAGCTAATTTGTTCCTCTCTGCAATTTATATGATTCATCCTCGTGGATGGCTAACTTCACAGAACTCCTCCATTTTTCCAAAAAAGCAATTACCTGATGTCGTGGTATCTGTCATGTCTCAGGCCGTAACAGATTAAACTAATTTCTGAGCTGACCTTGATGGTAGGAGCCTCGCGTGCATTTAGGTGCTTAGTGCTGAGCTTCTCTGCGTCTTTGTTAATGAGGTACAGCTAATTATGTAAAAGACGTGTCATGGCAAACACACGTGTGTGTGTGTGTGTGTGTGTGTGTGTGTGTGTGTGAGAGAGACAGAAATTGGATATTTAAGATGTAATGTTCAGCATCCATGGTCTTGGCATCCGCACTAGAGGGGGGAAAAAAATAATGGAATTTTGTTAAGATGTAGCATTAAAGAATACACTTAAATCAGAAAATAGCCAAGATTGATTGGAATATTACTGAGCCATTCAACGTTTGAAATTGTTGTTTAAGCGACAAGCAAAGCATTTTGATGAGGATCATTAAGATATTAGCCAAATCAATCCTTCCACCTTTCTTACTGATGGCACTACATATCTGTGAGACAGAGAATTGCATCCTGTAGTATAACCAGGAAATGAAAATAAGCATTGCAATATGCCACGGTAAAATGATGGTTATTTGGTCAATAGCAACTGGACAACGAGGTCCTTCAGGTAATCTTCATTGGCCATTGAGTTAAACATAGTAAAAACAGCACTTTTACCTTCAATTCCTGCTACAATGACCACGTCTCTCGGACCATCTGCAAGTCCATATGGGATGGATAATACAAATCATCAGAGCAGCTCACCTAAAACACCTTTGCTAGTGCTCGATTAATCTCTATTGAAAAATTCTCCATAGATAACCCTGACAGAAGACACTCACAAGTATTGTAAAGAGTGAGCACAATAATACACCACGGTTTGGTTGTGACCAGCTGACTTGATCATGAGTTTATACAGCAGTTCTAAAACCCTGCAGCTTATGCCAAGCCTTGTCTACCGAGTCTATCCCTACAGAGTGACCCTTCTGCAACACTGTTGGGTGCTTGAGTTGGATCCGTCACTGTGAGAAAGTGATGGGCTCTTGTACATTGAGGAGATAGTCATATTTAGAAGAATTTTAACAAGCGACATGTTGATGCAAAACTGAAATCCAATTAAGAAAAGAAATAACAATTGTTTTGTTTATAATGGCCTCTGAATTTAAGTGAAAATCTATGACTATATGTAAGATTGTAAAATGTGACTGGCTAATAGGCTGTGCCTAGTATGAAGCTCTGTGTGGAGGATTTAAACAATAGTTTTTATAGAGGCAGATTCGAATGAGAGTGCTGCCAAATCAACAGTGGTTAAGGCAATGAGGGGGCTCATATTCCGTCTGTCATTACTGCCTTTCCACAGAATCCTCCATTAAAACAGTGTCCTATCGACTCTGGTGTTGGACTTCTTTTCTTAGGGGTCGAACCAAAATATCCCTTTCACTCGGCGGTATACCGGCTGCATTATGCCTGCACTGATCTAGGGAATATGCAAAACATATGCCTTGAGAAACAATGGAACAGCAAGCTCTACATGAGCTGCGCTGGGTCAAGGTCAGCTCCATGTTTGTGTTGTTCTGTTTAATTTTATCCAGCCAACACTGACCTCTGTGTTTACAGTTGACAGTGGATGTAGAGGCCAGTGTTGGCGCCGGTAAACATCCTGTCGTTTTCCTATTTGTGTTTCTCATACTGCTTCACTAACTGGACAGGCAACGGTGGTAAATGATTTTTGTCGACACTGGTGAAAACAGGAATGTCCATCTTAATATCGCACAACTGGCGTCATCGGTGGAGGGGTTCTCACTGACTTCCATTCGTTTGTCATTCAAATGAATGGAAGTCAGGTTATCCTTGTCCAAAATGATTACACTAAGTATCAATCAGCTGTAAATGATGTCACTCCAACGTGCTGATGTGAACCCTCTTAATTAGCATTACAACTGGGATTATGTTAATGCTCTAATGTAACCTTAATAAAATGCACATATTCAGCCTCAAACGGCCTTGAGCTCTGTGACTTTATTCTTCATCTTTTCTCATCCTGATTCTTTTAGGCCTAATTTATCCAGTAAAGGATTTTTTTTCCCTTTCACATTACATTCCAATCTCTTCATGGCATAAATAAGCATGTCAAGTGGCAGTCAGTTTGTCATGCTGGCAAATCTGATAAACCCAAACAATCTCCAACGACGTCTGTGAGGGATATTTGTCAGTCATTGACAATTAATCTCCTCTTGCAGTATCACTGGTGGGGGAATCATTTAGTTACAGGTGAGCCGCCAGGAGTCTCACGTGAGGTAATGGCTCTGGTTTAACTGAATCAAATAACACACGTTAAACCTTAATGGCTTAGGTGTTACTGTCGTCGCTGTGAGAATAGCTATAATTGGATGTGAAGGAGGAATGTTAGCAGTGGCCTTCTGGGTATAAAAGCCTCCTGGCTGTAAGCCCCTGCCCCTGGGAGCGCGAGTTTGTTCCCAGTTCTGTGTGTGTAGAACTGGGAACTTCTGTTGTTCTCATGTTGCCAGAGAGTTTTTGTGCCTTGGTGAGACCAGTCATCCCCTTATCATCTCCAAATAAGTTTTTCATGTTGAATGAAAGTCATTTCACAAGAACTACTTTTATTTGTTTGTGAAATTTCATTGTAATTACAACATTAATCTAAACCTGGTATACTGTATGTACCATACAGAACAGAAATCTATAACTCATTGTTCTTTCAAATTGAACTGAAGCAACGCATACAAATATTCTCTGCAGTAGCCCATAATGTTCCACAGGGCATTCTGCCAATAACAAAGCTATAGTGACATCAAGCCAACATTTAAAAGTTAAAAACACAAATGATATTATGAGCGTGTGAAAACAATTATTTAAAATGAAGAGCGCTTTGCATCTATTCAGACTTTTGCAACGCCCCTTGTGTTTAGGTTGGGGGCTCATTTAGCACTCAGCAGTAGCAGCGGCATTTGGGTGAACAGTTGAAAGAGGTTGACTAAGTGTTCTGATCCTTCACCCATATAAGCCTGACTTCTTTCACACTATCACTGTTTCACTGTTTCCTTTGCACCTTAACATGATACTACCATAATTAATGTACGCATTTAACCAGAAACTAATAATCTATTACTATTGATAGGGACATTTTTTTTAAGCCACTCCTTAAATCCTGCTATTTGCTGTTTCCGGTTAACCTGCCACACCAGAGGAACCCTTTTCCAAAATCCTTGGATTTATCTGAAAACTCATGCAATAAGGAGCCCAGAAAAAATCAGAGCAAAATTTGCGAGTTAGACGGCCTTCTGCCTGCCAATTCCGGGTTGAACAATCAGATTTGGCATCGCTAGAACAACCAGTAACTAGAACTCGAGGGCATCCGTTGGTTGAATCCCAAAATAAGAAGTTGCATGTCACAGCCTCATGGTGCATTAGTGACTTCAACTAAAGTCTTTACAAAACCAGACAGCAAACAGTGTTCAATTTAGATGCCATCATGTCCTCGACTGAGCAATACAGTCTCATTGTTAGCCCCAACTTGTCATTCACAAACCTGCCTGTGAAGGAGCTTGTTTAATATCTGACAAATTGCAAATGACTGACTCCTTCTGTATACCACTGCTTAGATATATGATTTCACGGTTGAAATCTGAGAAGTTATTCGAGGTTAGATTAGAGTTTTGAATATGTAGATATCTTGTAATCTATTTCGAAACGTGTTGCTCATCTGTCAAGTTCAAAATGATTAAAACATATGTTGAATAATGCAAATTTGAACTGCCTTCTTTGTTGAATTTAAGTCTGAACTTTGCTTTTGGTTCTAAACAGCTCAAAAGTTATTTTGAACATTTTGGACTAAGCCCTTGCAGATCACAGTATTTTCTTTTATTACCCCCTGCTTCCTTAATGCTGTTTGGATCCCTTGGAATACAAACAGAGAGTCCATCAGTGTGGAATTGAGTCCAGTCAATGAAAGATAAGACAACAGATCAATAACTGACATCCCAAAGCACGAGCCTGCTAAGTCAAACAGAAAGAAGAAGAAAAAAAAGAGTACTTTGATATTCCGGGAAGGTGCAAACAGCAAATCATCCTGGACAGCAAGTCTAACAAATCTACGTATAGGTTGTTGTGAGGACAATCGGGGTGGAAGAGTCGGGGGGTTTAGTGGGGGTGAAACAGATGTGCTGGTAATTCATTTTAAACACAATTTAGCAAGACCTCAACTTGCTCTCAAAATTTAGCTTGGAGGAGACAAAAAGGCCCCTTATCCCACTTCTTTCTGCAAGAAAATTACTGAACAACATTTTGCGATTCTCAGCTTGATTGACTACTACTCAGTTCAGTGATAAGTGTGAAAATGCTGTAAAGGGTAATGACTTAATACTAAATACCAACAACCTGCCAAAACCAGAGGGCGGTAAATACTGTAGAGTTTAACTCGATCAATCTGAATCGCGCACGTCTCCTGATTCTGAGTGATATTGCAGATTTTTTGCAGCGTGCAGGAGGAGTCGGCTGCAGCGCCATAGGACCTTCCAGGTGGTAAAAGGGGAACTCTGTAAAAACAGCTACTCCTGCTCAGTGGTGCTTGTATCATTCCTCTTAAGATGTACACTTTATCGGTGGCAATGGACCATATATGGATTTATTTCAAAGGCAGCTTGAACGACTAAATGCATTCAGGCATCCTTGAGCTCTGCTTTGCTATGTGACCATGCTGTTCAGAAGCTCTGGTGAAGAGTCCACCTCCACCTGAGTGAAACATATTTACATCAGAAAGTCAACTCGGTGTGAGATGCGATTTACAAGCTAAGTGGGTTGGATCGAGACAATTTAGTGTGACTTTAATGCATACTAGTTTCAGGCATCGATTTTGAAATTAGGCTGCTATACTGTAAAAGCCATAGCAGCAATTTTATTTGAGATCTAAATGGCCTGACATCTATTAAATAGGGGGTTGCAGCTCGTATGTTGCATGGTTAAACACTTACAGTGCTTTTAGACGCAGGGGTACACTAAGTGTCACAGCAATTTTCTTTATGAAACTTGGAAAAACTTGATTTTAAAATGGATGGAATAGAGTGTACCGGAGCCCAACAACTAAAGTTCAAACATCTACTTCCAGGTTCCACTCGTTTGTGGAGTTTGTGCATTCGTACTCCCACAATCCAACAGGATGCTGGCTGGGTTAGTTGCTAACTCTGAAATAACATGTAGGTAGGTGTGTGTGTGTGTGTGTTAGCCTTGTGATCAACTGGCAGCTTGTCCGGGGACGACACTGACAACTACAAGAAGCTTTCAGTGGACCCAAAATGCAGGGTCAATTGTGTTAAACAGTTCAATGGATGATACCAGCACAGGTAAAACATGTTTTTTTGAATTGTGAATTGTGGAAAATCAGTGAATGAAGGTCCAGCATTTCCCTTCAAACATTCAAGGACCAGGCTAAGAACAGCAGGAGAGATTGACCGTATCTATTTATTTTTTAAATGGGTTTTTTCAACAATGAACCATCCTAGGTTAAAGCACTGGAGCTGTCCTGTGTTGGTGCCGTCTTTTTTCCACTGTTGCTTACTTATCTTTTAAAAACTGGGTTAAGGCTGGGTCACTGTGGGATCGACCGATGCAGGCTAGGGTAAATACCTCAAATTATCATCTGCAAATGTAACCACAATGACTTATTCTGATTTTTCTTTGAGTGAGTGAAGCAAGCAAACATCTATCCATACATTTTCTATCACTGCTTCTCCTGCACCTGGGTTCGTGTGGGTCACTGGAGTCTATCCCAGTTGTCTTTGGGCGAAGGCGGGGTTGCACCATGTACAAGTTGGCAGCGTTATCACATGGCAAAAGTAACCATCTGTGCTGCAAAGATTAAGTTAAAGAAACAACATCACTAAGTATCACAGTTGTGCGAGGCACGTTCAACAAGCAGCCTCCCTCACTGAGAGCGCTGAAGGTCGAACTACTGCTGCATAATCCAGTTTCCGCTCACCACTGTGTGCTGGTGGCCGTGGGGATAGGCCCAATCAGTACATTTAATGTTTGCACATAGATATCCATCCATTTTCAATGCCCGCTGCACCCTGGACAAGTCGCCAGTTCATCGCAGAGCCACATCGAGACCAACAACCGTTCACACTCACATACACACCTGTGGACAATGTCCACACATATTCAAACCCAACACAACCCTAAAACATGCACCATAATATAAATGCTGGAGTCAATTTTAATACAGGTGAAAAGGAAGTATGAATCAGTCATTTGACTTTAATTACTCACTGTAGAATGAAATGTAAAATACATGGAATCCACAGCAGCCATTTAATAACCTTCATTCTTTTATGACTTAAAGATGTTTTACCTTGGCATTAACAGCCCAACAGTCAGTAGAATTCAACATTTTAATTTCATGAGGAATTTGATTATGTACAGCTCCTTGACAAAGGTTCTGTGCATAATGTTGACCAGAACTCCAGGTTGTAAACTATTCAAACAGCACATGTCTTTCACTTAACTTATGGTTGGACATTTTTTTTTTTAATTTTTACTTTATGTTAATATTTTATTTTACTGTACTGCAAATGTGTCCTTCATCTTTTCCTCTGGGCTGTTTCCTTCAGGCGTTGCCACATATAATCATATCTCTCTATCCAACTACATTCTCTGTATTGACTTCCCTCACACCAACTAACATCATCTCCTCTTTCACGACGTTCACCCTAAGGTCATGCTTGTTGTTTCTTCCATCTTTTGGCAGCACGTCCTTGAGGCCCGCGCTTAACATCTTATCTGGAGCCTGTTTAATTAGTAATTGCAAAGAACCAGAGAATGGACCTCTCTTTCTTTCTCCGGCAGTCGTTTGGTTTCCACTCTGTCCTGTAGGTCAACAGCACTGATGGTGGTCATGGCCTGCCTGGGCCTCCAATGATTCAGTTTGGAAGTTGGATTATGGATTTGCAAATTTAATTTGGCTTATTCTGGACTGCAAAATGTTCCTAATGAAATAGAATTTGGTTGCTTGAACTTCTGGATCATATTTTTCTATTAAAACAATGTTAATTTCATACTCTTTTGATGCAAATGAAAATAAGGGTACCCTTAAATAAAATGTTTGGAACAGTACAGTTATATGCTAAGAGTTCAAGGATCTGTAATTCTAAAACCTACACAATCCAATGCTCACAGCACTGATTACTTAGCATCTTAGATATAATCAAAGGTATTGGAATGCGTGAGAGTCTAATACAGCCAATAAAACTATGTTAGACTGTAGGCAGCGGAGGAGCAAGAACTTCAAATGGAGTGATGTAATCAGAGGCAATATGTTAATTAATACTAAAGAGACAGGGAGACAAATCCACTTCCCTGCTATCTATCCCTGGAGAGTCTCACAGAATGCATGTTATTCAGTTCAGAAGCAATGCTTTACTTTCTCATTATGCCTATTCTAAAAGTGATTTAACAACGCTCATCTCATTGTGCAGTGCAGCTGAACACATTTGTCAGCACGAGGAAGTGTTGTTGCTTGGATCTCTTGGCAACACCTCCTTGAGTCCCGATCCGTTTAATCAGTAATGTAAAAAGGCTTCAATTTTTTTTTTGAAGTAATGAAGGGAACGGTGTGAACTCCGTTGCCCCCCGTACAAAATACCACCCATGATTAATGTAGGGCACTTCCAAGCAGGTGAACGGTGTTAGTAGCGTATTAGCGTATGACATTCAACAAATGATCTTACAAGGAACTTTTACACGCTGAGAACACGCTGTACGTGAATGCACATTTTTTTGATGGTTTTGATGATTACAGCTTTGAAAGAATTTTGATTAAAAAGGAAAAAACCTATGCCCAGACTCTCAAGGAAGTAAATTGCATTTCTGTTTACTTCCTTCTTCAGTCCTGCTGCTCAACAGCATTAATGCAAATTATCTTACTTATTTCTTTGTGGAAGCCATCGTACTGTACGACATACTCAACCGCATCAGCACAGCAGAGGTGTTTTGTCATGTTGCGTGGTGTTTCACGCCTCCCTCAGAACCATCTGTCCAAGATGTGTGTACATTTGAGTCGTCAAAGCGGTGCTGTTTCACCTGCTAATGCAGATTCACGGCTGAGTCCTGTCCTGAAGTGCAGGTCTTTCTGTGTTGGGCCACGCCTCTGAGCAGTGGTTGTTCAGGGCAGTCCTCACTGTATTGACTGCATAGACCATGTTGTTCAGTTTGTGCGGGGTGTTCTCTCCTGTGGAAAGACCAGTCATTGCCTGAGGGTGTTGCCAGGTCTAAAATGAACCGGAAAGTCGTGTTTTGAAAAAATCCCCCTCTGTTTAATTTTTCTGAAATTAAACAGAGGGGGAAGTTAATGTTTTTTCCTCCAACAAAAGGACCACAGTTTGTCCTTTTGTTTTCTGTTTCCTCCCTGTTGGACGTTAGATCCTTATCCTGTCAATCAATCAATCAAACTTTATTTATATATCACTTTTCATACAACTAAAATACAAGGCAACGTGTTTTGCGACAGTTAAAACAATGCAAAGTAAAAATAAGAACAGAGGAAAGTAGTGATGGGTCCGGCAACACCCATGCGTCGGCGCATGTGTCGAGCTCATAGAGCGAAACCCTGTGTCCGTGCGTGTATCGCTCTTTTTCTAAGGAAGCACACCTGTCACCTGTCAACCGGATGCATCTCAGCTGAAAAGAAAGAAAGAAAGAAACCCTCGCCCTTCAAGCTGTGACTTGGAGCCCGAAAAAAGAGAAAAGTGTGTTGATCTCATGTCGGCTAGTAAAGTAGTAAACCTCTTGCAGCTATATCTACAGTTGTGTACTTGTATTCCAGTGTCCTCGGGTGCCTTGTGAGCTGGCATTCTCCAAATATTGGAAAACTTGCGCCCAAGAAAATGAATCGGTTAAAAACCAAGACACTATAAAAAAACTTTTAAATCTTTTTTAAAGATACATATACAACGCCTTAATACAAGAGATCGTTTATATCGTGCAAATTGCACGAGAGGTCAAGAAACTTTTTTCCAGTCGCTGTGAGTGAAGCCTAATACCTTTCCAGCTGTGCAAAAAAAATAAAATAAAAATGGAACCTGTTTTGACACTTATTTGCTTTACTTAATTTTTTATTTCCTTTTTTTCTGACTACACCCGAGAGTTTTACCCACTTTTGGTCCTTCCACCTCAGATGCAGAAAGGTAAGAGTAATTATATTTAATGAGAGTTTAGCCGTGGAAGGTCCTGGATCAGCACAATCCACAATATTAAGCCAAAGGCCACGTTACACAAAACACATTGCTTTTCTCTTGGGTATTTGGGTACATTTTAGAACAAAAAGAAAAAACATGATTAAATTATAAATCATATTATCTAAGACAGCACTATATGTTTAACTTTGTTTAAATCAAACAATGCTTTATCCTTCTGCGGGGCCTTCCCATGGTGTCCCCACACTCATGTTAATCTCAAGATTATCCCCGTACTTATTCAGCCTTCGGTTGCACCGCCGCCGTATCAGTGCGCTTTCAAATGGATTTAGGCCCTGAGAGAGATTGCAGAGCCCCTTCCTTTAACTCCTCTCTCACCGCCCTGCCGGCGCAAGGGGCCAAGCAATTAAACTCCACGTCGGAGTGAGGTTATCTCTGTGCCCGTGATACGAGTTCAACAAACAGATTCCCAGAGCGGCCCCCTGTAAACAAGGTGTGCCACGAGATGTTTGCTGCCGCCCCATAGGAAACTGCTATCAGCGCACGTATGTGGTCAGAGAACAACAGTCCCCTTCCCCTGCAACCCAGAGCCCACCGCCACCACCCACCCTCCCCCATGTTGTCACAAACAATGCGGATTAACCTCTGCAAATATCGGCGGCTGATTAAGTGGCTCCGGTGGGTCCCGCTGCTGTTTCAGGTGCTGTCTGTTGTGCTAAAGGCGCGCCAAAGGGAAAGTTTAAAAAGATTAAGTAATGAAGGGGAACCAGTGGGCCACTCATTACCACACTCTCCTGATTATGTGGAGATGCGGAAGCGTGCAGCGGAGCAGCGGCAGGTGGTGCTTTGCTGATATCCAGCATTCGGATGGGAGCAATTTAGATCCAATCAGTCTGGCAACGGCTCCGACCCGTTCTCCTCATGCTCGGTGAGGTGGGTGTTTTTGTACTTTCCTGCTGGGAATCAATGGCCACAGTGGGATCAATGGTTTCCAGTAACTAAATGGCGGGAAATGAAAAAAGAAAGCTTCCAATATCTCAGAGTCGTTTCACATTAGGGGTACTTGTATTTCTTTCTTAAAATTCAGTTCCAGTTTCAGTTTGCTCCCTCAAGTCAGATGTCAGTTCATGCGCAGCCACTTTTAAGGGTCCTCAGTAATATTCCCACTCCAACTGTCCGGATACCAGTTACACATTCAGAGACATGGCTGAAAAAAAAAAAAATAACACAACGGGATGTAAAATGCAATTATTTGTAACCATCAGTTTCTGTGCTGATACTGATGCAGATTTTATTTTTCAATTTAACTTCACTCACTTTGAATTTTATTTATTTATTTTACAATTTAATGACAACAAAGGATTTATTTCCAAGTTATCGACCAAAAAATTCAGAGAGCAAAAAAATAGGGACACAAATGACAACATTTCCAAGCAGATTTTTCTCCCCCTCTGCTCACTATTTTCCCTGTAAGTACAACGACTGCTTGCTTTTCGGTGGTCTTATCGCCTCTGAAAAAAAGGCCCATGTCGTTTCGCTCTCGCGGTTATAAACCAAGGCCAAATGGCACAACAGGAGACTTCACAGCTAAAGCACAACTGCCATGTCTGCCTCAACAGCCTGTCCCCTCGATCTCCTCAGGACTGTGTTTGTCTTAATGGTAATAATAATGAAGCAGATGCACAGCTAAACAATGAGTGCTTTCCGTTTTGCTTAATGAATCCCCGTCATCAAAAGAATAATAAAATCTGAAGGTGTGGTTGAGGAGCAGGGCTCCTTGTTATGAGTGTTTATTTCCTCTCGTGTGCACCAGCTTGCTATCAAATCCCGATTCGGTTGTTATCTGAGGGAGAGAGAAAGGTGGGCTGGAGGGTCTGTCAGTAACAAGCTGCGCAGTGAAGGCTTGTGTCTGGGATTAGCCCAATTTGTGCACTGTGTGTTGGCCAATTGCTAAACAAGCTGAGCAAAGCAGCGTAGCCTGTTTGTGAAGAAACAATGAAACTCCACAGAATGTCTCTTGGATGGATCCAACTCAGACCTCGACGCCACCCGCTCCCAGGATTTAACACCACTGGAAGTGCATCTACAGTAATCTGACCAGAGGTGAGGTAAATGGTAAATGGACTGTACTATAGCACTTTACAGCACCTTCACTGTACCCCTGCACTGTAAAGAGCTTTACAATGGCCTCTCATTCACACACATACACCAATGGGTGGCTGCTGATCACTGTAGATGGTGCCAATTTTGTTTTTGAAAAATGACAGAAAGGTATTGCACTTGTTGACTGTGAAGGATGTGTAGATATTGTCACTGGTTTTGAGGAGTTTGTTTTGGTGAGGGACTTGGCACCGACGGTGATTATATCTGATTTGTCACAGTTAAGTATGAGGAGATTTGAGTGCATCCGTGCCTTTAATTCGAGGCAGTTTGCCAGGGTGGAGAGAGTTGTATTGATGATGGATTTGGTAGAGATGTAAAGTTGGATGTCATCGGCGTAACAGTGAAAGTGAAGACCATGGCGGCGGATGATGTTACCGAGGGGGAGCATGTGGAGGATGAAGAGTTGAGGACCATGCACCGAGCCTTGGGGGGATGCCTTGTGATAGAGGAGCAGTGGAAGAGGTGCAGTTATTAATGCTGATGAATTGTGGTCTGTTTGTGAGATATCATCCTAACCAGGAGAGGGCGGTACCAGCGGTGTTGAGGCAGGATTCCAGGCGAGAGAGAAGAATGGTGTGACTGATGGTGTTGAAGGCTGCAGTGAGGTGCGTTGTGAGTTGAGTGGCGACAGCACGTTCCAGTATTTTAGACCGACAGGGGAGCTTGGAAATGGGCGGGAAGGTGGTCATGACATCAGGGTTTAGTCCAGGTTTTTTTTAAGTAGTTCCAGTGGCAATTTTATATGTGCACATTTACTTGGGCACATAAACAACCTGAAGTTAAGTCCAATATATATTTGAAACTTCTCTAACTATAATCTGTAGTCTTGCACTAGGTTAGATAAGATGCAGAATGGATCACAGGCAGAATTTACACAATGTTCTTCAAGTGACCCAATTGTAATTTTCACCTCTCAAGTGAAACATGTAAGCATGATAAAGTGCACTAATACGGATGTTGTCAGATTAGAATCAGGCTTCCTCCATATGTGGAAATGAACTAAATGTTAATCGGATATCTGTCAGTAGCCCATGCAGACAGATCAGATATTCCCCTGACGGCGCGACTCATCCGTCATTGAAAATGCGGATCACTGCTGCGTGCATGAGGCCTTTAATAAGAGCTTATTTCTTTCCCCTCGACCCTAAAATGTGAACACTTTCAGTGTGTTCCGTCGACTCATCTCAAGCACGACAGAAAGTCGAGTGAAAACACGTATGCTGTTTCACGCGTCTTCAACCTTTGATCGGGAACCTTCCTTCAGTTTGCTCTCTATCAGCCTCACATTATACCTGCGTCAGCTCCTTCCCCAGAACAATTCGAATCAAGAATAACATCAGCATCACTAATAGGACCAGCATAACGTTTTGGTTTCTCTTCCCCTAAACATATTGTAATGGCAAAACACAATTGCTTTTTTCCCCCCACACAAGCAGCAAGTAAACTAAAGCAGAGGATTCAAGCTCACCAACCTCGAATGTTTGCACAACATTAGATTATGGAAACGTGCGCAAATGCACATTTTTTTTCCCGTTGTTTTTTTTAAAATTTGGGTTTGTGCTTGGGGGGACAATTTCGTGGAAGTCCAATTAAAGCTCAAACAACTGCACTCTTTTCTCTGCAAGATTGACAGTTTCAGTTAATACGTGTTTACTCATATTCCGTTATTTAATTAGTGGTTTCCTTGAGTTACTTCATTGTTTTCTACTAAGGAAAGGACAAACTTATAATTTTAATTAGGTACATGTTTTACAACCTTTCTAATGAGGAATTATATAATAGAAAAAAAAAATGTTAATTGAAAATAAAAATGGATTTAATTTTTTTTTAAACAAAACCGCAAACCAGTGCTCATTTCAACACAATCAAACTAATTAAAGTGTAAATAAACCTGTTATTTTTTTTATTTATTTCAGTTTGAATTTCTAGGTTCATTGTAGAGAAGTCATTAGTTTCATTTCCACACTCTAAAAGCTTAAGCAAGTTCTGTAATTGTATTAATCATCACAAATGACGAGTCATGAACATTGGCCTTACTTATACTAAACGGCTTGATTTAAAAAAAAAAAATCAGAAATTCCGATTTATTTATTTTTCGCCACCAATTATATTAATACTCACTGCAAAAAACATAAAAAAAAAGATTTATTAGTACGTCTCAATCCAATCCCAATCCTATCAAATTGTTCCAATATATGTCAATATGATTTAAACTGCTGAATTTGTTGTCCTCCTGAAAACTCCCTCAGTGGCGACAGCAGCTGTGAAGCAACGGCAACAGCATGAGAGACGTTACAATTGAAGGTGGATTTTTGCATTCAAATTCTTCTCAGCAGGAGGATTCACACACACACACACAGAGAAAGAAGGAAAAAAAAAAAAACATCCACAGAAGCGCTGAATAGTGCAACAACAGGAGACATAAAGGCTCCCGAGACATCAGTTATCATGTCTGTGTTCCCTCCACCCAAATGGAACAACACTTGTGAAATAGAAAGAGTGCGACAGTGGCGCCATCAAGTCAACACACAACATGTTCTCATATGGACATTTACTGAGGGAAACAGTAGAGCCTCTGAAGTAACATCTAAACGTATAGGTAGGCGTGTCCTATGGCTTTTATATACCAAGGTTTCCTACAGATATTTATACTCAGTGCTGACACATGCTGCAGAGTAGCACAGCTTGCCACAGAATGACACAACATGAATTCATAGGGGGGAAAAAAAAGATGTAGGTATGTGAAAAGGTTCACTGAAGAGTCGGTCAGATTAGATAGATCCAAGTGAATGCAATCAGAAGACCAGTACTGCCACTCATTCTTAGTGTGTGTGTGTGTGTGTGTGTGTGTGTGTGTGACTATGTCACATTTTGAGGACCCAAATGCATTTTTAAATCAACAAAGTGAATATATTTCTATGACTTGACAGTCCGGCTTTCCATTTTCAGATAGAGACTTCAAAGCAGCTCTGGGTAACTTGAGCTTGCTACGAGTTTGCTACGACAATAACGTCGTAGCAAACGTTCAACACTTTTATTACTTTGTCCTTCATCGAGGTTACTTATTGGGTTCCATTCCGTCATTTTACAATCTCATGTGTTTGTAATAGTAGTATGTAAGACGGCCTCTAAAAAAAAAAGCGTGCGACGTTGCCGTAAAGTGGTTCGTCCGGCGCGTCGGGTCGCGCTTGAAAGTAATTGATCATATTAATCGTTTATCTACCGCTTTACTGAGTTTGGAATCATAATTTTATGGTCGAAAAGTTACCTAGGGCTGCTTTAAAGAAACTAAAGTTTGGTTAATGAGGCACATTATGGTGCTTGACGATTCAGTTGAGGCAGCTGGATCGGTTTTTCGGTACCTTGAAGATCTTTCACCTCTCATCCCAAAAAAGGTTCTTCAGATGAGGCACATTATGGTTCTGGTCAGAGGTAAAGGATTGAGTGAATGAATAAAGTCGTGCACGAGACTAGAAATCAAAAAAAAAAAAATCACAAGCAAATAATTATGCGTGAAATTGTGCCTCGTTGTAAATCTGGAAATTTTTTTTAGCAGTTACTTTTTACACCTCACTCAATTTTAACCAGCAACCCCGAGGCTGTCGCTCTCCCGGTCAGGTTCCCTGCTACAATCTTTTAGTGCACATTCATCACGGCACTCTGGACAGCTTTTTCTCAAATCATTAACAAACCACCACACGGATGCACTGCACAGCTGTGTGCTTAAAACAGGCGCGGCACCTCAGCCTGGTGTCCAACTCATCTGCTTCACATTTGACCGTCTTCACGTCTCTCCAAACTCGCAGAGTCTCAGCGCTTCACCGTGAGCCGGCGAGGGAGAGTGGGCGGACGCGCGCCAGCATCAGGGAGGAGAATCACCCTGGTGTCAGTCTCCAAGGAAAATAGTCTCGCAAAGAGAATGATTTATGAGAGTCAGAACGCGTATCATGGCGTGATATATACATTCCAGCCGGGGGAGGGGGGGGAGAAGAGGCCACCACTTCAGCGTGACCTGCAATGAATCTTTCTGCAACATTTTGACATTTCGGTTAAGACGCTGTTAGCCTGCATATTGCACATTGCTGCACGAGGCGCAGTGGGGTGTTTGCGCCGTCACAATGCACCATCTGAGGTGCGCAATAGCACACCGCCGCAGTTCCCCATATAACGGCGGCTGCTGCTCTCTCCAGTCGCCCCAAAGACAAAGAGTCAAAACGGAAGAAGCCGCCGCTGCCAGCGCACGCCACAAAAATAGAAAACACGATTATCGATGCTTTTTCATTTTCAATAGAAGAGCTGACAGTACAGATGTAGCCATTACGCAAATCCCAGCTCTGTGGCTCTGCGACACGCAGCTCTGGATTCCTGATGCACCACTGCTCAAGGGAAAATGTTTTTTTTTCCCCTGCTTTTTGGCTGTCAGAAATGCACAAGAGACAATGTGACAGCCGGTTGAATGCGACTCAAGATTTGTGTGCAGCAGTGCTCTTGTTCATATTTGAGGATATGCTGGTCGACGATGCATGATGGGATTTGTGTTTGCGCTGTAAAACAGGCATTTCCATGTTGAAATGTTCGACGAAAAAAGAAATGAACAAAGCTCTGCTACTTTTTGGGGTGGTGGTGGTTTGTGGTTGTATCCTGATGTTCCCCCCACAGTGTTCAGACTCTCACGGTCCACCTCTGGCTGTTGAGAACCCGACTTTTCTCATTTCAAATGATTTATCTGGCTCATCCCTGTGTGCATCTCCATGGGTAGTTTGGCAACCTACTAAACATTGGTATCTGCTAAGTTTTGCAATCTACTGACTTGGAGACGAATACAACTCATCCTCTTGCAACATCAGCAAAAACGCGTCCACGATAATAAGATTTGCCAAAAATAAGTCAGAGGAGGGATTATGGCCCCACAAT